>NC_042615.1:761819791-762122831 GCF_901001135.1 Rhinatrema bivittatum
CTTATTTGTTTCCACCCTTTTAGTTGTGTATGTCTTAAACACCTTTCTGATGAAAACTGGAAAGCTGTGGGGGGACAGAGCGTGCAGCCTGGAACATCAGACATGTGTACGACAGTGACAGCCACCAAGATATGAAACGGGGACTCTGCAGCAGCTCAGCTAGGAACTAGCTCAGCACGAGAGCCATTTCCCCTGCTATCTTTTGCATATTTCTGCATTATTGTAAACAAGGGTTAATAATGTTCAGCCCCCCACTAACTAATCCTATGTGAGATCCCATAACCATTTAGGACATTACGGGTGCTTTGAGGCCAGGAGAAGCCACCATCAGAAACCGGTGCAGGCAGTAACTGGTGCAGGCAATGACTGATTAAGGTGGGAGGGATGTGGTGCAAAAGCAGGAGTTGCCAAGGGCAGAAGTCTAGAGGGGGCAGGGGATTCATTCAAGATCAAAGTCACCGCTAATTCCATTCCTGTACTGTGAATGGGACTAAGGGAAAGGCCCGAGGCACCCATAATCCATCCCTGGACACAACGCTACAGCTGCTTCGTCATCTCAAATGTGAAGGTTCTGCTTTTCTTTTTCCCGTTTGACACCTCAGCTTGAACCCAGGAAGCGGCATAGCTGAGCAGCTGCTTGTTACAGACTAACCTTTCTCCTAGTTTCAAAGTTGGAATCAAATCAGAAAGTGATTGGAAGCCAGAGAGGCAACACAGTCTTGGTGGATATGATTTTATTTAATTTTGCATTTCATTTTTTAGTTAAAAGCAGTAGCACCAAGGATGAGTGAATTAAAAAAGCCGGACGATTTCTCAAATGTTAAAACTTCATTATAGAGAAGAAAAGAAATGACTCATATTTAAATAATCACCTACTGCAAATGTATATGTATTCTGGGCACTACTCCTGGTTAAGTGAAATTTTATTGCGGGAATATGTGACAGTGCGTGACAAAGTTGTTTATTCTAACTCTGCTTTTTATATCAGACAATTCCGCGTTTTGTTTTTTTTTCCAAATGATACAGACTTGCACATCGCCAAGATCTTATCTGCATGGTTCTTATGGAAAGTGAGTTGCTCAATCTTTCCATATGAAGTCTGAACTTTCACTGGTAGGTGTAACATTGGGCTTTCCTGTTTGCTGCATTGTCACGGTCAGTGTTGCTGGTTTGAGGGCTGCCTTTCCAAGAAAGGAGTTTTCATAAGCAGAGCAATTAACCTCCATTATGAAAATTACAAATGTGCACCTCACCTTGACATTATTATTATTATTATATATCTATTTATTAAATGGCTCTGCAACAGATTACTGCGGCTACCACAAATATATTACCAGCAAGTTAAAGCGGCTAACACCGTAACCTAAGTAGACAGCACGAACAGCTGAAGAAGGGAACTCAAGAAAGGAGAAAATTTAATTTTAAATGCAGGGTGTGCCCATAGTAAAAGGCTCATACTGTTTTAAGTGCAAAACCATAAGAAATAAAAAAAAATACGAAAGTATAAAGAAAGGAGACTTAGGAATAAGATTAAAATGGCCTGAGGTGCTAAGCTTTTTTCTCCACAGACACAAAATGTGAAAAATTCATTCCAGATTTTGAGAAATCTGCAAATTTAAAAGTAGTACATACCACATTGCTAAATTATATTTGAATTTCAAATAAACAATACAATTGCTTCTCTAAATTCCAGCCCCTTAAACCAGGAACAAACATCTATATGTCTGATGACAACATGGTATGCTTTTGAAAGCTTGAAAACTCATGCAAAACAATGATCTAAGAGAGAAATTGTTCTTGTAGGAGTGTGTTTCCTTATTTGGCTCTAGAGTTTGTTGGTAGTGTAGTAACACAGCAAATATGGACTTATAAGGACCTGCTGACTCACCCAGTCTGCCTGGTTGCCTCTCCCTACATTTTTCTAGCTATGGGTATCTCACATAGCTCTTTACCTTTTCTTTTTGACTCCTTAGAGAGCAGTACTGATCTCTTTTTTTTATCTACCCTTTGCCATCCTGTTTTCTTAATACTCCCTTTATTGCTGCTGATCGTTCCACTGTACCCTTCAGACCTTGAATTGCTGGTAGGGCTTTCTTAAAGTAATCATTCATTGCCTTGAAGTCAGCCCTTTTGAAGTTCAGGACACTTGTCCTAGTTATGGGTTGGGTCAGGTCAGGTCTGAGTCTGATATTGAACCACATCACATCAATGCTCACTAGACCCTGCCTTTTCCCTATCCATGAGGTCAGTATCAGATCCAGGACAGTCAGCTCTCAAGTGGGCTCCTCACTTACAGGCTGATACAGTATGGTGCGCTCGGCGAGTGCACCGTTTAGCACCCGTTTGTCCGTGCATTTTCGACATGCGTCTATTACCCCTTATACTGTAATGCATGTTGAAGAGCCTATTAGTCACCTGGGATACTGAAAGTAAAATGTGCGGCAGGCATTAAAATCTAGGCAACCCAGAAAAGTGTACAGAAAAGCAGAAAATACTGCTTTTCTGTACACCCTCCAACTTAATATCCTAGCGATATTAAGTCGGAGGAACCAAAAATTAAAAAAAAATCTACCTGCAGGTCAATGGGTTAGAAAAATGAATGCTCAATTTTACCGGCGTCCATTTTCCTAACCCATGGCTGTCAGCGGGTTCAAAAACAGATGCTAGTAAAACTGAGCTTCGGTTGTCGGACCTGCTGACAGCCTCTGTATCTGCTAATAAGGAGGCGCTAGGGACGCGCTATTGTGCCTAATGCCTCCTTATTAGCTTGACACCTCATTTAAATACTGAATCACGCGCCCAGGAGAGGTGCCTGGGCACGCGTCAGGAGAGCGGGCGCTCAACACGCACTTTTTACAATATAGGCCTGTTATTTGTCTGAGAGACTGTGTTAGCTTGATTCAAGTCTTCATTGAG
Source organism: Rhinatrema bivittatum (assembly GCF_901001135.1). Taxonomy (NCBI): domain Eukaryota; kingdom Metazoa; phylum Chordata; class Amphibia; order Gymnophiona; family Rhinatrematidae; genus Rhinatrema; species Rhinatrema bivittatum. Next base: position 761,822,708 of record NC_042615.1, read on the forward strand.
CTGTTGAACCCATTTGGGGTTAGAAAAGTCGAGTGCTGCCTCTTTGGAGTAAAAAAGAGAAGGGCTTTGTCACCTTTATGGATGGGAGAGCAGTTCATTAATTAGGGAGAAGATTACAATTTCTGTACAAAGTCTGGTCCGCATTCTCTAAACCGGCCGGTGGACAAGTTTCCCGCTGAATGCACCCAGTTATCTAGGCTCGTGTACCCAGATAACTTAGCCGGCTATATTTGAAATGTAGCTGGATAAATACAAAAGCAAAAAACCCTTATAAGCCAGAAGAGCCAAGCCTCCCCCTCATCTTGCAAAATAAGTAAAAATGATGTTGGGGCATAGCGTCAGTGCCCCCAAAATATTAAAATAAGTTGATGATCATAACCAGGAATATTGAACGTGCCGTAAGGACTGAGGGCCCTCTCCGGAGCCCCTAAGGCTGTCTGGGGCACAGCCCATTCATTCTGCTGGGTGCTCCGTCAGAGCAATACTGGATGCCACTGGGAGTGGTACATATGCACAGTGCTCATGTTAGACTTGGGGGGTCGGAGTGGGGTGGGAGGGCTGGATTAGAGGTTGCAGGTTGGTAGGGAGGATGGGGTGGTTAGGTTGGAGCCCAGAGCCCTCATGGCATTTTTAATAGTGGGGGTGGGGAGGCTTCTTCAGACCACTATGACCTACAACTTATTTTCATTTTTTTTTCAGGAGGGGGGGTGGGGAGGAAACGTAACCCTGTTGCCAGAGTGCCAAATTATATTGTTCAGGGTGTGCAGCAGGGACCCCCCACATTCTACAGGCGAAACACTGTGAAACAGAAATAACCACAGGACTCTTCGGTGGTAGAATGCAAGGCTACTTTACTTGAGAAAAATAATAACCATTATATACGGGGCTACACGGTTTTCTTCATGAGGGGTTGTGCTGGTAGGACCAGACAAAGTAGCAGGGACAAGGGTCAACAGACTCAGGCTAATTCAGAAATACTAATACAGATTACAGCCTTACTAGATAACTCTTGGAGTCCCACCCGATTCCATGAAGGATCAGGTGATTCAGTGGGGGAATGTTAACCCTAGGCTGTCTTCCAAGAGGGCCGTCAGGCACTATGCCCCAACATAATTTTTACTTATGACCCAGCTCGGCTGGGGAACACCCCCAGGAACAGGGATGCAGGGCTGGAGACAGAAGTCAGGCAGGACTGAAGAGGCAGGCTGCAGGCCTGTAGGCTGATGTCCGGTGGGTCTGGAGCTCAGGCAGGAACCAAGGTCAGGGGTGGAACACTGGAACAAAACAGAGGTTACTAATACTGGGAAGCTTGAGACAGGAGGCCTGGGATCCAGGGAGCAAAGCTTGAGACAGGAGGCCTGGGATCCAGGGAGCAAAGCTTGAGACAGGAGGCCTGGGATCCAGGGAGCAAAGCTTGAGACAGAAGGCCTGGGAGCAAGGTTTGAGACAGGAGGCTTGGGAGCCATGGAGCAAGGCTTGAGACAGGAGGCCTGGGATCCAGGGAGCAAAGCTTGAGACAGAAGGCTTGGGAGCAAGGTTTGAGACAGGAGGCTTGGGAGCCATGGAGCAAGGCTTGAGACAGGAGGCCTGGGATCCAGGGAGCAAAGCTTGAGACAGGAGGCCTGGGATCCAGGGAGCAAAGCTTGAGACAGAAGGCCTGGGAGCAAGGTTTGAGACAGGAGGCTTGGGAGCCATGGAGCAAGGCTTGAGACAGGAGCCTGGATCCAGGGAGCAGGCTTGAGACAGGAGGCCTGGGATCCAGGGAGCAAAGCTTGAGACAGGAGGCCTGGGATCCAGGGAGCAAAGCTTGAGACAGGAGGCCTGGGATCCAGGGAGCAAAGCTTGAGACAGAAGGCCTGGGAGCAAGGTTTGAGACAGGAGGCTTGGGAGCCATGGAGCAAGGCTTGAGACAGGAGGCCTGGGATCCAGGGAGCAAGGCTTGAGACAGGAGGCCTGGGATCCAGGGAGCAAGGCTTGAGACAGGAGGCCTGGGATCCAGGGAGCAAAGCTTGAGACAGGAGGCCTGGGAGCAAGGTTTGAGACAGGAGGCCTGGGATCCAGGGAGCAAGGCTTGAGACAGGAGGCCTGGGATCCAGGGAGCAAGGCTTGAGACAGGAGGCCTGGGATCCAGGGAGCAAAGCTTGAGACAGAAGGCATGGGAGCAAGGTTTGAGACAGGAGGCCTGGGATCCAGGGAGCAAAGCTTGAGACAGAAGGCCTGGGAGCAAGGTTTGAGACAGGAGGCCTGGGATCCAGGGAGCAAAGCTTGAGACAGAAGGCCTGGGAGCAAGGTTTGAGACAGGAGGCCTGGGATCCAGGGAGCAAGGCTTGAGACAGGAGGCCTGGGAGCCAGGGAGCAAGGTTTGAGACAGGAGGCCTGGGATCCAGGGAGCAAAGCTTGAGACAGAAGGCCTGGGAGCAAGGTTTGAGACAGGAGGCTTGGGAGCCAGGGAGCAATGCTTGAGACAGGAGGCCTGGGAGCCAGGGAGCAACGCTTGAGACAGGAGGCCTGGGAGCCAGGGAGCAACGCTTGAGACAGAAGGCCTGGGAGCCAGGGAGCAACGCTTGAGACAGAAGGCCTGGGAGCAAGGTTTGAGACAGGAGGCTTGGGAGCCACAAGGTAAGCTTGGAAACAGGAAGGCTTAGGTAAACCACAAGGCTATGGAGAGCCACAAGGAATACAGAGACGAGAAAGCTTTGGAAAGCCACAAAGCAGAAAGCTGCGGAGAGCCACAAGGTATACAGAGGCAGGGGGCCAAGCTAGGAGCCGAACAGACTCAATGACAAGGCCCAAGGTAGAGACTGAGGCAGGGCTAAATAGGCAGGGAATTGCCAAGTCATGAGGTCACTGAGAATAAAGCTGAAGAGAGGGTAGGCACAGCTCCCGGAGGACCTCAGCATGTGATTGCATTTATTCATTCAAGGTTTTTGATGGAATAAATGAGAAGAGATGGCACCCACAGCAGACAGCCAGCACTTGCAGCGGATGAGAAGAGATGGCACCTCACAGCAGGCAGCCAGCACTTGCAGCGGATGAGATGGCACCTCACAGCAGGCAGCCGGCACTTGCAGCGGATGAGAAGAGATGGCACCTCACAGCAGGCAGCCGGCACTTGCAGCGGATGAGAAGAGATGGCACCTCACAGCAGGCAGCCGGCACTTGCAGCGGATGAGAAGAGATGGCACCTCACAGCAGGCAGCCGGCACTTGCAGCGGATGAGAAGAGATGGCACCCACAGCAGGCAGCTGTCCTCACACAAAAAAACAAACAAGTGACAAACGGGCTTTCACTCCAACAGATATTACAAAAGACAAAGGTTAAGGTAAACAGATGAGAACAGGAAACAAGACTGCGCAATCAGTAATCACTAGAAATCTAAACCATCTCCAACACCTCCAACACCTCCCTCCTCTAACCAAACTCCTTCCACACACTCAAAGGAGGAGGGCCAGGAAGTTGGCTTTTATACCTTGATACATTATCGCCTGACGCGATAAAGTTTTACATTTTTTTCACAAAATGCGATGACGTTTCGCAGATCGCAATATGGTTTCGCAAACTGCGATAATATCACAGTCTGCTGAACTTTTCGCAGCGAAGCACTAAGTCCTTCATGTACATGGAAACGCCCCTTTTTTCTAACGCTTGTGTTAGATGTGTGTTATCCATGCGATAATGAAGAAGCTAGGCCTAAGTTGGCAAGGTAGTAACACAAGGTATCAGTGGCCAAGTTAAACCTTCTTTGACAATTGTTGCTATGATATTGTTACAATCTATTGCAAGTCTAGTACTGTAGTTGAAACAACAGATTAGATTTCTTTCAAACAAATTGTTCACACTGTATCAAATATTTTCTTTCTTCAGATATGTAAGAATATTGAAAAACAATTTTCTCTCAAGGAACAGATTATTATTAGATAAGTATTCCTATATTTTAGAGATTTTCTGATCTTAAAAATATTAAGTGTTTCTATCTCTGTTGTATTTCTAAGAATTATTTCTTGTTAAACATTTTGGCCCGGATTATAAAAGGCCTACGCACGTCCGAAGGCAGGCATAGAAGGTAAAACAAAGGTTGGGGGGGGGGGGGTTAGGATAGGGCTGGGGGGGATAGGTTAGGGGAAGGGGTAGGAAAGTTAGATTAGGGTTTGGGAAGTTCCCTCCCAGGGAACTGGAAGGGAACGGGGGAAGGCCGCAGGCATCGACGCACACAAGTTGCATAATTATGCACCCCCTTGCGCGCACTGACCCCCGATTTTATAACATGCGTGCACATGGATGCCCGCGCGTACCTTTTAAAATCTACCCCTTTGTTTTTCACTTTCATCTAAGGAAATCAGGACTACGGTAACATTAAGGTATGTAAATTACTTCTCCAAACATGTTAGTGTCTTATTCTTTTTTTTTTTTTTTAAGAATATAAATTGCCATATTTCTGTTCTTAGTTTTGTTAAAAATGGAAACGATATCCATGTTCCTAATGTCTTATTCTCTTTTATATCTCTTTTCTTATCTGTGTCTCTTGTTTTTCTACCCTATTCATGTATGTGTCTAAATATTTGTATTTACAGTTCAATATAAATGAGTCTGTTCACACTTATAGGCTCATTTTCCAAGGTGCGATAGCCCATTATCATGTGCATTAGGGCATTATCTCACGCGATATCACCCTAACGCATGAGATAATAGGCTTATCATGGCAGTAAAATTAAAATTAGGGGAAGGGGTGGAGTTAGGGAGGAGTTTGGGGGGGGGTTAGAGAAATGGGGTGGTAACTGCTGCTGGTGATAATGTTTTGGACATTATCACCTGCAGTAGTGTGGGAAATAGCACCACCTTTTAGCATGGCACTATGGGGGCAATATTGTGCGGCACGGCCGGCTGCACACTAGCTCCCCCCGCCCCTTTTTTTGCCCCCTGCCCCCTTTACCGCGGCAGCTCATCTTTCTGCAGGGAATGATGAATCTAGACCTTAGCTTGCTTTTATTCTCTTAATTGAATATAGGGGGCAGAGCTTGATTACGTAGCTAGCTATCATGGATATATACACTACTCCGATGATGAGAGGCTTTGGTGGCTAGCAGATAGAGACTTTGTAGCACTGCTGGTGTTCGCAGGCAGAAACAGGATCTTAAGGCCTAACTCTTGATCACGTTTCTTAATGATAGTACTTATTAACCTGACTCAAATCAAATTAATAAGAGCTGCTAGCTCCCTATCACCGATAGTTCTTCCGCCAACTACAATGTTGCTGAAGTGTGTCTTGAAGTCTTATTGTAATTTTAAAAACCAACTTATAAAACCAAAAGATCATTGGAATGCCCTATCAGAATTCAGAAGGGAGAAGATGTGACTACAAGTAACTTAGGGCCTGATTCATCAAGGCATTTTCCCATAGATACAGAATGGAAGAAATGCCTTAGTGACAACAAAATATCAAGATAGTGTTTGCAGTTATAATAATGTTCTATGTGTTCAATTAATTATCCTGCTCATACCTTCACTTTCACACATCCTTTCCTCTATTTCATCACGTATTTAAGAAATTTTCAAAGGTTTAATTAATTTAAAACAATTTATATTCAGATTTTTTTTATAATGACTAAAAATAGAGGAGAGTGAGAAACTGATTTATCTACACTCGTATTATTTCTCTTTAATGAGTAGCTGATTTATTTTCACCAGCCTTATATCTCTTTTCTTCATATAATGAATTCTATGTTAAATGAAACGTAAGTGTGGAAAATCAAATCTCTTTTATTAATTTTCCATACAGCCTTCTTTTATTCATTAAGCTATGAAAGCTGTCAAAAGCTGTGATTCAGATTCTTTTAATTTTCAAAGTACCATTCTCGGCTTTTTACCTTTTTTATGTGGCTAGGTAATTAAAAACACTCTCTCCCACATATCTAAAATGTTCCCTTTCTATTTCTTAGGGTTTTTTAGTGTTTACTAGGCCTCTGTCTTGATAGAGGCAGAACTGCTGCTCACCCTCTCTATTTTAGTGCTGCTGTCTCTCTAGGATTCTAAATTGCCACACATATCTTCATATAGAAGATTCCTACTTTTGCTGATGTCATGTGATAAAATAGTACTTGTTCCATCTCCTTTGGCCATATTCATATATTTCAATTTAAATCATTCAGATTATAAGCACAGAGAATATTAATATATTTTTTATAATATTTGTTTTCTACAATTTAATAAAATAACTTAAAGTCAATTGTGCTTTGACTACATGGAAATATAATCACACCGATTGTATCCTAGCTTCTGGTAAAGATTCCATTCTCATGGCATTTTCTGGGCTATGGCTTCTTTGACTATCATTTCCATGATGTTTTAGCTGATGGACCTTATTTTCTTTGATTGACTGGATTCAAAATAAAATTGAATGAATTTACCCACATAAAATATCAATTTCCCTCAATAACATATTCCCCAGGGCACCCAATTGTCACAGAAATCCTTTGGAACCTGCCCTCCTTCCTGTTCCTATATTTAAAATTAGAACATTTTGTATCAAATTAATGGCCAAATTAAAGGTTCCTATCAACTTTCACCCTCAAACATATTTTTTCCAGTAGTTGTAACCATTTTTATTGTCCTCAGAGATCTCTTCCTGAAATGAGTGAGATACACCAGCAAATGCATAAAATGTATTAGTTTTTATGCTGCTTTACCCTATCATGGCATTGGGTACATTAAAACGCAATGAGTTTCAAAATTTGGGTGGCAGCTTCCCCAAATCGCCATGTTTTAAAATTTTAAAATTGGTTAGTTCAGCTTTTTTTACACATAAAATTGCCTTTGGGCATTGTTTTGGCTACCCGCTGATGTCATCAATGATGTCAGTGGGCCTGCACCTCACCATTGCACCAGGAGCTTGCCTAAGGCACCCATACTTGTCCCTTCATTTGCAGCAGCAGCTTCCCCAAAGCTGCCACTGCCAATTGTGGCCATTCAAGATGGTGCAGTATTTATTTATTTATTTATTTGTGGGCGGACCCAGTGGCAGCATGGGAGACCTGGAGTGGTGACGGCATTCACCACCAGCTGCTTGCTCCAGTCCCTGTGCATGTGGCACCTCACTATTTTGTGCTGCCAGGAGCTCCCCAAAATCCAGTGGCATCTCCGGCCCTCATTGGCAGCTCTGGGCACATCGGGGAAGTCTCAGAGCACTTGCGACATTCACCAGCCACCTGCTCTGGCTCCCCGAGGCACGGCCTGCCTTCCTCCAAATGCAGCACTTCATTTTTCTAATCGTAGCATGAAGCCGCTGAGGCAGCATCAGTTCTCCTGCTCCTGGGCCAAACAAAATAATGCGGCCATGCTCCCCAGGCCCCCATAGACATCTGGCCTCTTCAAAAAAATTGGGCCAGCACTTCCATGAGCCTACACAGGCCCCATCCAAACATCAGGATAATTATAGTCCAATGGAGGATGCAGCAGACACACCAGGCCCACAACTTGGGGCACAGGTAGATACTTTTTTTTCCTCTACCTGTCTATAATGAAGTGGAATGGATAAATATGAATAGTTGTTTACTCTTTCAAAAAGTACAAAGACTAGGGGACATGCAATGAACTTAGTAAGTAATGCATTTAAGACAAACAGGAGAAAATATTTTTTTACTCAATGCATAATTAAACTCTGGAATTTGTTGCCAGAGTTGCTGGTGAAAGCTATTGGTGTAGCTGGGTTTAAAAAAGATTTGGACAAGTTCCTGGAAGAAAAGCCCATAAACCATTATTAAGGTGGACTTGATGAAATTCACTACTTATCTCTGAGATAAGCAGCATAGAATATATCAGTCTTTTGGGACCCTGCCAGGTTCTTGTTACATAGACTGGTCACTGCTGGAAACAGGATACTGGGCTTGAGGGACCTTTGGTTTGAACTAATGTGGCATATCTTATGTACTTCCTTTAAGCTGTAAAAAGTTACAGTCAGGTGTACAGTTCATATACTACATATCCATTATCAGAAACCCAACCCTGTCTGGACAAACTATAATCTTGCTGCAGATGCATGCAAAATACTATCTGAGAAATGAATGACGAAGGTTTGTTTCCAGTAACCTGGAGGAAATCCAATGGTATACTTGTGATTTCAGATGCTGTGGCTACTCATCAAGCAGTTATTAGTTGTCTATTTTGCCATTGTGTCTTTTTCTATGGCTAAAAATAGATGAAAAAGCAAAAAAAAAATAAAAATAATAATAATGTTCTGGGTCTGTTAGCTTTCTTGTGGTTATACTTAGTGCTAGCCTAGGATTCATCTGGATGAAGGATTTCCACTTATGAATGAAAAATAAGGGCTGGATTTGCAAAAGGTTACGCGTGCCGGGCCTATTTTCAAAAGGTCCAGCGACTCGCGTAAAGCCCCAGGATGCGTGTAAGTCCCGGGGCTTACCTAAAGGGGCAGTCCGGGGATGGGGGCATGGGCGGGGCAGGGGGCGGGGTCAGAGGCCTCCTACATAGCGGCCATTTTGTACATAATTTCTGTACTCAGGGCCAGGCACGCAAGAACACTTAGACTCAGTAAAAGGTATAAAATACATTTTATTTGGCTTTTTTAAAAGTGTTCCTGGGAGATGCTATATAATGGGTGCCCTTCGTCTTTCAAATAACAAGCATCTCCCCGAATATAGGACATGCCCTTACTTTTATAATCAAACATACAGCACCGCCGAAGTTTCCAGAATGGCGTGACTGCCCAAAGACTCATTTACAAAGATACATTATGCTGTTGTCATGACAATCTATCATGTATAGAAAATGCTTGTGAGGATCACTCCCCCACCCTGAGAATTCTTCACCAGCTAAACCTGTCCATCCTCCCACCATAAAAGTTCCTTTATCAACATGGCTTTGATGCCCTTTGTTTCTTCTGATCTTCTCTTGATCCGCTGTGTTGTGTAAACAGATATCAAGTCTGTGTTCTGAATAGGAAATAGGCCTGAATTCCGTTTGCTGGCGCCAGGACTTTAATTAAAACTGTAACCTTAAAAGAATCTTCTTTTCACCTGGCTCCTGTCGTTGAGATAGGCATCTGTAAGACAAAAGCTTGCATCTTGGCTTCATGCGAACCGAGCTTCCCTGTATTGTAGTGCAAATATTGTCATTGATGCCTTCCTGGCCTTTAATTATAGGCTTTGCAGAGCCACAAGTTTCCCAACTCTTCTACATCCTTTGAATCTGTGATAGTCAGAAAGTCACTATATTTCAGCAGTTGTCAGTGTGAATCAGCCCTCTGAGGATTCTGGGAATGGCTGAATGAGCCAAAATTATGAACCAGAGTTATGAATTATATCAATTTGCAGCTGTGCTGGGGATGACTGCAGGCACATGCAACTTCAGCTCCAGGGCTGAAGTAAGTTTTGAAACAAAAGAAACAATCAGAAAAAGATAGGGGGGAAGGGCGGGGGAGGTAGGAGAAGGGAAGGTGGGGTGGGGGGGTTGGGAAGTTCCCTCCGAGGCTGCTCCGTAGGGACAGAACAGTGCACTCTTGTAATGATTTGATATCCTTCGGAGTGAGGAAACTCACCCATAAATGAGATTTGTACAATGTTCTCTCCACCTAGCTTGATGTTACCCAGATAGAGAGTCCATCAAGCTAGGTGGAGAGAACATTGCCCAAATCTCATCTTGGAGTGAGTTTCCTCACACCGAAGGTCATCAAATCTTCACAAGAGACCACTGTTCTGTTCCTACGTCTCACTTTGAATGTCAAAGTGTCCCCTAACCCCCTACACTAATACCTAAACCTCACCTCGAGTTACTAGGTGGGCCTACCATAGGGATACAAATGGCCAGTCTCTCTCTCTCTCTCTCTCTTTCTCTCTCTCTCTCCCCCACCTATGCATCACACACATTAACAGGGCTTTTTGCATGCAAAATGCCTTAGCACATTTTGAGAAATGAACCCCCTACTGAGGAGCACAATGCTCAGAGTATAGGAAATAAAGTCACAGATATGGAAGAGGCAGAATTGGATAGAGTGATGATCATGGAGTTGTGGTAAACAGAAACCCCTAATAGTATGTGCTTACACTTCCATACAAGGGGACAGAGGCACCATATTTTAAAAATAATATTAAAGCAATGAACTACAGCACTTATGAGGTAAGGAGGAAGCACTTTGTTAATTTGGAAAGATGATCTGGAATAACCATTCATACTGGTGGGATTATACAGACTTCCTTCACAGCCAGAAAAAATGGATATACATTTTTTTGCAGACATTCACAAAATTGCTATGAAAGGGGAGATGCTATTGCTTGGTGATTTCATAAGAATATAAGAAATGCCACACTGGGTCAGATCAATAGTCCATAGAGGCCAGCATCCTGTTTTCGAGAGAGGGTGGTCAGTCTGAGTTTCCTAGAACTGCTTGATAAAATCCCAATATGAAAGTCTGTTTCATGTTACTGTCCCCAAGAATTCAGAGGTAGAGAATCCAAAGTCTATCTGGTTAATAATTAATTATTCATGGAAGTGTACTTCAGAAACTTGTCCTAACCTTTTTTAAACTCAATTACACTACTAGCCATTGTCACATTTCCTGGCAATATATTCCATAGCTTAATTGTGCCTTGTATTTTAAACCTGCTACCTGTTAATTTCAGGGAATGTCCCCTAGGCCTAGTACGATCGGATAGTATAATTAAGAGTTTTCTATTAACCTGTAGCATAAACCTCTGTAATATCCCCTCCACGGTGTTTCTTCTCCAAGCTGAAGAGCCTCAACCTCTTTAACTTTTCATCATAAGAGTCTGATTTGTCCCTGTAATCATTTTGTTGCCCTTTTCTGCACTTTTTCTAGTTCGTGTTTTATCTTTTTTGAGCTGTGGCAGCTAGAATTGCATCCTGTATTCAAGGTGTGGCTGCACAATGGCTTAATACAGAGGCATTATTATATTTTCAGTTTTGTTTTGCCTCCTATCCCATGACTTTTTTTTTGTAATTTTCTGGGGAATCTCTCATGTGGGTCTTAAATGCCTTCTGAAAATTCACCTACATTATACCAACCATATCCACAGCACTGATTTTATTAACTCCAGTGCGCTATGGATATAATTACTGCATCAGAAGCAAAGCAAAATTATAGTCCCCAACTGACATAATTACAACGGGATGTGAATCGTTTTTTGACGATTTAAAATATCGTCCGATATATTTTAAATCGTCAAAAATCGTTAGAAGCGCGATACAATAGGAATTCCCCTGATTTATTGTCAAAAATCGTAAATCGGGGGAAGGGGGAGGGGAAGGGGAGGGCGGAAAAACCGGCACACTAAAACAACCCTAAAACCCACCCCGACCCTTTAAAATAAATCCCCCACCCTCCCGAACCCCCCCAAAATGCCTTAAATTACCTGGGGTCCAGAGCGGGGGTCCCGGTGTGATCTTTTACTCTCGGGCTTTCCTTTGTTGCGTCCATCGGTCTCAGACGGCTTCGACCTCTGTGCCTCACCTTTCTTCCTTCTCTCTACTCAAGCCTTGGGAAGATGGCTGCTGCCGCGTCTTCATGCCGCTCTCTCCGGCGTCCCCAGAACGGCAACGGTGTTCGCCATGTTTCTCCTGAGGGCCTCCTAGGGTGCGCGCGCGCATGCCACCCACGTCGACTGCAGGAGGTGGTTCCGGACCCCCGCTGGACTTTTGGCAAGTCTTGTGGGGGTCAGGAGGCCCCCCCAAGCTGGCCAAAAGTCCCTGGGGGTCCAGCGGGGGTCCGGAAGCGATCTCCTACGCTCCTGACGTCGGGGGACAAAAAAACAAAATGGCGCCGGCCTGTCATATGACAGGTCAAAGGTAGCGCCGGCGCCATTTTGTTTCTACAGACCACGGAGGTCTGAGGTCCGAGAGTAAAAGATCACACCGGGACCCTTCCTCTGGACCCCAGGTAATTTAAGGCATTTTGGGGGGGTTCGGGAGGGTGGGGGATTTATTTTAAAGGGTTGGGGTGGGTTTTAGGGATGTTTTAGTGTGCCGGTTTTCGATTTACACGATTTACACGATATTTAAAAAACCCAAACTGCGACGATCCGATTCCCTCCCCCTCCCAGCCGAAATCGATCGTTAAGATGATCGATCACACGATTCATATCTCTAGTAATTGTGTAGTTAAATTTCAAGGGGTTAAATATGTTGTTTTTTTTTATCCTTCCCAGTTAAATGGTTTTCTTAATGACAGGATTAGACAGGATTCAGCTATGTCTACATCTAATCCATAGTTTTGATTAGTGTTTTTGTGATTTAGATTCTTGCCTTTAGCTTTGACTACCTTTTTTCTTGTGTAATTTCTTCTCAGTTTCTATTGATACCTCCCCCATTAGTGGTCTGACAGTGTACTATTGAGCTCATATAATTTCTTCATTATTTTATTTTGAACTCCTGTGTACCTTTCCTTGTCAAGTTGCATTAACTTGTAATCTGATTTAAAATGATAAAGTAAAGAGGGAGGTTTGTGGGATTAAGGGGATGCATTGCCTCTGTTTATACATGCTGTTCATATTTTAGTGGTTGCTTATTTGTTGGGTTATGTGGCAGTTTTTGTTTTTTTGTGAAAATCAATAAAGTATTTAAAAAAAAAAAGATGGACATGGAGAAATATAGACCTCTCAGCTGACTACTAACAAAGGTTTTATGGACTTACTCTCTTTATACCAGTCAAAATGGAAGAATCTTGAGCCATAAATACACTCTTTCCTGGTTGGAATTCCATGTGCAGTGCTTTCAGATGTGGATAAAATGTATTTGGATGATCCTAGAGGAAGCAAAAGCTATCACTGATTCTCTGCCTTTTGGGAAAGTCATTAGGACAAGATGGACTTCTTCCTCAGTTTTATAAACAGAACAAGGATTGCTTAGCCAAAAAGCTTTTGAATAAATTATAGCTTGTGATGGGGAAAACTTCTGGACAGTAGGCAAGAAGCTCTCATTGCTTTTGTAAATGGGGTAAATAAAATTAAAATAAATACCTGCCCGATTGTTGCTGGGGCCAGAGAGAGCCCAGAAATGCCATAATGAGTTTTTTTAGAAAAATAGATAAATACCACTGACCACGGCTGGTGCCACATGGCAGCAGCAGTGATGGGAATACTGCTGCTGCCAGCTTAAGCCAGCAGACAGTGTGCGCGCTGTAATTAAAGCCCCGGCATGATTACCATGCAGGCCAAGGGGTCCTCACAGGCATGGGGCAGTGACATCAGCGAGAGACTGCCCGCACCGTGCCTGCAGGAAAATTAAAGTTTAAAAGTTAATAAAACTTAACTAATGATCTTAAAAGTATAAAAAGATGATGTTTCAAAAGGAGAGGATGTAGAGAGGCTCCCACCTTAGTGTCAGCCCCTGGGTAGCTCCCTGGTGAACCCATCACCAATAAATGTAATAAAATTTTGCCTATTAATAAAAATTAACATTTTGCAAGTGTTGATATGAATTATTGGTGCTTGTGACCTGACCACATCTGGAGTTTGGGGTCACAAGTGATTATTAATTCAGTTACCCCACCCGGTTTCCGAGGGGGTCCCTGTGATTGAAAGGTGATTAAAGCCTGTCAGGAACTGGGATTTGGTGGTGGTCGCCCGATGAGATCATATAAATATGGATTTAACCCTTGGTATGGGGAAAAATGTTTATTATGTAAGTAAAATATTTAGGGGTAGATTTTAAAAGGGTGCGCATGGGCGTATATGTGCGCACGCTACCTGTACACCCAATTTTATAACTTGTGCGCGCAAATTATAAAATCCAGGATCGGCGTGCACAAGGGGTGCACAATTGTGCACCTTGTGGGTGCCAAGCTGTGCAGCCTTCCATCGTTCTCTACCCTCACTCTACCTTCCCTTCCCCTACCTCCCCTGCCCTTTCTCCCCTACATTTTATTTTTTCTGTCTTTTATTTCACAATTTACTTCATCCCTGGGGCTGAAGTAAGTTGCGCGTGCCGGCCAACTGCCCACGCGTGATCCCAAGCACAGCAGCAAATATGGCCGCTGTGCTAGGAGCCTGACCCCGCCCCTGGACCGCCCCACTCCACCTATGCTCCGGCCCCTCCTTGCCCCTTTAGTAAAGCCCCGGGACTTACACGCATCCCGGGGCTTTATGTGCATTGCCGGGCCTTTTGAAAATAGGCCCGGTGCATGTAACCTTTTGAAAACCCAGCCCATAATTAGCTGTAAAAATGGTAAAGTAGCTAATATGGTTCTGAAAGACACAGGACTACAGTTACATTAATTTAGAAGCTAACCTGAAAGTTTGGTGTGATTTTGAATTGTGCAAGTGGAGTTTTTTTTATTGTTTTTTTTTTTACCATTCCTTTTAATGGACAATCTAAGAAGTAGTGAAAACAAGTTCTGTGCAGCTCTCAGAGAAAAAAAACCCCTTTGCCATCCCATAGACAATGCCATGGTAACGCCATAGTAATGCTAGCTCATCTCAGTGTCTATGCAAAGCAAGTGGGCGATCAGGTCTGTGTAGGAACACCAAATTGAGGGAAAGCACAGAAAGATTTCATAAGTAATTTGCCTTAAAAGAATATTTTGAACATACTAAACATTCTTTTGAAAGCTATATTCCTTAGTCAAGGAGTTTTTAAATGGTTTCTTGGTGGATAAGGTTTTTTGTTTTTTTTTTAAAGTAGATGAGAAGTATTTCTTGAATAGACTTCAGAGGAGTAAGGGTCTCTTCTGAGGATTTTTCAAAAAGCATGTGGATACTGTAGGGAGAGCTGTGATGGAATCTGAAGCAGGCCTGTTCTGGAGCCTGCAGAGAGAGCTGGTCTGGAGACTGCAGGCAGAACTGTGCTGGAGTCTGAGGCAGGGTTTTTTCTGGAGACTCCATGGAGAGCTGTGCTAGAGACTGCAGGGGAGAGATCTGAGGTTCCTGTCACAGAGGCTTAGACTAAGTGAAAAAGCACCCAAGCATTTTAGGAAACACTAGCTGTGTGTGTGACAGTGTGTGAATGAAGGTAAGGAATTAGTTAAAATTAAGGCTAACTTTCTATAGCTGGTCCGTGGTATTTTTGCCAGCTTTGATAGATAAGTGGATGTGAGAAAAGTGGATAATTGATGGTCTGATTCTGAGCTGATTCAATTGAAGTACATACTACTGAGAAAGAAAACATTTTCATTAAGTCCCACAAACTTCAGATTGTGTCCACTCCACATGCAGATAAAGGTGCTACAGTGTTTAATCGCAGGACCTGTAGATAAAGGTATCTCTGTGTTATTTCCTTGGGAAAAAAAATCTTTGAAATGACTTGAAATATAGAAGTCCTACAACTTGTTCCTGTCTTTATTGGCAAATAAGTGTGGAATATGAGAGAGAGAGAGTGATTAAATATTTTCTTTACTTTGTGAGTTCTCTCAAAGCCAGCATCCTTAGATAGGGTTGAAATAATTATCTTTTGATTTCTATTAACAAAAACTCCAGTATCATTTAAATGCATATGCTAGCAACATTGTAGACTGCAGAAGATTGGTGGTGTGAAGCAGTCAGTCTTTATTATTCATTTGGTTTGAGATAGTGTAGTAGGTGAACTACTGTATCCTGAGACTTCGTGGTCAAGAGTGATAGATCAGGTGCAGTCTGCGCCATCAAGCAGCGTGAGCTATTCCTCGATCACAAGCCACCAAAGCTTCCTGGGTCAGTGCTCTCTACCCAGCATTCACAAGCAGTGCTCTCAAAAATTATTATCCAGCAATCAAAGATAACTTTGCACCAATGAACTGTGACACAATTTTGGTAAATTGCACTAGTGCAACACATATGGACATACAAGAGGTCAAAGTCATCGAGTTAAAACAGGTTAAAGGTAAAAGTTGTTAATTCTTACCTGGAGAATTCCAGAATTGCCTGAAGAGCCTGTAATAACAAGCTAATAGAAAGAATCAGATTTCTTGAATTAAAGTTGAAATTCAACATTTGCTCTCATTAAGAAGTAATTAACTGAGAAAATATCTGATGGTAAGGAGAAATCATTGTAAAGGAACCAGTTTCTATTCCAAACTGTGTTAAGAATTAGAGTGAGAATCACATATGGAAAATTGATTTTTGTGCACCAGAAGTAAATTATTTCTCATTGAAATTATTGACATTATTGAAAGGTTTGTTTGTTCAATAATGACACTTGTTTCTAGAAGTGAAGAACCTAGAAAATTATCCATTTGCCAGCAAAATAAAATCCTTTAATTTAATTATAAAAGTGCCTCTGAAATCATTTTTCTATTTTGATGTATTTTCTGGTGAAGATAATCTGGGTGTGCAAACTATAAAAGCAGAAACCCCAACAGCCTTTCTATCTGGCTACACATGTGACAGTGCTGAAGATAGTTTGGTACCCAAGGGTGTTTACACTTTGATTCCAAAAAGGACTCGGAGAGCCTGGAATCTGGGTCTCACTGTCCCTTCTCACTCATCAATGTAGATACTAAAATTCTAGTCAAAGTTTTAGCAGAGAGGTTGACCAAGGTGATCCCTTCCACCACCCATCTAGACCAGAATGCCTTCATTATGGAGCACCGTTTCAATTCTAAGAAGCTGTGGAATGTGGTTGGTGCAACATAGCTCTAACCACACACCATTGGGATAGTGGCACTTTACAAAATCCTTTGATTTTGTGGAATGGGATTTTCTTTATGCAGTCTTTCAAATGGAATCCCCTTCTTTGAGTGTTAAAGCCTGAAATGGGTCAGTGGACACACTCAGTCCCGGGGCTAAATCCTCACCAGTGCTGGTGCAAGAGTGTCCAACCGCCCTAGATGGTGATGATGTCACATGTTCTCTCTCTCTCTACACCTGCAGCAACCCGAACCCCGGAGATCACACACCATGAACCTCCAAAGGTCTGTTCATACACTGTGACCTTTCTCAGCTCCATGTCTCTCCACACTCATTTGCTTCTTTCAAAAATGCTGCCCTCCGGTCCTACTATGGTACTCTGCCCACTTATGGCACCCGCCTAATGCTCCCGCTGGCCCTGATCCTCACACAGTTTCACAGTGGCCCCAGGGCATGGATTCTCTGAATGGGGGGAGAGAGAGGCAGAACCTCCAAGGCCCAAAGCTTACAGGGGAAGTTTTCTCTCTTTTTTCTCCCATGTGAGCCTGCATGAGCCCATGTTACATCAAGTTTATATATTTCGCTGTAATAGATAAGAAATATGTGATAATCTTATGCTGTAGAATTTTTTGGATGCTGAAATAAAGATTTTATGGAAATAAAGGTTTTATTGCTAAAAACACAAAACACTTGCTCTCTATCATTATCAAATAAAAAAAATAAGATATGTGTTTTAATACTGAAAAAATTGCTAACATTTGACTATGTGATAGGCAAATTTGTATTATATTGAGCTGTATTATATTGGGTCTACAGTGAACCAATGACTCACAGAGCACTCAAGTGGGGTGTTCCAAAAAATAAATTTTACTGTAACAAATATGTTGCGTTCATGGACCCTTGGGCTGAGGCAGGATTGGCACATCCAGAGGGAGGAGCCCTGCAGGTTCCCACCATTGGCAGGGGAACCCAGATAAAGCAGAGGCCCAGCTGGAGCTTTGCCTAAACCAGTCCTCGTTCCCCTCAGGTTGAGGCTTTGGGTGCTGGGGCCAGCAGGTGGGAGCCTCTGCTGATGGCATGTGAGGTCATTGTAGAGTAACTGGGTAGGCAGAGGTCCAACATATCCAGAGGCAGAAAATGGTCAGTGGCAGGCAGCGGTCTAGCAAATCTGGTAGCAGGCCATGGTCAGTGGCAGGTATATCCCACAGCAGGCAGCATCTGATGGCAGTCAGTGGTGGATGGCGGCCAAGTGTATCTAATGGCAGGCTGTGGTCAGTGGCAGGCAGCAGTCAAGCATATCTGGTGGCAGGCAGTGGTCAGTGGCAGGCAGCAGTCAAGCATATCCAAGATCAGGCCGAGGTCAAACCAGGTATCTGTCTGATGGGAAAGGAGGGACAGATTGGCAGGGCAGGAAGGCGTTGAAAAGAACAGGCAGGTAGTGAAGGAGAAACTGAAGACAAGGACACTGGAGCAACACTACTACAGGAAGTGGATATCAGGAGGGGCTTTTAAAGGCTTGGCTGTGTAAGGTTATTGGGACGTGCCGCGGGGCCTTTCCCTCCTTGGGCCCTTTTGTTCTGCAGCATTGAGTGCACGCGTGTCTAAGGAGAAGCTCGGTGGTTGGGACTGGGAGTCGGTGGCATCCGGCTGTGAAGAACGCTGGTGGCATATTGCCGCAAAAAGGTGTGGCGCCCTGCCGCAAAGATGTCTCACTGTGTCTCGGGCCTGGTGGGAGAGGTGAGGATGGCAGTTTGCAGGGTTAGCCCCAGAACTGCAAAACACAACAAAATCTTCAAAGTCATTCAGTGGGAATCCTCTCATTTAATCTTCGAAATCAAATCCAGATGGAAGGAGTTTCATGGTGACAGGCACTAAGAAACCCCTTCCTTTCAGGGCTCCTACTGGGGAATCTGGGGGGTCTCCTGGTCTCCTCTGATGTTTCCAGGGACCTCTCTGGTAGAATGTTCCACATGCAGCAACTGAAGACCTCCTAACTCCTCCTCCCAGTCAGGAATGGTGGACAAAAAATTCCTCCGAACAAAATTCCTCTCTAACTCACAGAAAAAATTTTCTGATGGCAAAACACTGCTGTCCCTCCTTGTGTTGCAGGCTGAGAGCCACAGCTTTTTTCTTTAACTTCCCCCAGGCAGGAGCAAAATATCCTCCTAGAGGCAGGAACAGAGTATCTCCACCAAAAACACAAAATACTCTCACAAAATTCACTCAGCTCTCAGACAGCCCCTTCTAGACCAGTTGGGTACTGAATAGGGATGTGCCTCTTCCCCCTCTCCCAGGAATTAGGCTGAGAGACTGCTACCCCACTGTTTTATACAGGTTGGACTGACCAATCCAGCAATCTCACTGGACGACCTGGCCAGGGAATGGGACACCCACTCCTCCTTCCTAAATCCTAACTCAGGGCTTGAGCTATGCACATACAGTGGAGACTTAGTGGAGTCTCTACATAATGATGTAGTTTGGATTCTAATTTGAGGGAATGGATTGCCATGCTATATTATAATCTGATCAGGAATTTCCTTACCTGTGGAAATGGCTTGTTATAAGATTGCCTGGCTGATACGCAGATATTTTATGTGGTTATATCATGTACACATGTAAGTTTACCCATAATAAGTGAAGGTGTTCCTGGGAGTGAAGCTGGGAAGGGGTTTGGATTTAGGTGCATGCATTTGCATTTTCAAAAGTATGTGCATAGATTTTCACACTATAATCAATAAACAAATATACACTCCACTTTTTTTTCTAGAAGAATGTAAGAATCTGTTTTAAAGAAGGAGTTTTCTTTCATGCCATGTAATCCAAATTTAGGTTTTCAATTTCGGATTGATTTTGAAAGATATTTTCGTAGTTTACAATGCAAACTTTATTTCTCAGCGCATCCCTATGAAGAACATTATACACCAAGAGTAGTGAATCATTCCTCGGGGGTTCCACCAGGTCCACAGACCCCATTTTGTCTACTTTTAAAGAATTAGTTTTAAGATGTATTAACTTTGAAATCAACTATTCGATGTTTTCATGACAACCTAACTAAAGATGAGCGAATTGCTTTGAAAGTCTTATTCCTCCCTTATTTTTAAACCAGCTGATAAAGGGGGGCGGGATTGTAATACAGGAACGTGAGGATTATCAACTTGAATATCTGCGACAATTTAATGATGGAGCATTATATCATAAATTATCGCTAGATCCTAGATCCTACCGTGGAGTTACAATAACAGATTAAACTCTTAACAGAGGAAACCTTGGAACAATATTTGAATAAAGTACATCCGTGGATACCGATGTTCTCTATGTTTCCAAAAAACCACAAACAGATGCCTAATCCACAAGGCCGACCGATCATCTTCTCAAATGACTCATTATTGGAACCCTTGTCTCAATACATAGACACTTTTAAAAATCAATTAGTGTCTTGTATATCCTCGTACATAAAAGATTCTTCACATTTTTTGCTAACTCTTGATTCTGTTCAAGGAGATTTTCAGAATGATTTATTAGTAACATTAGATGTTACTTCATTGTATACATCCATCCCTCAAACAGAAGCATTGGATGTCATTCAAGCTTCATTGGAATCCCGCCCTAGACCTATGCTTGTCCCTACAGAATTCATTCTAGTGTTAGCGCATTTAGCATTGACAAATTTTTTTTTTCTTTTTGATGGCCAAATATATGAACAAATTTCTGGAACGGCCATGGGTGCCATATTTACGCCGTCATTGGCCAATTTATTTATGGCAGATTTTGAACAAAAATGGATATATAGTTTCTCGTTTTTTTCTATGATAAAAATTTGTAAACATTTTATTTATGATGTATTTTTGTTTTGGAGCGATACAGAGGAGAATATTCATCTGTTCCTTAATTGGTTAAATAGCAGACACCCCAATATTCAATTTAAAGCACAATATGATTTCAAATAGCTGGCTTTTCTTGATATTTGGATTCAAAAGAATGAAGTTATTTTTTGTACTTCCTTGTATCAGAAGCCTACAGATAGAAACATGGCTCTTCATTTTACAAGTTTTCATCCATACCATTTAAGGAAGAATTTGCCATTTTCCTAATTTCTTCACTGCCGGTGCCTGTGCTCATAAACATGTGAATTTAAGAAACAAGCTCAGATTATGGCTGACCGGTTTATAGCTCATGGTTATCCAGTTAAAATAGTCAGACAAGCTTATAAAAGAGCTTTATATTTGGATCAGGAGATATTACTAAGCCATAATAGGAACGACAATAGGAATCGGATGATGACAAGCCCTTTATTAAAATGCCCGACTCTGGCCGAGTTTCGCTCCCTTGCACAGAGCTGCCTCAGGGGCAATTCATTTTACCAGGACTTGATTTGGTCAATGTAGAAAATGTCGCATTGATTATGCCTTCAGTGCAGATGAATTCCCACTCAAACACATAGACTTTCTCTTATCAGCATAGTATTGCTACGTAATAGCTGTTTTGAAGTCAAAAATGTTCTGTACATAACAAATTCAAATAGACGAGTCGTCTTTCAGCTAGTCCTAAGCCATAATAGGAGACAGGAGTCCCCTAGTAATAATGTCATTTGTTGAGATTTTCAAATCTGTTTAAATCCATGTGCTCTATAATTATTATTATTATTATTATTATTATTTATTAACTTTTATTTACCGACATTCATGAAGCACATCATGCCGGTTTACAATGAACTCAAGGAGGAAAATTACAATAAAACAATAGAACAATAAAACAATAGAGCAATAAAACAAGGGAGGAAGGTGGGGAAGGAGGAAACGGGGGGGTGGGAGAGGGAGGGGATAGGGGGATGGGAAAGGCAGAACTGATAGAAGAAGAAAGAAACAAAATAGAGGAAAACTATATACAGTTGACAATATGTACAGATACGATCAGCTTATGTAGAGCTAAGGAGGTATTGAGAGACTGGCTGTATTATCTGAACGATGGTATTCACTTAGGGGCGGATTTTAAAAGGAGCGCGAATAGCCTACTTTTGTTTGCGCTCCAGGCGCAAACAAAAGTACGCTGGATTTTAGTAGATACGTGCGGAGCCGCGCATATCTGCTAAAAACCTGGATCGGCGCGCACAAGGCTATGGATTTTGTATAGCCGGCGCGCGCCAAGCCGCGCAGCCTACCCCCGTTCCCTCCAAGGCTGCTCCGAAATCGGAGCGGCCTCGGAGGGAATCCTCTAACGCCCTCCCCTCACCTTCCCCTCCCTTCCTCTACCTAACCCACCCGCCCGGCCCTGTCTACACCCCCCCCCTTACCTTTGTTGGGGGATTTACGCCTCCCGGAGGGAGGCGTAAATCCCAGCGCGCCAGCGGGCCTCCTGCGCGCCGGGACGCGACCTGGGGGCAGGTACGGAGGGCGCGGCCACACCCCCGGACCGCCCCGGGCCATAGCCACGCCCTCGTACCTGCCCCCAAAACGCTGCCGACACGCCCCGAAAACGCCGCGACGACCGGGACCGCCCCCGACACGCCCCCGACACGCCCCCCTCGGAGAACCCCGGGACTTACGCGAGTCCCGGGGCTCTGCGCGCGCCGGTAGGCCTATGTAAAATAGGCTTCCCGGCGCGCAGGGCCCTGCTCGCCTAAATCCGCCCGGTTTTGGGTGGATTTAGGCGAGCAGGGCTCTTAAAATCCGCCCCTTAAATATAATGTAATTTGGGGGTGATTAAAAGGATTTAGAAGCGGTAAGGAGGAAACAGGGGTAACTGGGATAGCATGAAGGGTAGTAGGGGGGCAGATGGTGAGTTGGGCGGGGAGGGGGTACCGGGGGTAGCAGGTCGTGCCGGGGGGAGCTGAAAAGGGAGGAAATTTAAGCTTGGTTTGTATCAGGGTAGGCCTGTCGGAAAAGCCATGTCTTGATTCCTTTCTTGAATTTGTGAAGTGAAGTCTCTAGGCGTAGGAAGGTGGGGAGGGAGTTCCAGAGGGTGGGACCAGCGACGGAGAAGGCTCTCCCTCTGGTGAGAGATGAGTGTGCTGATTTGAGGGATGGGGTGTGGAGGGTGCCTGTAAGGGCAGTTCTTGTGGGGCGGGCAGAGGAACGGTAATTAAGCATTTCATCGAGCCAGGTGTGATTGTGTTTATGTAGGGAGCTGTGAAGGATGGTGAGAGTCTTGTATTGTGAGCGGAAGGAGATGGGCAGCCAATGTAGCTCCTTTAGGATGGGGGTGAATGATTAAAAAAACATTGGGACATGCTGTCTCTATATGATTGTTTTAGAACCACAGTATGTTTACATTCACTTGAGGTAGAAACCTTCGAGACTTCCTTGTATCTGCAGTACTAAAGGATTATCATACATAGAAGCATTGCTACAGTGGGCATACAAATTGTAGTAATTGCAGATATTGTATCAACATGATGACAGTGAATTCATTCATCAACCCACTGGACAATTTTGAATATGTATTAAATTATTCATCTGATTGCTATAGCTCTGTGACGGGGTCACTATGCCAGTCTGAGTAGGTAGAATAAAGCCAGGAACAAAAACTCCCTGGAACCAAAGTTCTAGAAGGAGGGGGAAGAAAACCCAGGCGACACAGTCAAGAACATAAGAACATAAGAAAATGCCATACTGGGTCAGACCAAGGGTCCATCAAGCCCAGCATCCTGTTTCCAACAGTGGCCAATCCAGGCCATAAGAACCTGGCAAGTACCCAAAAACTAAGTCTATTCCATGTAACCATTGCTAATGGCAGTGGCTATTCTCTAAGTGAACTTAATAGCAGGTAATGGACTTCTCCTCCAAGAACTTATCCAATCTTTTTTTAAACACAGCTATACTAACTGCACTAACCACATTCTCTGGCAACAAATTCCAGAGTTTAATTGTGCGTTGAGTAAAAAAGAACTTTCTCCGATTAGTTTTAAATGTGCCCCATGCTAACTTTCTACTATCTGAAAGAGTAAATAACCGATTCACATCTACCCGTTCTAGACCTCTCATGATTTTAAACACCTCTATCATATCCCCCCTCAGCCGTCTCTTCTCCAAGCTGAAAAGTCCTAACCTCTTTAGTCTTTCCTCATAGGGGAGTTGTTCCATCCCCCTTATCATTTTGGTAGCCCTCCTCTGTACCTTCTCCATCGCAATTATATACACTGGTGGCTTCCCCTGTAACCATAGAGACAAACACACAGGTGTGGGAGGTTAAGGGTGGGACTTCCCCAGAGCCAATCAGCTGGCAGAGGAGGAGGAGTTACAGAGTATATAAAAGAGACTCCCTAACCCAGCAGAGTCAGTCTCCTGCTGGGGACTGAAGGAGAAGGATCATGTTACCCACTGTGCTGCAAGATTGGATCTTTGGTGCCCCTGCTTAGATGGATGACTGGTGTGACTTCCAGGAAGGTGAGCCGGGAGATACAGGCTGTTTGACTGTCTGGATGTACAGACTTAAAAAGGATCTTGTTTCAGAGACTGCCAGTGGGTGATTGTACCTTTGGGGAAGAGTTGATATCCCAGAGGTACGGAGGGAGGTGGCAGTTAGGCCCATGGGGCCAGACTTTGGACTTTGAGATGAACTTCTGAAGCCAGCTTTTGGAAATTGAGTCGCTGGCTCAGTGGGGAGGGCTTCTGCCTTCCATCCAGGTGGGAAGGGTTCAAACCCTGCCTGAGGATTTGTAAAAATAAATAACCTTGAACTTCTATCTGAGTTTCTGAATGGTCAGGAAAGCTCGTTCAGGGATTGGACCCTGGAACTGATGTAATTGATGGTGTATGGACTGGTAAAAACGTCACAAGCTCATACATTGTGTATGTGCTTTAATGTCCATGTGATTTAATATATGTGGGAAAAAAACTAGAAAATTTAAAACCCAACTGGTGGAACATAAAAGTTGTTTGACCAAGCAAAGGGTGGAAGCCCCACTGATTCAGCATTCTTTAGAAAAAGGCTATGGTGTAGATTTTCAAAGGGTTTCGTGCGCAGAAAACAGCACTTATGTGCGTAAGTGGCCGGAGCGCGAATAACCTGAATTTTGCGTACGGGTATTTGTGCACGTAAATGACCCTGCGTGCACAAATTTATGTGAATAAGAAAGGGGCGTGTCGGGGGCTGTCAGGAGAAGATACCCGACTTGCGCACGTAAGATGTATTTTATAAGTGATGCGCCAAATCCACCGGCGCGCGCAACCAATGTCTCGCGCGTATATTTACTACTGCCTGCCTGTGTGCGCAAGCAACTAGTGAAGTGTACGCGGCTGCTGGCTCTCATTGCTCAGGGACCCTACATTCTGAAGAAAGGCAGAAGGTGGAAGGAAGAGGTTGTGGGGGGCTAAATGGTGGTAACTGGGAAATTCCAAACAATTTCTCTAGGCACTGTTGATGTGTGTATAACAGTAGCAGACTGCCTCAGGAGCTTATAAGCTCAACAGCTATTCTTTGGTCATTCCTGTTTCTACACGTTTATAATAGCGAAATGGGTCCTGCGATATATAAGGCTCAGAAGAGAAAGAGGGAGTAGGAGGAGGAGAAGAATGCTGAGACTGAGGTGGTACCCTTTACATAGAATTTACAGGACTCACACACAATTTCTGGATCTGTCTGAGGAGGAAGTAATGCACCGTTTCAGATTTAATGAGACCATACTGTATTTCTGCCAAATGTTAAAGGCTGACCTGCAACCTATCACCCAAAGGGGCCATGCCTTGCCCGTACACATCAAGATGACAACTGCCCTGGCTTTTTTGGCTACCGGCACCTTCCAAACACTGCTTGGTGTGACTTCTGGAATCACTCAGGCTGCCACATCAAGGTGGCTGGAGCAGGTCCTGGCATCCTTGCTCTGAAAAACACAACACTTTATCTCCTTCCCCTTCAGAAGAGAGGAACAGCAAGAAATAATGAGAGAGTTTTACCAAATTGTACACTTCCCTCAGTCTTGGGAGCTATTGATTGCACTCACGTGGCCCTAAGGGCACCAGGAGGAGATGAGGCCACCTCAAAGTAATTACTAACAGTAATTACTTTGCAGCAATATTTTAAACAAATGCTTTGGGAATATTAGTACTGAACCATTACTATATATGCAGGGAGGACCTCTTTCCTTTAAATTAATCATGTGAAAAATATGCCTGTGACGATTGTCTTTTGCAGGCTTTCAAAAGTTGCCTTTGGAATTTCTGTTTTTGATGCTGAGTAACAGACTGAAACTTGGGAACTTCCTAGCTCGATGCAGGCTGCCAAGCTGTTAATGTACACGCAATATAAAATGACAACTGTCAGTCCAGGATCACTTTCACTTTCAGTTTCTCAGTCTGCAGGAAATAGAAAAACCCGATCTTCAAGTTAGTTTGCTGTAATGGACAAAGGAGTTGTGCAGCAACCTCAGATCTCATGACTTGAAAAGGATTTAACCCTCTTGATGATCTATAGCAGTTTTAAGAGTCACAAGATAAAAACTGTTTTAAATGGCCATATAAAGTGACACAGCGTCATGGGATGAATGTTTCCTTTAATTCATTATGAGTTGTTTTTAGCCTCCTTTCAGGAGGGAGGGAGTCTTATGCAATTACCCTCTGTGTGTCTGTCTGTCTGAATAATCCCCTACTAATAACTTTCCCATTCGGTGTCCTATTAACACTAAACTTTCAACGAATGTCAGTGAGAGCCAAGAGGAGATGGGCAAGGGTATATTTTCTGTATCCACATATTCCACAAAAACACATGTACAATTGTCTCCTAATTCTGTTCTTGTTTGCATTTGCTCTGCATCCAAACCAACCCAGGTTTTTATGACATGTCAGGGATCCACAAGGATCATCACAGCTGTATTTTATGGGGGTCCATTTTTCCATGAATACATGAAGACCTTGTGAGGCTGGAAAATTGGGCATTAAAATGGCAGATGAAATTTAATGTGGATAAGTGCAAGGTGATGCATATAGGGAAAAATAACCCATGCTATAGTTACACAATGTTAGGCTCCATATTAGGTGCTACCACCCAAGAAAGAGATCTAGGTGTCATAGTGGATAACACATTGAAATTGTCGGTTCAGTGTGCTGCGGCAGTCAAAAAAGCAAACAGAATGTTGGGAATTATTAGAAAGGGAATGGTGAATAAAACGGAAAATGTCATAATGCCTCTGTATCGCTCCATGGTGAGACCGCACTTTGAATACTGTGTACAATTCTGGTCATCGTATCTCCAAAAAGATATAGTTGCGATGGAGAAGGTACAGAGAAGGGCTACCAAAATGATAAGGGGAATGGAACAGCTCCCCTATGAGGAAAGACTAAAGAAGTTGGGACTTTTCAGCTTGGAGAAGAGACGGCTGAGGGGGGATATGATAGAGGTGTTTAAAATCATGAGGTCTGGAACGGGTTAATGTGAATCAGTTATTTACTCTTTCAGATAATAGAAAGACTAGGGGGCACTCCATGAAGTTAGCATGTGGCACATTTAAAACTAATCGGAGAAAGTTCTTTTTCACTCGACGCACAATTAAACTCTGGAATTTGCTGCCAGAGGATGTGGTTAGTGCAGTTAGTGTAGCTGTGTTTTAAAAAGGATTGGATAAGTTCTTGGAGAAGTCCATTACCTGCTATTAATTAAGTTGACTTAGAAAATAGCCACTGCTATTACTAGCAACAGTAAGATGGGATAGACTTAGTTTTTGGTTACTTGCCAGGTTCTTATGCCCTGGATTGGCCACTGTTGGAAACAGGATGCTGGGCTTGATGGACCCTTGGTCTGACCCAGTATGGCATGTTCTTACCACAACCGCAAGGGTTTCCACTCTCTAAACATGCAAGTGGTGTGCAACTCCAAGGGGCAACATCACCAATGTGGTGCCCCACTTTCCAGGATCCAGTCACGACGCCTACATTCTATCACCATCCAGAATTCATGACCACTTCCAACAAGGACACATCACTGGGGGATGGCTCCTAGGTAGTAAGCTTACCAACTTCTAACATAATATGTAGGCTTCTATTTAGGGTGCCTCAATGAAGCACAGAAGAAATGTAACCTTGATTTGCTGTCTTCTCCTACAGGTGACAGAGGCTATCCATTTAAAACTTGGCTTATGATCCCCCTTGCCTCCCCCACAACTGCCGCTGAGACTCACTACAACAGGGCACACCATAAGACCAGGGCTGTCAGAGGGAACATTTGGCATCCTGAAATCCTGCTTCCGCTGTCTTGAAAGATCTGGAGGATTCCTTCTGTACAGCCCCCCTAAAGTGTGTGAGATCTTTCTAGCCTGCTGTATGCTACATAACCTTGCACTTAACAGACACATCCCTTTGCCAGAGGAGGCCCCTGAAGGGAATGAGGAGAGGCAGAGCATCTGACTCAGGAGGAATTTGCAGAAATCCATCATTTGAGTCAAAGGCAGGCTATACAACAAAGGAACACTCTCATAGAAAGCCATTTCATTAGGTGATAGTGCATTTATTTACAAGTGTGTATTTAAAGTGGATATATGCACAAAAGTGCACAGAAATAAAAAAGTAAAAACCAATAAAATAGCTAAATACAGTAAAAGATCACTTCCTTGGCCGTCCTCTCTTTCAGCCCTCAGGAAGCTTTGGCTGCCCCAACCTGGAGCTTCTGCGCAGTGGATTCCTCCCACTGCTGACGCTACCCTCAGAGGGCAGAGGAGGTTGGGGCAGTTCATGGCTGCAGGAAGGTATAGCCAGTGGCAGCAGCGGCTTTGGTGGTGGAAGCATGACAGGTGGCGCAGGTGGGGGTGGGGGTGCCATCCATGGATAGCCTAGGGCAGGCTGAGGCGCAGGTGGCTGTCCCACAGCGGGCTCTTCTGCACGGGCAGGTGCCATCCATGGGAAGGGCGGCCAATAAGGTGGAGGGTAATGCATCCAGGGCCCCATGAAAGGCCATGGTGCCATTGGTGGCTGCGGCTGCACAGGAGGCAACCGCTGCAGCATCTCTGTCCACACCTCAGTTTGTTTCTCAGTAGCTCGGCAAAGGTCCCGGATCACCTGCTGAAGCCCTTGTGATTCCTCCCTGATGGTATCACGGAGGGACTCTGCTTCCTGCCGCCCCACATCAGGCAGGCTGGCACTCTGCTGTAATAGCAGTCTCACAGCATGACTGGCAACCAGTTCAGGTTCGGGCTGGTCCGAAGCACTGCTGTCCTGCGGGCGATCATGAAGCAGATCAGCCAGTGTGTCCTCCAGCACCTCTCCCTGCCGCTGCTGCTCCTCTTCCTCCGCAGGCTGTTCCAGGTGTTCATGGGCTCCCCCTTCCTCCTCTTCCGATGAGTCAGAGATCAACCGCAGACGACGGTACAGCCTTTGGGGTCGTCTAGGTGGAGGTCCAGGTCGCTCATCATCTGGCTCCCCTAAAAAAGATCAGAAACAAATGAGCACACACTGCCAATTGGTATGTTGTGTCCTTAGGTTCATATGGCATGCATGGTACAGTACATACACCTCACTACTAATCCAGTGGTATAGAGCTATCAATGACCCAGGCATCTAAATAGTCCAGAACCCAGCTTTATACTCTCGGTGGTATTCCTTGTGGCAGAGGGAGGGCTTAAGGCACACAACAGAGCACTTGGGGAATATGACTTTCACAGGACAGATCCCTGTCACTGTGCTGCACAGAATTGGGCCGTAGTCTACCAGTTCCACAAACAAGGCCCTGTCCTTGGAAGAATCCAGAAATTGTTTAGCTGAGACCACCACTGATCTGTGTACTGCAGGGACACCTGACAGTTCTTATCTGCTAGGGACCTTGTAAGGTGTGAAGTGGCTGAGAAGCTACACCTAGGGTGGCCTTACAGCTCCTTGTCAAGGGTGACAAGCGAAGCCAGTGCTTTCCTCATGAAAGTGTTCTGCTTTCTCTAGTGATCTCCATATGAAAATGTGAACACATTGCCTAAAGCCAGGAGCATATTCCAGGTATTTTACATTCAGCAGCAGCTACTGGGTCAGCCTACATAGGTCCTAACAGTGAAGCTCCCCTATGCATTTTAATCCACAGGCTAGGCAAGTACACCTTAAACACACAGCTTTAATAGGGCAAAAATCTAACAGATTGCATTTCTTCATGCACACATGAAAGAACACTGCATGCTTGGACCTAGCTTATATGACCAAAGCTGCAGTACTTACAAGCTCTGTGCTGGCTTGGCATGAAGATCATGCATTCCTACTATCCTAGGATAATGAATGCTCAAAATACAATGGCCCCTATGTCCCTTACAAAGCCTAAGATAAACTGCTGTACTCTATAGTGTGTACATACAGATAATTACAGATGTGAGCAATGTGGCTTTCCATACAGTACCAGAAAACATTTACTAGTTGAGTAGCTAGAAAAAGGCATGGTTAATTAGCAGTGCTAGATGGTTCTTAATGCAGATTACTGAAACTTAAATTTTTTTTGGCTTACCTTCCTGCCCTACACGAGGCATGGTATCAAGCTGGCCAATTCCTCCCACAGCTGCCTCAGACAAGGTGCTGAGGATCAGCTGCTCAGAGGGAGTGCCAAGGGAGCTGCTCAGAGGGAGTACTCAGAGGGAGTGCTCCCTCTGCATTCCTCCTGGCCTGCTTCTGCTTCACAATTCTCCTTAGGTCCCTCCACTTGTGCATCAGTTCCCCAATGATGTAATAGGCTACAAAGAGCAAGCACAAACAGAAAACTCCAGGCACTTGGTCCGAGAAAGGAAAAGTTTTTATTCTTTTTGCCAGCAAAAAATAGATGCAGCTGAAATGGTTTTCAGAAAAACTGCACCCCCCTCCGTGGCGGGGAGTAGCTTCTTATACATTCCACATTTCTTATCTTTCACACATGCGTTCTACACCCTGCTGAGCAAGCATATTCTGACTGAGGGGCTGCTGCCCCCCTCCTCCTCTTCAGTCTGGAACTTTTGTGAAGCTTCTCCGAGAGGCTGCCGGGACTTGCAGTTCTGGAAAGGAATTTGCGAGTTCATAGCAACACTGTCCTGCTCATATAATACATTCATTGTTCTAATCTAGGTTACAGACTTGGCAGCAAACTGTGCAGTCTTATCAGACAATAAGAACAGCGAAGCCAAAAATGAAAACGTGCTGACAGAGAGTTTCTCACTGTCCTAACTACAGCTGTATTAGACTGTGAAGCAGGGAATTCTGGTACATGAAGTCCTGTTTGACAGGAGTTTCAGGTTGTCCTCTGTCAGTGTGAAATCTCCAGTCTCCGCCCACTACAATGCTACAGTTGTAGTGGAACACCGAGTTGACAGCATACCTGATCCGCTTCCAGATCTGCTCCTTCCTGTATGCACCCACCGTACAAGACTGTGGACCATACAACAAATTCTTTGTTATGGTTTCGAGGTGTTTGAGTGGATTCTTGGGGACTGTGGAAGATGACCATGCCCATGGGGAGGGGCCCCGTGGGAAGCCACAGTACTGGGCTAGACTCAGGACACACAAACACAGAGTTTTGTCTTTTATTGTACAGCTGATGTATACCACCAGAGGTGGCAGTAGTGAGGTGATCCAGAGGTAGCAGTCCAGGGACCCTCGGCAGAGGGAACCCGTCTCACCAAGATGGTATAGGGAGATCCAGGTGAAGGTTTCCCAGCACGGCAGAGCTGTAGATGAGACAGACTGAGAATTCCACCAGGCAGAAGTAGATGGTTACTGGCACCGCGGCAGGGAGAGCAGGCCCTCGAGGAGCGAGTACCTGATCCCAGTAAGGCACCTGAAATAAAGCAAAGGCACCCGAGGAGCAGGTACCAAGTTAGCAGAATAAACCCTGAAAGGCAGAGGGAGAGCTTCTAGAAGAAGAAGCGGCAGAGCTGCAAAAACGAAGTCCTTGCTAACTCACCTGAGGTTGGTGAGTTATGCGTATAAATACCTCCCAGAGGGTGAAGACTTCCTGGGGTTTGATCGGAGTTTCCCGAGCTGGCCTCTTTAAAATAGGACCTGGTCTTGCCGTGCGTGCCTAGAGGATGTCGGGGGTTGGGGCTTCTGAGGCGGCAGTGTCCCAGCTGCGGAAAGAGGCCCCCCGACATGGACACAGACCTTGGTGCCTGAGGGCGCACCCCCGAGCCCGGCGTCAGAAGCTCGGAGAGCAGCGGCCCGCTTCCGGAAGCGGTAAGCTCGGTCAGCCATGGTCTATGTGGCCGGCCGACGTAGCATTCTGGTGCCGAATGACATGTTCAACAAGCATGTCAACCTTAGCTGGCAAGAAGTTCGGCTTACAAATCAGAACTGCACATGCTTGAGGCATGGTGAAGGTGCCCATTGAGTGGACCAGTGATCCTTTTGAAGGGAGCCCAATTTGCATGTTTCCCTACCCACAGCTGTGTAAGTTACGTGCACAGGTGGGACCTATCAGCGCGAATTGCAATTATGCGTGCTGGCAAATAAAATTGATGCAGAACTTGTGCGCACTGGCTGATTTGTGCGCGCTGCCCATTGATTTTAATGAAGATGTGTGCGCTGCCTATTAACATCAATGGAGCTGTGCGTGCTGTCCTTTAAAAAAACGTGTGCGTGTAGCTATTAACAATTATATGCAACATATGCGTGCTGTTTCCTTTCCCCACCAGTAATTACGAGTAATCACCTACCAGTTTGTCTCACTGCCCTGCTGGGTGTGGGAGGTGCTGATTAGCAGCTGGCCATGATTGAGTTGACCTTCTCTGTGACCCTGCAGTGTTCACAAGTCTGTGCACATACTACGGTAGTTGTTTGATTGCTGCGGCTGTAGGAACCAGTGGCGTAGCTACGGGTGGGCCTGGGTGGGCAGTGGCCCATCCACTTTCCATTCAGGCCCACCCAAATTTCTTTGCAAGACTCTGCAGCCAATAAAAAGCAGGCAGCATCAGCAGACACCCAAGGGAGAAAAAACAATTAATAAAACCAGCTGATGTGTTGCGGCTCCCGGTGTCCCACAGCCCCAGTAATACTTCCCTTTACCTTCTTCCTGCCCCCGCGGGCCAATGGTAAACCTCCTCCCTTCTTCCTGCCCCCGTGGGCCAATGGGAAACCTCCTCCCTTCTTTCTGCCCCGTGGGCCAATCGGAAGCCTTCTCCCTGCCAGTGGGAGGAGGAAACCTCTGATTGGCCGGTGGGGCAGGAAGAAGGGGGGCATCGGGCTGGGAAGAGTGGCAGTGTTCAAGCCACGGGCTGGAAGTGCAGGGCAGGGAGGTGACTGGGGTGTGTGAGAGATAGAGTCTGGGCAGGGAAGTGACTGGGGTGTGTGTGAGACAGAGACAGTCTGGGCAGGGCAGTGACTGGAGTGTGTGTGAGAGACAGAATCTGGGCAGGGAAGTGACTGGGGTGTGTGTGAGAGACAGTCTGGGCAGGGAAGTGACTGGGGTGTGTGTGAGAGACAGTCTGGGCAGGGAGGTGACTGGGGTGTGTGTGAGAGACAGACAGAGTCTGGGCAGGGAAGTGACGGGTGTGTGTGAGAGAGAGACTCTGGGCAGGGAAGTGACTGGGGTGTGTGTGAGAGACAGTCTGGGCAGGGAAGTGACTGGGGTGTGTGTGAGAGACAGACAGAGTCTGGGCAGGGAAGTGACGGGTGTGTGTGAGAGAGAGACTCTGGGCAGGGAAGTGACTGGGGTGTGTGTGAGAGACAGTCTGGGCAGGGAGGTGACTGGGGTGTGTGTGAGAGAGAGACTCTGGGCAGGGAAGTGACTGGGCTGTGTGTGAGAGACAGTCTGGGCAGGGAGGTGACTGGGGTGTGTGTGAGAGAGAGACTCTGGGCAGGGAAGTGACTGGGCTGTGTGTGAGAGAGAGTCTGGGCAGGGAGGTGACTGGGGTGTGTGTGAGAGACAGAGTCTGGGCAGGGAAGTGACTGGGGTGTGTGGAAGACAGAGACTGATCGTAGGGTTTAATTGGTGTGTGTGTGTGTGTGTGTGTGTGTGTGTGTGTGCGCAGGGCCGGTGCTTCCATTAGGCAAACTAGGCAGTGGCCTAGGGCACCACAATTTTTTTTGGGGGGGTTGCAAACTCCCACCAGCACAAGACGTCCTGCGACAAATCCAATACCAAAGGAGGGAGTGCTGTGCTGGAGCTGCTGCCAATACGTAAGCCAGGGGAGGGGTTGCATTACTGAAGGTTCGCCTAGGGTGCCGGCCCTGTGTGTGTGACTTGTGGGCCCTAAAGAAGAGGACCGTGAGGACAGAGCTTCAGCAGCCGCTGCTGCTCCTGGTCTGTGCTTTCAAGGGAAAGGAGTAGGAGAGTTGCTGGAGAGGGTAAGTAAAAGTGGCATTTTAAGTTTATTTTTCTTGATTGACTGCCATTTTAATTATTGAGTATTATGTGATGTGTCTGCTGTTTTGAAATATTTTATTGATATTTGGACAATGTTTAATAATTTTTATGAGTTTTGTTGGATGTTATTCTGTTCATCAGCTGTTTTGAAACATTTATTAATATAGTTTTAGTTATTTCTGTGTGGGGCTCTATAGCAGCTTGGCTTGTTCTGTTTTCCTAATAGGAGGTGTATTAGTGTTTAGGACCTGATTTAATATTTGTAGTGTTGCCTTTTCATAGATAGGGCTGTTATATGTTCCATAATGCAGGTGTAACTTTCTGCAGATTAGTTTCTGTGTATTATTGCAGATCCTGGGACTGTGTGAGGTGCTATATTTCTCTTTCCATTTCTCCAGTTTTGTACTGCATGCAGAGTGGCTTTTTTTTTTGGTTTTCCATTCCAGTTTCTATCTCCATATTTATAATGTGTGGTATTTCTGTACTTTTGTGAAGGTCGGTTCTGGGTGTGTGCCCGAGGTGAGGTATTTTACAATGATGTAGGCATTTGTATCAATCTTATTTGTGGATGCAGAGTGCATGTTTACATGATGATAGCTTAGTAAATGACAGGGCTGGAGAGCCTTTTTCTCCCGTCTACCCAGTTATCCTCTCCACACTGCTAAGGATACATCCCAGCTGTCAGCCAAAGGGTGTGACCACCTTCAAGACATCTCTTTATCCAGAACAGTCTTTTTTCTGTTCTTCCTTTTGTAAAGAAATGGGGATGAATGTCAGGAGCCCCTGGACTCGATTCAGCAAATGTCACCGTCAGAGGAAGACTAAAACTAAATAGTTGAGCCATAGGAAAGGAAAAGAAGTCTTCAAAGATATTTATCTGTTTTATTGATACAGATTAATAAGGCATTTGCTCAATTATGGTAAATATTTTGGTACCAATCACACAAATAACCCACACACACCAACTTGTGTATTCCAGTACACCCCACTGTAAACAAACTTCTCTTATTAATATAGCACACTATCACCGAATATACTTATGTAAGACCCTCTATTCACGAGCAGGCAATTATATTATCAACTCGTTTGTCATAGGGGTCTATATTACTTTAATTATCAATCCTCCGTCTATTTTGTTTTCTTAATTTTTTAGTTTTTTTTAAAAAGTTACCACAAAAATTATAGGGAAAATCCCAACTGAAAAAGTCACATGGGTAATATTAGAACGGATAACTTATCCACGCTGAAAAGGTCCCAGATAACCCGACATGGCCATGTTTCGGACAGCAGTCCTGCTTCAGGGGAAAAGCGGAAACCGATTCAACAATCCATCTTCTTGCGGCGATTTTGTCCGTGCAGATCCTTTTCTCAAAAGCGGGCTGAAATCCAGCCCGCTTTTCCCCTGAAGCAGGACTGCTGTCCGAAACATGGCCATGTCCGGTTATCTGGGACCTTTTCAGCGTGGATAAGTTATCCTTTCTAATATTACCCATGTGACTTGTTCAGTTGGGATTTTCCCTATAATTTTTGTGGTAACTTTTAAAAAAAAACTAAAAAATTAAGAAAACAAAATAGACGGAGGATTGATAATTAAAGTAATATAGACCCCTATGACAAACAAGTTGATAATATAATTGCCTGCTCGTGAATAGAGGGTCTTACATAAGTATATTCGGTGATAGTGTGCTATAAATATTTTGGTACAACATTCCAGAGGGTTTTAAAACAGAATACTGTGATGCATGATGAGATATCTGTCTTTATAGTAGACTAGTATATGGTTCTTTGTAAGTTATGGGATACTGCCACTTGAGATCTCTAAGTATAATTGAAATGCTTCCATAACTATATATTAGGTTTAGCATTGGTAGCTGCTTGAAGTAATTGAGTTTAAAATATTAAAAGTATAACAGCTGTAGCAGATTATTTAGAAATCTGTTGTCAGGTGTGTGTGTGTGAAAGTATTTATCAATAAGAATATGAATTCCATGGCTCAGACTTTGTTTAGTGCCCACCCATGTTAACCTTGGGCCCAGCCAAAAATTCATTTCTGGCTACGCCACTGGTAGGAACCAGAGTGAAATGTGTAGGTAAGAAGGCTTTAATGAATCCTGAGAAGGGGAAATCTGTTTTTATTCTGGGATACTTGTGTATAATGTTTGCACCTCTGATTAGTAGTTTTCTGTGTTTGCTCTGAAAGGGGAACCATAGCATACTTTCTCTTTCTAACATGTGTAGTCAGCTTCACACCAGCCTATGTGAGTTACATTATCAACGTTTTGTAGCAGCTCACCTTTGTATGTCACTTGAATCTCTTCCCACTATACCAGCTCAACAAATTGCCTGGTATGCCGATTGTATTCTATTGTTTGCTATGTTGTACTTTATGAGAGTTAAAGGCAGCATGTGCGCACTGGCCATTGACTTTAATGAAGATGTGCGCGCAGCCTATTATCAATGGAGCTGTGCACGCAGCCTATTAACATCAATGGAGCTCTGTTGAAACCTTATGAGAGTTAGAGGGAACATGTATTACATACCTAGGTAACTTATTTTTGTGTCCAGGCTGTGAGCAACCTGAAGCTGTATAACATGTGTGAGGTTACCCAAAAACATTTTTTGGTGTCCTAAATAAATATGACCATGTGTTTGAGTATGTCTGTGCCGTGATATGTAAAGAGGGTGTTGTTTACAGAAATATTTGGCCCTATGGCTGCCCCCTATGTGTATAGCAATGCAGAGTAAAACTAGGTATAGGGCTGGTAACTACAAACGTGTTTGGCCCCTCTGCTGTTCCTCCTTCACCATATTAGGATCCATATCTGCAGTACACCTCATATTAACTTTCTAAGCAAATAGACCTAAATGTCACCAATTACCTTTATGCCTACACTGCCCTAATTGTCTCCCTGTGCCCCTCAGCTTTCAAGTAATGTAAAGATTGTTAGAAATATCTTTGTCATCTCTTTTCCTATGGGGTAGATTTTCATACAGCGCGCCCTCGCGTACTTTTGTAGGCGCATCAGGCGCAAACAAAAGTACGCTGGATTTTAGTAGATACGCCCGGAGCCGCGCGTATCTGCTAAAATCCTGGATCGGCGTGCGCAAGGCTACCGATTTCGTGTAGCCAGTGCGCGCCGAGCCGCGCAGCCTACCTCCATTCCCTCCGAGGCCGCTCCGAAATCGGAGCGGCCTCGGAGGGAATTCGCTAACGCCCTCCCCTCACCTTCCCCTCCCTTCCTCTACCTAACCCCCCCTACCTTTGTTGGGGGATTTACGCCTCCCAGAGGGAGAAGTAAATCCCCGCGTGCCAGCGGGCCGCTGGCGCTCCTAGACGCAACCCGGGGGCGGTTCCGGAGGGCACGACCACGCCCCCGGACCGCCCCGGGCCGAAACCACGCCCCGGGCCCGCCCCGACACGCCCCGAAAACGCCGCGCCGATCGGCCCCGCCCCCGACATGCCCCCTCGGAAAACCCCGGGACTTACGCGAGTCCCGGGGCTCTGCGCGCACCGGCAGGCCTATGTAAAATAGGCGCACCGGCGCACAAGCCTTGCTCGCATAAATCTGGGCGGATTTACGCGAGCAGGGCTCTTAAAATCCGCCCCTATGTGTCTTGCATGTCCAGATCAGTGAACATCCCAGCTGTATGTCTTGCGGGAGATGGTGCTGGCGATCTTCAGTGATGACACGGACTCAGATACCACTCCTTGCCTTCCAAGATGGTTCTTCCTTCTTGACCACTGGATGATTAGTTGCAGTCTTACTGTACCTCTACTCTCCTTCTCTCCCCCTTCCCTCCCGCTTTCCTTCCTTCCCTCCCCTTCCCTCCCCTTCCTTCCTTCCATGATTCACCCAGACAATACATGAGCTCCTTTCCCCTTCCCCCTTCCACCCATCACCCAGCAGCATGCCCTTACCTGAAATGAACACACCAGTTTAGAAAAACAATTTTTTATCTATATAAAAATATGTACACTATTTACAATATGAAAAAAAAGGATGGGAAGAGAGAACTAGGGAGGAAAACTATTTACATTTAAAAAAAAACCCCCGTGAAGTTAGGGAGGCAGGGACAAGAGAGGATGGTTCATGGGCTTATAGGTATTACCAATTATTAGGCTTTTCAATATTTGATGATAGTTAATGTGACTTTCAAGGCATTCTTCACTTTCGGTGCATGTCCGGCATGACTCCTTGCTTCAATGACAGGGGAAAAGAAAAACTGATACTTCACACATTTCCAGCATTGCCCTCTGCTTCATGGCAGAGAGCTATGCTGCCGCTTACCCAACT
Source organism: Rhinatrema bivittatum (assembly GCF_901001135.1). NCBI lineage: Eukaryota > Metazoa > Chordata > Amphibia > Gymnophiona > Rhinatrematidae > Rhinatrema > Rhinatrema bivittatum. The sequence goes on from NC_042615.1 coordinate 761,860,788, forward strand.
AATCAAACTTAATATTTCACTTGGAAGCAGCTCCAGCACTGCTCTCTACATTAATGGTGGGGGTGAAAAGGGAATTAGAACATAAGGTTACTAAGAGCCAAGAGAAACAGTTAAGTATGAGAACAAATGTGTGAAGCTTGCTGGGCAGACTGGATGGACCGGTTGGTCTTCTTCTGCCGTCATTTCTATGTTTCTATGTTTCTATGATCACGGACGACGGACCAGATTCCCTAGGACCCTTACAGCTGCGCCAAGCAGCAGTACAGCCCTGAGGATCTGATCCAGATCATCCTCTCCTAGAAGGCATTCACGGCCCTCAGTCCCTCTCGGACCCCCCCCCCCCTCATGAAAGCCCTGATTTTCCTTTGAGTCAGAGGCTCATCATCGGGAGAACGTGCTCCCGATGATGAGCCTCTGTGCTGTTGCCGTGAGGGGGGGGGGGGGGGAGAGGGCGTAGAGGCACGAGAGGGCCGGGAATGCCTTCCTGGACCAGCAAAGGCTGGCCCCTGGGTGCCTCCACGTCCCTAACTCCCCGGGCAAAATGGGGAGGATGCCCTATGGGGGGGGGGGCTAGGGGGAGGCCTGGGGTGCGCCTCCGCGTGGGGGAGGTAGCCGCCGCCGGTGACGTCTCCTCGTGAGGGGGGGGGGGAGAATCTGGCTCCCCCCCCGGAGTGGCTGCAGCTCCTTCATGTGGCTGTAGGAACCAGTGGCGTAGCTACGGGTGGGCCTGGGTGGGCAGTGGCCCATCCACTTTCCATTCAGGCCCACCCAAATTTCTTTGCAAGACTCTGCAGCCAATAAAAAGCAGGCAGCATCAGCAGACACCCAAGGGAGAAAAAACAATTAATAAAACCAGCTGATGTGTTGCGGCTCCCGGTGTCCCACAGCCCCAGTAATACTTCCCTTTACCTTCTTCCTGCCCCCGCGGGCCAATGGTAAACCTCCTCCCTTCTTCCTGCCCCCGTGGGCCAATGGGAAACCTCCTCCCTTCTTTCTGCCCCGTGGGCCAATCGGAAGCCTTCTCCCTGCCAGTGGGAGGAGGAAACCTCTGATTGGCCGGTGGGGCAGGAAGAAGGGGGGCATCGGGCTGGGAAGAGTGGCAGTGTTCAAGCCACGGGCTGGAAGTGCAGGGCAGGGAGGTGACTGGGGTGTGTGAGAGATAGAGTCTGGGCAGGGAAGTGACTGGGGTGTGTGTGAGACAGAGACAGTCTGGGCAGGGCAGTGACTGGAGTGTGTGTGAGAGACAGAATCTGGGCAGGGAAGTGACTGGGGTGTGTGTGAGAGACAGTCTGGGCAGGGAAGTGACTGGGGTGTGTGTGAGAGACAGTCTGGGCAGGGAGGTGACTGGGGTGTGTGTGAGAGACAGACAGAGTCTGGGCAGGGAAGTGACGGGTGTGTGTGAGAGAGAGACTCTGGGCAGGGAAGTGACTGGGGTGTGTGTGAGAGACAGTCTGGGCAGGGAAGTGACTGGGGTGTGTGTGAGAGACAGACAGAGTCTGGGCAGGGAAGTGACGGGTGTGTGTGAGAGAGAGACTCTGGGCAGGGAAGTGACTGGGGTGTGTGTGAGAGACAGTCTGGGCAGGGAGGTGACTGGGGTGTGTGTGAGAGAGAGACTCTGGGCAGGGAAGTGACTGGGCTGTGTGTGAGAGACAGTCTGGGCAGGGAGGTGACTGGGGTGTGTGTGAGAGAGAGACTCTGGGCAGGGAAGTGACTGGGCTGTGTGTGAGAGAGAGTCTGGGCAGGGAGGTGACTGGGGTGTGTGTGAGAGACAGAGTCTGGGCAGGGAAGTGACTGGGGTGTGTGGAAGACAGAGACTGATCGTAGGGTTTAATTGGTGTGTGTGTGTGTGTGTGTGTGTGTGTGTGTGTGCGCAGGGCCGGTGCTTCCATTAGGCAAACTAGGCAGTGGCCTAGGGCACCACAATTTTTTTTGGGGGGGTTGCAAACTCCCACCAGCACAAGACGTCCTGCGACAAATCCAATACCAAAGGAGGGAGTGCTGTGCTGGAGCTGCTGCCAATACGTAAGCCAGGGGAGGGGTTGCATTACTGAAGGTTCGCCTAGGGTGCCGGCCCTGTGTGTGTGACTTGTGGGCCCTAAAGAAGAGGACCGTGAGGACAGAGCTTCAGCAGCCGCTGCTGCTCCTGGTCTGTGCTTTCAAGGGAAAGGAGTAGGAGAGTTGCTGGAGAGGGTAAGTAAAAGTGGCATTTTAAGTTTATTTTTCTTGATTGACTGCCATTTTAATTATTGAGTATTATGTGATGTGTCTGCTGTTTTGAAATATTTTATTGATATTTGGACAATGTTTAATAATTTTTATGAGTTTTGTTGGATGTTATTCTGTTCATCAGCTGTTTTGAAACATTTATTAATATAGTTTTAGTTATTTCTGTGTGGGGCTCTATAGCAGCTTGGCTTGTTCTGTTTTCCTAATAGGAGGTGTATTAGTGTTTAGGACCTGATTTAATATTTGTAGTGTTGCCTTTTCATAGATAGGGCTGTTATATGTTCCATAATGCAGGTGTAACTTTCTGCAGATTAGTTTCTGTGTATTATTGCAGATCCTGGGACTGTGTGAGGTGCTATATTTCTCTTTCCATTTCTCCAGTTTTGTACTGCATGCAGAGTGGCTTTTTTTTTTGGTTTTCCATTCCAGTTTCTATCTCCATATTTATAATGTGTGGTATTTCTGTACTTTTGTGAAGGTCGGTTCTGGGTGTGTGCCCGAGGTGAGGTATTTTACAATGATGTAGGCATTTGTATCAATCTTATTTGTGGATGCAGAGTGCATGTTTACATGATGATAGCTTAGTAAATGACAGGGCTGGAGAGCCTTTTTCTCCCGTCTACCCAGTTATCCTCTCCACACTGCTAAGGATACATCCCAGCTGTCAGCCAAAGGGTGTGACCACCTTCAAGACATCTCTTTATCCAGAACAGTCTTTTTTCTGTTCTTCCTTTTGTAAAGAAATGGGGATGAATGTCAGGAGCCCCTGGACTCGATTCAGCAAATGTCACCGTCAGAGGAAGACTAAAACTAAATAGTTGAGCCATAGGAAAGGAAAAGAAGTCTTCAAAGATATTTATCTGTTTTATTGATACAGATTAATAAGGCATTTGCTCAATTATGGTAAATATTTTGGTACCAATCACACAAATAACCCACACACACCAACTTGTGTATTCCAGTACACCCCACTGTAAACAAACTTCTCTTATTAATATAGCACACTATCACCGAATATACTTATGTAAGACCCTCTATTCACGAGCAGGCAATTATATTATCAACTCGTTTGTCATAGGGGTCTATATTACTTTAATTATCAATCCTCCGTCTATTTTGTTTTCTTAATTTTTTAGTTTTTTTTAAAAAGTTACCACAAAAATTATAGGGAAAATCCCAACTGAAAAGTCACATGGGTAATATTAGAACGGATAACTTATCCACGCTGAAAAGGTCCCAGATAACCCGACATGGCCATGTTTCGGACAGCAGTCCTGCTTCAGGGGAAAAGCGGAAACCGATTCAACAATCCATCTTCTTGCGGCGATTTTGTCCGTGCAGATCCTTTTCTCAAAAGCGGGCTGAAATCCAGCCCGCTTTTCCCCTGAAGCAGGACTGCTGTCCGAAACATGGCCATGTCCGGTTATCTGGGACCTTTTCAGCGTGGATAAGTTATCCTTTCTAATATTACCCATGTGACTTGTTCAGTTGGGATTTTCCCTATAATTTTTGTGGTAACTTTTAAAAAAAAACTAAAAAATTAAGAAAACAAAATAGACGGAGGATTGATAATTAAAGTAATATAGACCCCTATGACAAACAAGTTGATAATATAATTGCCTGCTCGTGAATAGAGGGTCTTACATAAGTATATTCGGTGATAGTGTGCTATAAATATTTTGGTACAACATTCCAGAGGGTTTTAAAACAGAATACTGTGATGCATGATGAGATATCTGTCTTTATAGTAGACTAGTATATGGTTCTTTGTAAGTTATGGGATACTGCCACTTGAGATCTCTAAGTATAATTGAAATGCTTCCATAACTATATATTAGGTTTAGCATTGGTAGCTGCTTGAAGTAATTGAGTTTAAAATATTAAAAGTATAACAGCTGTAGCAGATTATTTAGAAATCTGTTGTCAGGTGTGTGTGTGTGAAAGTATTTATCAATAAGAATATGAATTCCATGGCTCAGACTTTGTTTAGTGCCCACCCATGTTAACCTTGGGCCCAGCCAAAAATTCATTTCTGGCTACGCCACTGGTAGGAACCAGAGTGAAATGTGTAGGTAAGAAGGCTTTAATGAATCCTGAGAAGGGGAAATCTGTTTTTATTCTGGGATACTTGTGTATAATGTTTGCACCTCTGATTAGTAGTTTTCTGTGTTTGCTCTGAAAGGGGAACCATAGCATACTTTCTCTTTCTAACATGTGTAGTCAGCTTCACACCAGCCTATGTGAGTTACATTATCAACGTTTTGTAGCAGCTCACCTTTGTATGTCACTTGAATCTCTTCCCACTATACCAGCTCAACAAATTGCCTGGTATGCCGATTGTATTCTATTGTTTGCTATGTTGTACTTTATGAGAGTTAAAGGCAGCATGTGCGCACTGGCCATTGACTTTAATGAAGATGTGCGCGCAGCCTATTATCAATGGAGCTGTGCACGCAGCCTATTAACATCAATGGAGCTCTGTTGAAACCTTATGAGAGTTAGAGGGAACATGTATTACATACCTAGGTAACTTATTTTTGTGTCCAGGCTGTGAGCAACCTGAAGCTGTATAACATGTGTGAGGTTACCCAAAAACATTTTTTGGTGTCCTAAATAAATATGACCATGTGTTTGAGTATGTCTGTGCCGTGATATGTAAAGAGGGTGTTGTTTACAGAAATATTTGGCCCTATGGCTGCCCCCTATGTGTATAGCAATGCAGAGTAAAACTAGGTATAGGGCTGGTAACTACAAACGTGTTTGGCCCCTCTGCTGTTCCTCCTTCACCATATTAGGATCCATATCTGCAGTACACCTCATATTAACTTTCTAAGCAAATAGACCTAAATGTCACCAATTACCTTTATGCCTACACTGCCCTAATTGTCTCCCTGTGCCCCTCAGCTTTCAAGTAATGTAAAGATTGTTAGAAATATCTTTGTCATCTCTTTTCCTATGGGGTAGATTTTCATACAGCGCGCCCTCGCGTACTTTTGTAGGCGCATCAGGCGCAAACAAAAGTACGCTGGATTTTAGTAGATACGCCCGGAGCCGCGCGTATCTGCTAAAATCCTGGATCGGCGTGCGCAAGGCTACCGATTTCGTGTAGCCAGTGCGCGCCGAGCCGCGCAGCCTACCTCCATTCCCTCCGAGGCCGCTCCGAAATCGGAGCGGCCTCGGAGGGAATTCGCTAACGCCCTCCCCTCACCTTCCCCTCCCTTCCTCTACCTAACCCCCCCTACCTTTGTTGGGGGATTTACGCCTCCCAGAGGGAGAAGTAAATCCCCGCGTGCCAGCGGGCCGCTGGCGCTCCTAGACGCAACCCGGGGGCGGTTCCGGAGGGCACGACCACGCCCCCGGACCGCCCCGGGCCGAAACCACGCCCCGGGCCCGCCCCGACACGCCCCGAAAACGCCGCGCCGATCGGCCCCGCCCCCGACATGCCCCCTCGGAAAACCCCGGGACTTACGCGAGTCCCGGGGCTCTGCGCGCACCGGCAGGCCTATGTAAAATAGGCGCACCGGCGCACAAGCCTTGCTCGCATAAATCTGGGCGGATTTACGCGAGCAGGGCTCTTAAAATCCGCCCCTATGTGTCTTGCATGTCCAGATCAGTGAACATCCCAGCTGTATGTCTTGCGGGAGATGGTGCTGGCGATCTTCAGTGATGACACGGACTCAGATACCACTCCTTGCCTTCCAAGATGGTTCTTCCTTCTTGACCACTGGATGATTAGTTGCAGTCTTACTGTACCTCTACTCTCCTTCTCTCCCCCTTCCCTCCCGCTTTCCTTCCTTCCCTCCCCTTCCCTCCCCTTCCTTCCTTCCATGATTCACCCAGACAATACATGAGCTCCTTTCCCCTTCCCCCTTCCACCCATCACCCAGCAGCATGCCCTTACCTGAAATGAACACACCAGTTTAGAAAAACAATTTTTTATCTATATAAAAATATGTACACTATTTACAATATGAAAAAAAAGGATGGGAAGAGAGAACTAGGGAGGAAAACTATTTACATTTAAAAAAAAACCCCCGTGAAGTTAGGGAGGCAGGGACAAGAGAGGATGGTTCATGGGCTTATAGGTATTACCAATTATTAGGCTTTTCAATATTTGATGATAGTTAATGTGACTTTCAAGGCATTCTTCACTTTCGGTGCATGTCCGGCATGACTCCTTGCTTCAATGACAGGGGAAAAGAAAAACTGATACTTCACACATTTCCAGCATTGCCCTCTGCTTCATGGCAGAGAGCTATGCTGCCGCTTACCCAACTAATCAAACTTAATATTTCACTTGGAAGCAGCTCCAGCACTGCTCTCTACATTAATGGTGGGGGGTGAAAAGGGAATTAGAACATAAGGTTACTAAGAGCCAAGAGAAACAGTTAAGTATGAGAACAAATGTGTGAAGCTTGCTGGGCAGACTGGATGGACCGGTTGGTCTTCTTCTGCCGTCATTTCTATGTTTCTATGTTTCTATGATCACGGACGACGGACCAGATTCCCTAGGACCCTTACAGCTGCGCCAAGCAGCAGTACAGCCCTGAGGATCTGATCCAGATCATCCTCTCCTAGAAGGCATTCACGGCCCTCAGTCCCTCTCGGACCCCCCCCCCCCCTCATGAAAGCCCTGATTTTCCTTTGAGTCAGAGGCTCATCATCGGGAGAACGTGCTCCCGATGATGAGCCTCTGTGCTGTTGCCGTGAGGGGGGGGGGGGGGAGAGGGCGTAGAGGCACGAGAGGGCCGGGAATGCCTTCCTGGACCAGCAAAGGCTGGCCCCTGGGTGCCTCCACGTCCCTAACTCCCCGGGCAAAATGGGGAGGATGCCCTATGGGGGGGGGGCTAGGGGGAGGCCTGGGGTGCGCCTCCGCGTGGGGGAGGTAGCCGCCGCCGGTGACGTCTCCTCGTGAGGGGGGGGGGGAGAATCTGGCTCCCCCCCCGGAGTGGCTGCAGCTCCTTCATGTGGAGCTGGGCCTGACTTGGCCTCTTCAGCATCTGTAGCACTGTAAAACAAAAGGAGAGGTCAGAATAAACAGTACATTCAGGTTCAGAAAGAAGATAGAAAATTCCAGTAGCATGGAAGGATCACTTACCACCAGGCCCAGCCCGCTCTGCCCATAGCCGCTCCAGTTACCTCCTCCTCTTTAGGCGCAGCCACTGGGTCTTCTTCTTCAGGTCCTCTATCTATTAGAAGAAAAGGAAGAGAGAACCATGAGTGTACTCTGATAGTAATAATAGGAACTGCATACTTGAATATGACACTGAGTGGTATAACAACATTTATGAACCTTGAAGAACCATGATAATAAGCTTAAATATTCATGTAGGTAATAAGCTTTGTCAATATTCTTTTAACATTCAGTAAACTATAACACTCCAATACCCTAAACTATTATACTCTGTCTGGTTCCTCCTCTGAGGCCTAACCTGACATTCACACTCCCACATTATTACCATCTGCTGTAGTACAGTAAAGTATCGAACTTTCACCTGCCTCCCTGCCCGCCGAAGGCGGGGGAAGTCCGTCCTATGGCCACAAACTGGAAACAAGGAGCTTTCCCTCTCCACCACCAGGGATGCCAGCAGTTCGACGTCCCTGGTGGTGAAATTTGGCTGCCTGCCTCGACCTGCCATTTTGGGGTGTTGGCGAAACGGGAAGTCCCGCCTTCGCATTCGCAGGCGGGCGGGCACGCACGCACGATTGCGGGAGGCGCACAAGTATGCTTGTGCACATAACCCAAGCGCGTAACTTGTGCGCGCGGCACCATGAGCAACGCGCACAAATTGTGGTCAATACGTACGTGGATTTTGTATAGTGCGCGCACAAGGGTGCAAACTATGCAAAATTTATGTGGCCTGCTGCCGTGCACGCTTCTTTTAAAATCTACCGCCATATGTTTGAAGAGATTAAGGGGTGTGTGTTGGAAATTATTCAGTCTCTTCCACGAGGAGGAGATTGGAATCTCTGTCTCCTATAACAGGAGCAGTATTAGATTTTCCGACTAGGTTCAGTTTCCCACTATGGATTAAACACATTGATTAAGTGGCATCATTTTAAATAGTCGCTAATATATAGTGTTTAAAGAGTTGCTAATATGTAGCGCTTGATAAGAAGCCGATATCAGACATTAATAATGCTTCAATTATATCAAACTATAAAAGAACTGCATATGGGTCTATGGGCATTGAGTATTATTCAATGAATTGCATTGGCTCTGGTGATCCAGAGCCTTTTTATTGGCTGAAAGATGAGTCAGCAAGGTCTTTAAATAGACTGGTTTTTTCAGAGTTCTTTGACTGGCCAGAAGTGAAGTAAGCGGATCGCCCTGAAGCAGCAATTAAGACTGTGAAACATGGCCATGTCGGTGTTTTTGGTTTCATAGAAGTTTACACAAACTGGCGTTTTTGGTTCATCAGAAGCCTACACAAGCCCAGAAAAGATAAGTGCCGAAAGCATTTTAAATTTTGTCAAGATGGTTGAGAACTGTGCACTATAGAGTTTTGTATTGTAATCAGAAATAAGTTAGCAATTGTTAAATGGATTCACATATAGAAGGTTTTTTTTTTCCAGTGATGGCAGCTCCAAATGGTTATATGCACCGCTAAGAATTGTCAGGTTGATATCATGTGGGTGCGCTGTCTGAGGTTTTTTCCTCTATTTTTCAATTGCTTTTGATAATTATATATGGGGTTAGATGTGGGTTCTGAAGTGATAAAGTATAATAGTAGAAGATAAAAATTAAACTTTAAAAAAATGTTTCTATAAAAAAGTGGGTTGTTTATTTGTTTATTGATTATAGTGTGTCTGGGGTACACAATTGAGTTAGTTTGATTATATGATACATAGATTTTCACAAACATTTTCTGCCACATACTAGGAGGTGCAATTGTTTGTGGGTAAATTAGGTGGAATAATTTTCAAAGCAGACTTATTTGCTTAAATCTGCTTTAAAAAATGTGGCATCTTGAGACTTCAGCATTGAGAGATGAAGGTGAATGCTGTGAGACCTGCTGGGAGTGAGGGTGGTGTTGTTGGTCCTTCCCTCCCTCCTATCAAGAGCCCGTAATGTCATCCGAAAGATTGGGTTGAGAGCTGAAAAGCTCCCCTATGAGGAAAGGCTGAACAGTTTAGGGCTGTTCAGCTTGGAGAAGAGACGGCTGAGGGGGGATATGATAGAGGTCTTTAAGATCATGAGAGGTCTTGAATGAGTAGATGTGAATTGGTTATTTACACTTTCAAATAATAGACTAGGGGGCATTCCATGAAGTTAGCAAGTAGCACATTTAAGACTAATCGGAGAAAATTCTTTTTCACTCAATGCACAATAAAGCTCTGGAATTTGTTGCCAGAGGATGTGGTTAGTCCAGTTAGTGTAGCTGGGTTCAAAAAAGGTTTGGATGGGTTCTTGGAGAAGAAGTCCATTACTGGCTATTAATCAAGTTTACTTAGGGAATAGCCACTGCTATTAATTTGATCAGTAGCATGGGATCTTCTTAATGTTTGGGTAATTGTTAGGTTCTTATAGCCTGGTTTGGCCTCTGTTGGAAACAGGATGCTGGGCTTGATGGACCCTTGCTCTGACCCAGCATGGCAATTTCTTATGTTGCCACTGCCGGTGCACCGAAACCATGTGCCTAAGGAGCATGCCACTAGTGAATATTTTCCTGGAGTTTTGCTGTCTGTCTTCTATGGGAAGGAAATGGAAGGGCAAAACTCCAGCCTATATTTTGTCGTCATGTGGTTTAACCATCAGTTTCAGCTTCTTTGGGCACTGAAGGAGAGAGCTCCTTTTCTTCGGAAGGATCCCTAAGACCTGTTTTCAATTTACCAATTATACAGCCTCAAGTACTAAAGGCTGACTTGACCTACCCTGAAAGTGAGGGAGGGGTACTGGTCACTTTTTCTACACAAAGGAAATAATCTACGGAGATTTATTTGGAGTCTGTGGAGAGCCTAGAAAGGAGATCCCAGGTGTAGTGGTGTAACCAGAACTGATTTTTTGGGTGGGCCCAAGATTAACAAGGGTGGGCTATAGGCATACAGGTCTGAAACCTACTAGTTGTACTCTTATTGATAAATAATGCCTTAGCATGTACCTTACAATGGGTTCCTAAGTAGTGTAAACATCCTTTATGCATCATGAGTGAAACTTTTTAGAATATTTTACTCTATTATTTCAAGCACTTACCAACATTAAAAATTCCATATTAATCTGTAGTAATTTATTTTATATTTATTGCAATTTATAAATACACAAGAATATCAGGAAAAAAAACAAAGAGTACATAAACATCAGATCCAGTCAATCATGTCATAAAACAAATATCAATGTATTCTTTCATGAATTCTCTTTCCAGAAAGATAGAGATCATCATAATCACAATAAAATAGCAATCATCATAAGAACGGGTTCAGAGCAAAACTATGACAGTTCACATTACAACCCAACATGAAAAAAAAAAGCTATATTCAAATTCTGGACTCACCTCAGCAAAAAAAAATAATAAAAAAAGACTCCCTTCCACTGCTAATCATTTTGTGACGTAACACAAACCCCTGCAAAAAAATAAAAAAGGCACCTAGAACTTTGCTATACCATACCTTAACAACACTGACTCTCAAATAACAGCAACCTTATGAAAAAAGAAGCAATGCAAATACTACACCAGACCCTAAATACTACACCAGACCCTAAAACAATAATCGTGGTACACTCCCGAGCTAAAAAGATTGAAAAAGGACCTCCGACTGATAGAGAGAACATGGCACAAAAATCCTTTAAAGAATAACTCCCTTGACCCTAAGGATCCCTCCAACTACCGCCTCATCTCTAACTTGCCCTTTATCGCTAAAATCATGGAAAAGGTGGTTAATACCCAACTCACTGATTACCTCGACACCCATAACATTCTTCACCTGTCCCAATTTGGTTTTCGTAAGCACTTCAATGCAGAAACTCTATTACTCGCCCTTTCTGACACCCTCCTCAAAGGTATGGACCATGGTCAAAGTTATATCCTTGCCCTCCTTGACATCTCCTCTGCCTTCGACACCATCAGCCACAACCTCCTCCTTTCTCGCCTTTCTGACACAGGCATCTCAGGATCAGCCCACCTCTGGTTCACATCATACCTATCCAATAGACAATACACTGTAAAAATAGGAAATTCTGAATCCTCCCACATTCCACTCACCCAAGGTGTCCCACAAGGATTTTTACGCTCCTCCACTCTTTTGAATATATATCTATTACCCCTCTGCCATCTCCTGTTCGACCTAGGCCTCAAATTTTTCATAAATGCGGATGATGTCCAAGTACTTATTCCCATACAAGAATCCATCACCAAGGCATTAATATTTTGGGAGAAATGCCTCTCCTCCATAACTACCCTCCTCACAAACCTCCACTTATCTCTCAACACCACAAAAACTGAGCTGCTTATCATCTCAAACCCACAGAATCCTAGGCTAGCCCTTTCAAGCATCCCCTTGTCTAACTCGACTTCCTCTCAGCCTTTTGTACGTGACCTTGGTGTCATGATTGACCATCAGCTGAATTTCAAAAAGTACATCAGCACTGTTCTAAAAGAAGGTTTCTACAAACTCCACGTTATGAAGAAACTTAAACCCCTACTCTATGCACATGACCTCCGCACTGTCATGCAAGCAACCGTCTGCCCAAAAATGGACTACTGCAATTCCCTACTCCTGGGCCTCCCATATGCCACTATCAAACCTCTTCAAATGCTACAGAATGCAGTAGCTAGAACCCTTACTAATACCAGCAAATACGACCATATAACACCTGTCCTCAAAGGTTACCCCCATGCACCCTTTTCTTCATTTATAGCCTCTAGGGATTCAGTGTTTATCCAGGCATCCATCAACTTCTCCATGAACAAATATTTGTGATGTTGGTTCCAATTCATTCCCTCTGAAGCTTCATTTCATGGAAATGGTGGGAGTCTGTGTGTGTGTGTGACACACTCTCTCTTAGGACTGATACAATTTGGGGTTGTGTGTTAAGTAGGGATATGCATTCGTTTCATTCATTTAATTCGTTTCATACATTTCCCATTACATGCCAATTAGATGTGCATTCGTTTCATACATTTCATATGTTTCATATTACATGCTTGTATAGGAAACGTATGAAATGGATGAAACGAATGCCATCCCTAGTTAAGTTCGATTTGTAAGGACTCAGGTTAGTTTATGTTAATAAACTGCGATCTATTTAAATCCCAGTTAACATGTTGCGTATTTTATTACGGGGGATGGAGGACAAGTTGAGTAGGTATTCTATCCACATATTATAAACTATTATTATTGAAAGTGTGTTTTTTGCAGTGTATGCTTATATACTATATATGTTGCGGTAAGTGATATTTTTACTTCAGAAGATTGTTCTTTGAATGTCTATTTTCCATATGCAAGTTGCCTTTTTAGGTTGGGGAAGTTAATAAATTTTAAAATGGAAAAGAATGCTTAAGTTTTAATTATGTAGGGAGGGGAGGAAGGGGGAATGAAAGGCTGTAAGGTTTGTCTAGGCATCTAATACCCTTGTATCAGTCCTAAGAGAGAGTGTGTCACACACACACAGACTCCCACCATTCACCAACCTCTCACACCATAAGAACATAAGAAATTGCCATGCTGGGTCAGACCAAGGGTCCATCAAGCCCAGCATCCTGTTTCCAACAGAGGCCAAAAACCAGGCCACAAGAACCTGGCAATCACCCAAACATAAGAAGAACCCATGCTACTGATGCAATTAATAGCAGAGGCTATTCCCTAAGTAAACTTGATTAATAGCCATTAATGGACTTCTTCTCCAAGAACTTCTCCTCCAGGGGACAGATCCTGGAGAAGGCTGGGAGGCAGGCAATAGGGAATAGAGGAGTCCTATTTCTAGACCCAGGAGGTGGGGTGGCCAAAGGCCTCTCCGCCCCATTACACATTTCTCCGGTGCCCCCTAGTGCGGATGCCAAAGATTGAGAACAAAAAAATAACAGGTCCAAAAACTGAGTGGTTAGAGCAGCGGGCTGCAAACAAGGGAAGCTGGGGTTCAAATTTTATTGCCATTCCTTGTGACCTTGGGCAAGCCACTTCACCCTCCCTTGCCTTCCCCCTGCCCTGACCCTCTATGATTTCACCTGCACTGAGCCATGAGGGTGGGGGGTGCCATTTCATCCTTCACCTCAGGCAGCAGATTGCCTTGAGCTGCCCCTGCCTCTGGCTTTACCTATTGCCTTGTCACTTTGCTTTACTGCTTCAGATCATCAGACATTATCACTCCAAGGTCCCTCTCTTGGTCCGTGCTCATCAATCTTTCATCTCCCAACACATAGAGCTCTTTTGGATTACTGCACTCCAGATGAATGACCTTGCACTTCTTGGAATTGAATCCCAGCTGCCAAATCCTTGACCAATTATCTACTGAAACCTCTCTTAAATCATTTACAGAATTAAGAGATCATGTTTTTGGTATCTATAACTGTAGAAGCTGTAATGGGTAAATCGAGTGTTATCCCAGAACTATCTTGTATGGTGGAGGTATGAATGAAATAGAGATGGTCATCAATTTCTGCTTTTTCTTTGTTTATTGGGGTCTGTGGGACTCTGAGGAAATACTTTGCTGGAGTTGAAGGAGAAGTGTGAATCAAATGGGATGTATTTTCCAGATGATGCCTAATCTGATTTTGTGTACTCCTGAAAATATTTCTATATTTATTTTATTTAACATGGTTTGTATTCCGTCATTCGGTTTTGCCATCACAACGGTTTACAGTAATCATAATAGATAGACAAAGTTACATCAGGGTTTCTACAGTGAGTATAATAGATGAACAAGTTAGGAAAAATAGAAGAATCTGGACGTGTGTTGGTTATTACATTTATTCATTTATTCATTTAGAGGCTAACTTTCAAAAACATGTGTATAAAATGTGCTTTTACAGAATTGCCCCAGAGGTTGAGCACGTAAAAGTACATGCAGAAGTGATTTCACAAATACCTTTTATGGGTGGTAGCAAAAAAAACCCCACAATTTTGTCTCGTTTACCCTATTGTTTCGGCAGTGGGCCATTTCGGGTCCCTCCTGGATCACAGGGTTTATTTTGTTTCATTTCATTGAAGAAAAACCCGCTTACAGAATCTGCTCCCAACCCTTTCCCTTTATTAAAATATTCAACCCTGACCAGCTGGCCCACTCGAACCCACCCTCCTAAGCCCCCCCCCCCCAGGACTCATGAAAATGTCCCTGGTAGTCTAGTGGGGGTCTGGGAATGACCTCCGACTCCTTGGCCCAGAGGCTGCCATAATGGCATGGGCTGCCCTTTGCCCTCATCATGTGATAGGGGATACCAGTGCCATTGGGTAGCCCCTGTCACATGGTGGGGCAAAGGGCTGGCCAACACCATATTGAGTAATTGAAAAATACATATGATAAAATGAAAACTCATAAAACAACGTAGAGCCATGATAAGCCATCGTTATTTAACAAAATCAACAGAATAATTATTAATTATAGTTAAAAGATGTCCTCCAGGTTCTATATTGAAAAGCCTTGTTTTATAAAAACGAGCTTTGACCTGGTGTCGGAAAATAATACCATTAGTCTGTAAACAAATTTCTTTTAGCAGCCCATTCCAACGTATAGGATTGGTACAAATGGATGAATGTTTTCTCTGTGGTTTGATTAAATCCTATTAAGATGATATCATTAGCACTATAAATACAGTCCTGGGGATAGGTCTTTCTGTGGATCCTGCATGCGTTTACTTGGAAATGTATTGAGGTTAAAGCAAGGAGCCTTCTATTTGCCTTCAGGTTTTCCGTACTATGGTTAAGAGAATAGCCCTTGAATGGAAGTTGGTGGTCTCTCCTTCTTCCAAAGAGGACTGATTATGAGACATGTTTTTCCCTTTGAAAAAGCTATTTAGTTTTGCAGCACTGGTCAATTTTTAAACATATAGTTTTTTATTGGTTATCATTTTTTTAAGTGAGAGCTGTAAACATGTTTCTTGAACTGTGTTGTATTAATAACATACAGGACTGAATTGTATAGATCAGGAAATTGGTTTTACAGATAAGACATTTATTTTATTTGTTTCTGCTTTATTGTTTTTGTTTCCTTGTTATTAAAAAGTTAAATAAAAAAATTATATATGATAAAACTAACTTTGTCATTGTAGAGCAACTAGATTTTATTAATAATGATGTAAAATGTTTCTCAGAAATTTACTTAGATATTCAGCCAACATAATCTTTATCTCATTTGGCCTTGATCTGATGAAGGGAGCATAGATCTTGAAAGGTCATTACTAATGTATTAAGCTAGTCCAATAAAAAGTATCACCTACAATTTGTTTGCTTATCTTTACTGCTAGGTATCCATGTGGACTAACATCACAACCTCACTACTCTGTCTCTATTTACTACCAATACACTCATTCAGCTAATGTAAAGATGGGTCAATGGTGGCACCTAGTGGCCATGCCTGCAGATTCTGATTTTGTAAATTGCAGTCCTTCAGATTCTCTACTGCCGCAACCCTTTGAAAATCAATGTATCTACCTTGGAACAACAGTTCTCAGCCCTTAAAACAATCTCCATCTTATCCAGTAGCTCATTCATTGCCTTGCGTCTTTTGTTTATGAGTTGAATGTAGGGGAAAACGCTCATGAAAAGTGATCAAATGAACCCTATGAGCTGAATGAAGCCCTTGGCAATAATAGTACTGCAGTTCACAAGATTCAAACTTGTGTAAAGCCAACATCTCTTTGTAGTGCTGTGTTCAATATACATTGGGTACTTAAGAGAGTTTTTAGAGTTTTATTTACTTTTCTTTCCTAACACAGGATTCTTATTTTCAAACAATGTTTATCTGTTCAGTCTGACAATATTTTTCTGAAACTAATATCCAGAAAATGTTATTTGTTGGAGTATGTTAAGTCACTTCTTGATGACCAGAAATGCAGTATCAGGTATTTTCACCATAAACGCACAGAGGGAAAGGGCCTTTAGCGTATCTGCCTATTTGAACTTTCCCATTCTAAAATCGCATCCATGGGCAAGCACTCTCCAAATTCACTGGCATTTTCCTGATGGTGGGTAATCAGGGCAGGTGCGAGCCCTTCAGCCTTGCGGCCCCCGCCATTAACTTTCAGGTCCATAGGCCATCCCCATGAAGATTTTAATAATTAAACTCATGATGACTCCACTACTACCCTCCCTTAACAAGACCGCAGAAACAAATGTTTTGACATAGGAAGGGCAATTTTCAAAAGGCATCAATGGGGGTAAATACTGTTTGGGCCCTTTTGAAAAATGCCCACCTTAAAAGCACCTAAAACTATACATGGTTCAGAGGGAAACTATGCTCATAGTTCCCCTTTGAGAACCGGTTCAAAGCCCTCTGGTAAAAGCGCCTGCAGACTTTGCACCAAAATGGACTGTTTTAAAAATTGCCACCATACTTTTGCATATTAAACTTTGTTTTATATATATCCATGTTTTAAAAAATATAACATACATAATGCAAATACATTTCCGAAACCATGTTGCATTGTCTGATGATTGTGTCATCTGTTATTTTTGTGGTAGACTGCAAAAAATTATCAAGACATACATAAAGCTCAAGAAGTTGTACCACATTGGCCAAAGATAGTCTCCGAAATGAATGGCTGGCTTTGCTGGCTGGGCTGAACTAGAAGGTTTCGTCTTAATAATCACCAGACACATGTATTTCAAACAGAAACTGTGACAGAAACCTCCCTCCATTCCCAGGCACATTGTGAAGTAACACAAGAGCCTGCACAAAAGTCACCCAGAACCTGTGTAGCAAATCTACCACATCAAAGCTTACCCCCAGAACCAGGCCCAGATTTAGGCAAAGGCAACATAATCAACTGCTTCTGGCACCAGATTGTTCTAGGCGCTGAAGCCTTGCAACTGCTGCCTAAGGGGGTCATTTTCTAAAGCTAGCGCATGTGAAAAGGGACGTTTCGCACGAAAAAAGTCTTTTTTTGCGTGCGATAGCTAAAAAGGGAGGAGTCGGGGCGGATGCCGCCCCGGAAGAGGAGGAGTCGGGGCGGACGCCGTGCAGATAGCATGAATGGCGAAAAGGTAAGGAGCCTTTTCGCTTCCTATTTTGCGCCCAATAGCACCACCTTTTACGATGGCGCTATTGGGTGCAAAAGCCAGCAGCGATCGCAGGCCCCCCCCCCACTTTGCCCCCCTGCACCGCACGATTCAAGCCGCCACGGTGTTTTAGAAAATATAGGCCTAAGTCTAAATCGAGCTCTGAGCCACACTTCTCTTCCGCCACTGACTCTGTTGGCAGCACTAACAAAATATGAGAAGCAGCCAGCATGAGGCCCTCCGCAGCCCTTTTGCCCTGACAGGACCCTGCAGGGCGCCAGATATTTTGTCTGCATATTGTCTACAGGCGCACAATGGCTTAATCCGGCCGTGCCCAGAACTCAAACAGAAACAAGCTTACCTATGAAAAGGCAACTTTGCAAATATTACACCAGGCCCTAGAGATGCTTTACTAATCTTCCCAGCAGGGGAAAAAGGAGTGGCCTAGTAGTTACCGCAATGGGCTAAGAACCACTTTCCCCACCACATTCCTTCTGATCTTGAACAAGTTGCTTTATATCCTGTTGCCTTGAGTACCCACTTATTGTAGCTCTTTTGGGCAAGGACTCACTGTACCTGGATTCTAAAAATGCTGCAAGCTGCCCTGAGCATTATTTAGAAAGTCGAACTAAAAATCCAAATGTATTAATAGCAATTCACCTCCTATTCGAAAAACAGAACACCTTACACTGGTCTCTCTCTCTGTTTTGCACCCCCCCCCCCCCCAAATACATAGCAAGTGACCATAAATTATAAATAGCAATATACAGATAAAAACTGAACGCTTGTCCTTTCCTTCAGTCGCCCCCCTCCTGTTACCTCTAGGACAGGAGGGAAGCAGGAAACAAGAGGAGGGAAGGGATTGGATTAGGGAGCAAAGTGGCACTTCTTTGCTTTGCTTTGTGCATTGTCTGCTCCATTCCTTCTCGCCTATTTTCCCCCCATACAACCTGGGAGGGAGAAGCAGGAGCAGAAAGCCAAAAGATTCCTGGATGGCACCAAAAGCTGAATCTGTTTTATTTGTTTTAATACCTGTTTTTGTGTATTTTTACTATTGCGTTATTTTATTGTTAATGTATCATTGTAATCTGCCATGAAGATGTATGTAATCACAGAATATAAATTTTAAATAGATGAAATAAAATGAAATATTCTCTGCTGCCTGAGATTTAGGGCACTGTCCAATGCTCATGCATAGCAAAGCTCCTAGTGCCAACTCCAAAATTTCTGCATTCTAGGAAGGGGTGGTCAAGCTTTTCACATGTCAAGAGCCATAATACCAGAATTCACAGAGGCAAAGAGCAGCCTTGACTTTCATGGGCCGGTGAGAGATGACATCCCCTACTCTGCCTTCCTTCCATACACACACAAGAAAAGGCCAACGCTTGGAACATAAGAACATAAGAAGTTACCATACTGGGACATGCCAAAGGTCATCAAGCCCAGTATCCTTTTTCCAACAGTAGCCAATAATTACCTTTCAAGTACCCACCCTTAAATAGATCCCATGCTACTAATGCCAGGGAATAGCAGTGGCTATTCTCTAAGTCAACTTGATTAATAACAAGTTTATGTACTTCTCCAGGAACTTCTCCAAACCTTTTTTTAAATCCAGCTATAATAATTGTCTTAACCACATCCTCTGGCAACGAATTCCAGAGCTTAAATGTGGATTGAGTGAAAAAGAATTTTGTTCTATTTGTTTTAAATGAGCTACTTGCTAACTTCATGGAGTGCCCTCTAGTCCTTCTATTATCTGAGAGAGTAAATAACCAATTTACATTAACTTTTTCAAGTCCTTTCATGATTTTGTAGAAATTTATCATATCTCCTCTCAGTCATCTCTTTTCCAAACTAAACAGCCCTACTGTATAGGGCTGCCTTACTGTATAGGGCAGTTGTTCCATGCCACTTATCATTTTGGTTGCCCTTCTCTCCATTTTCTCCAGTGCAACTATATCTTTTTTGAGATGCAGCGACCAGAATTGCTCACAAATGCAAGATGTGGTCTCACCATGGAGGGATACAGAGGCATTATGACATCCATCGTTTTATTTGCCATTCCCATCTTAATAATTCCTAACATTCTGTTTGCTTTCTTGATCGCCACAGTACACTGAGCTGACAATTTCAATGTATTATCCACTATGGCGCCTAGATCTCTTTCTTGGGTGGTAACTCCTAAGATAGAACCTAACATTGTGTAACTACAGCAAGAGTTATTTTTCCCTATATGCATCACTTTGCTCTTGTCCACGTTAAATTTAATCTACCATTTGGAAGCCTAATCTTCCAGTCTCGCATGGTCCTCCTGCAATTTACCACAATCCACTTGAGATTTAACTACTCTGCATAATTTTGTGTCATCCGCAAATTTGATCATTTCACTCGTTGTACCCCTTTCCAGATCATTTATACATATTTTAAAAAGCACTGGTCCAAGTACAGATCCCTGAGGCACTCCACTTTGAGCTACATTACCAATTAAGCTTTTCCACATTGAATGTTTTAGAACTCCAATAATGTTGCAATAATTCCTGTTTTCTGAGTATCTGTATTTGATTGGAATAGATTAAATTACAGATATTTTAAATGGGATGCTCTTGGGACAAATGCAACACATTGACCGAGGTTGCAGACCATGAATCAGGAAACATTTATCTTACAATATGCATTATTTGCTGAAAAATTACTGACAGAGCCATCCATCCATTAGGCAGACTTTGGTGATCATACTGTATCACATCGAGATCTCTTAAATTATCCCACTATTCGATATTAGGTTTCTTTCACCTCAAGAGATTAGACTCTCTGGAACGAGCTAGAGTGCTTTCTGTTACTTTGTTCTGGCTATTTGGAATACAATTTCTTATGAGGCCTATTTGGGAGAGAGTTATGTCATTTAGGAAGTCAATTAAAACCTGGCCCTTGGAACAAGCTTTTAAAAAATCTGCAGATCAGATCAGTCATTTTTGGGGTTGTGATATTGATATGGTATTGAATCACTGCTTCATTCGATGCATTTTTATCAGGCTGATGATGCCTTTTATTAAACTGTGACTGAGAAAATTCTACTTTAATTTATATTTTTATCTATTTAGGTTGTTATAAATTTTTATTTTCATTTTTCTGGGAAATTATTTTATTGTTGAATGTTATTTATGATGTGCTTTATCCATGCTGTATGTGTGCTGTTGTTAGGTTGCTGCTTGTATTACTTATTTTAAGTATTTTTAATGTTGTAATCTACTTTGTGCTATCACATTTAAAACAAACAAAAGAAATAATATTTAGCAGCCTTTGGAATGAAAATGATGTTTTGCCTGCCTTCTTCTGTGCCTAACTCACAGTCAGTATTTATTCTTGACTATTGGGTGTGCTGACATCACCACACTGAGGTTTACAAAAACAGCTGTTTCACAGCATGCTAGCACCCCATCCAACACCATACGTGTTTAGTGAAGAAAGCAAGCAGAGTTCAACCAAAAAAGGAAACTCAGCACAGTCCTCATTTAACAAGAACAGAAAGAACCTTGGGCAAGGAAGATGTTTGAACCAGAGCCTTAGGCATCTGTAGTTAGAGCACAAATTTAGTGATATAATTGGGTTAATGGTTTGAGGAAACTTTTATCAAGCCATGACGGTTAAGGCTCCAGCTATAGTGCTATAATACTTAATAGTTCTGCATATAATCCACGCTTCAGCAGAATTAAATATAGCCAAAGTAAAATTCTTGCTATAAGCACACCTATCTTGGTACGGCAAGGATTCCTGGTTCATCATTCCCCACCTAGAGTTAGCTGCAAACCTGATCTCATTGCTTCCTATTAAACGAAAATCATAGCTTCTGTTACTGTTCCCGCCAATTTGTTTCAGGGTGTGTACTGGTGGGCTTTACTGTTTGCCCCATACCTTTTGCAAGTGAATGATGGGTGAAGGGTTTCTTTTCCCTTGGTCTGCAGTGTATTCTTGCTCCCCCCCCCATTCTTGCATTAAAAAAAACAACTTTTGACAAGCAGCTTTTACACAAATATCCATGCACAGGAAATGGAACCTTTGTATGGATGAAGTGTGGGGTACTTACCCCACAAAAACCCCCCCCCGAAAATTTAAATATGTGCAATATCTTGCATCCGAAGTTGAATATTATTTATTTATTTGTTTGTTTGTTCAGTTTTATATACCGTCATTATAAACTCTCTCATCATTTAATGGAAATCTTTGTAGATTGTGATGCCTTTTAAAGGACCCACATATAGGATGTACCACAGCCTACGATGACTCCAGTTTTATCCAAGTCCAACTTGGCTCCTAGAGATTACACCACTTATCTAATGAAGAATTCACAGTTGACCACATATCATGTGTGAGTATTATAATAAAAATAGAAAATATGAATCAAACATACCAAACAGAGGCACGTGGGTGCCCTGGACAGGCTAATAATTTGGCACCACTTCAAACCGATATCTTGACACCCCAGGCTCAGCTGTCTCATCCCTTACTCTGCCTCTGAGCACAGGCTGGAGACCAAGAACTAAGCAAAATACTTTTTATCTTCCTAAAGCCATGAGTGGTGGCTTTAGGAAGTGGCAAACCAGTGTAACCCCACCCCGGTGTGCAATCCTAGCATGGGTGAGGCCATAAACTTATTTGTGTGCTCTTTGGGGCAGGAACCCAGGCTAGCTGTAGGTTTGGTAGACTTGGGGATGAAAGGAGTCCTCTTGGTTCCCAGTGCGGGGTGGCTAATTCTCTCTCCCGGACGTCCTTTGGTGATGCAATAATTAAGGTAACGATGTGCGCTGGGATGCCAAATAAAGATTGGAGTCACTGTGTTATTGTCAAAAATTAATTCTTTATTGTTGACAATTAGGAAAATGGCACAACTCTAGATCCACAGCAGCACAGTATAATGTCGGTTACAATTTCTTCCTCAATCATAAGAACATAAGAACATAAGAAATTGCCATGCTGGGTCAGACCAAGGGTCCATCAAGCCCAACATCCTGTTTCCAACAGAGGCCAAACCAGGCCACAAGAACCTGGCAATTACCCAAACACTAAGAAGATCCCATGCTACTGATGCAATTAATAGCAGTGGCTATTCCCTAAGTATAATTGATTAATAACCATTAATGGACTTCTCCTCCAAGAACTTATCCAAACCTTTTTTGAACCCAGCTACACTAACTGCACTAACTACCTTCTCTGGCAACAAATTCCAGAGCTTTATTGTGCGTTGAGTGAAAAAGAATTTTCTCCAATTTGTCTTAAATGTGCTACTTGCTAACTTCATGGAATGCCCCCTAGTCCTTCTATTATTCAAAAGTGTAAATAACCGAGTCACATCTACTCGTTCAAGACCTCTCATGATCTTAAAGACCTCTATCATATCCCCCCTCAGCCGTCTCTTCTCCAAGCTGAACAGCCCTAACCTCTTCAGCCTTTCCTCATAGGGGAGCTGTTCTATCCCCTTTATCATTTTGCTTGCTCTTCTCTGTACCTTCTCCATCGCAACTATATCTTTTTTGAGATGCGGCGACCAGAATTGTACACAGTATTCAAGGTGTGGTCTCACCATGGAGCGATACAGAGGCATTATGACATTTTCCGTTCTATTAACCATTCCCTTCCTAATAATTCCTAACATTCTGTTTGCTTTTTTGACTGCTGCAGCACACTGAGCCGACGATTTTAAAGTATTATCCACTATGATGCCTAGATCTTTTTCCTGGGTGGTAGCTCCTAATATGGAACCTAACATCGTGTAACTACAGCAAGGGTTATTTTTCCCTATATGCATCACCTTGCACTTGTCCCTTGCACTTTTCCCTTCTCAAACTGGCAAGAATGCTCTATTTCTGTCTGCAGAGAGAGATAAAGCTTTCTCTCTCTCTCCCAAGGGTTTCGAAGAATCGCTGGTTTGGTGTCCTTTTGCATGTTAGGCTTTGCCTTTACTCACTGTTGGATGATTCAAACCTTCTTTGTTCTTATGCAGTCCTTGTGCTTTTAGTCAAATCCCTGATGGGAGGGATCCCCTGGAGCAGGACTTTCTGTGCTCTAGTCAGGCAGGAAGGGCAGTCAAAACTTCCCCCTGGATGGTGAACTTAATCTTCTTAAAAACTGAAGATAAGACCAGAGTGTACCCTTACAGCAGGTCACTGGCATCCCCTTCCTCACTGAGGTTATGGAGGGCAGGTCTTCCCTAACCTGCCCAGGCCCAGACCCAGGGTTCCCCATTTCCTGGACCCAGGAGCTGAACAGGCTCCAGTAAGGCTCCTACCACTTAAAAGGTTAAAATCAAAAAAATGCACTCAGAAGAAAACTCCCACCAGAAAGATTGTGTTCTGGCTGGGCAGAAGCCCTCTCAACCCTGACCAGGACCACCAAACAGGGCTTGCTTGGTTCTAGTGGCTGGGCCTATAAAATAAAAACTAACCTCTCATTCTACCTCTGTACTTAGTACTAACCAAAAAGGACTGCCTCCCGAGCTGTAGCAAGGGCACGGTTATATACTATTACAAGTGGGATGGCCATTCCAGACCCCACAGGAGGAGGGTTTAATTTGAATGGAACCTTCAATTAACCATCCTGTTCTAACTAGAGGACTGATACTAAACACCCACGACTTACTGGCCTCCCATCCTAGGGACCCTAAAATGTTTCAGCTGGGTGAAGTTTTTGCAAGGAGGCGACTCTGTCTGCATGCAAACACTTGACTGTTAGCTCATTCCCCCAAAGAACATTATGAAGTTCCACAGTGTAACTTTCATTGCATTTTCATGGCTAGAGTAAAGTGAAATGAAAAATGGATGACTTGCCTATGTCATCAAAATTAAGCCTGTAAGGGGCCCCAAAATTACTCTCTCACACAGGGTCTAAATAACCCTAAGGCCACCTCTGCCTGTATTCCTTACTCTTTTATTCTCCTTTCGGTCCATATTCAGCTGCTGTGCTATTTAGCCAGTTATACCTATCTGGCTATTTATTTATTTATTTATTTATTTATTTAATGAGTTTTATGTAGGGTAGAGTCAGTGGTGCAGTTGCACTGCTGAGTATACCTGAGTATACCTGGCTATCGTAAAGTTGGCCAGTTATGTATAACTTGTTAATTTTAGAACAGCCTCTACAGCCCAACCAGAGCTAGCCACAGAAGATAACCAGCTAACTCGAATTTAGCTGGTTAACTTACGCAGATAACGCCACTCCTCCCTGGAACGAATCCTGCCTGCCCCCGGAATACCCCATCTTATCCTGCTAAATTTAGCCGGGTGAGACATTTAGATTGACTGACTAAATAGCTTTTGGAAATGGACGTCCTTGTGTTTATCCTTTGTCTTTTTCTTGCTTCTTTCATGATTTCTTTATTCTTACCCATTTGGTTCTTTGACCTCATTGTAAATGTTTCCATTCTGCTGCCTCTTTCTTCTCTACTTGATCTCATTTTCACATCTCATTTCTTTTCTGTCATTTCTTTTATTTTTAGTATTTTGTTTCTCTTTATCCTATCTCATGCATTTACCACTCTTTCCTCATCTCTCCTCCCAGTCTTCTCTCGTACATACATACCTCGTTCTAAAACACACCTCACTTCCCTCTTGCTAACCCACACATACGCACCTCTTCACACACATCCCATCCAGGGCTGGATTTAGGATTCGGGAGCCTGTAGGCAGGACTGGAGTGGGCAATCCTACAGATCAGATAGTAGATGAAATTGTCTACCTCCACTCCCCTCCAGAGTATAAGAGTGCCACAGGGGGTGCCCCTTTGGATTACTGGAGCAGGCTCTTCCTTGGCACAGTTGCAATCCTCTTTGGCCTGGATATTGACATCTTTATAATTTAGCATCCTAGGTAATTACTTGTGTTGCCTATTTCTAAATCTGGGCCACATCTCACCCCAATTCTCACATACACATGTACCTCACCCTGTTCCTCCTCACAAGCATCCCTTCCCAACTCTCACACGTAAGCACCTCACTCCCCTCTTGCTAACTCACATACACACACACACACACACACACACACACACACACACACACATGCACACACAACAGGCTCTCAGTCACTCACACATACGTACAAGCTCACACACATACACACACACATTGCCTCCTGTTGTTTTCACAATTATGCATCTCACTAACTCACACATCCCTCCTCAACTTTTTCACAATTACACGTCTTGTACCCTTCCACTCTCACACAATCACTTATTTTCTTCTCCATATCTCTCTCGTCTTCTTCTTGTAAGAAACCCTTGGTTTGCTTTCTAGAGGAATCTACTAACTAGCTAGTGGGGTTCAGACTCATTTAGTAAACAGTGGGTTAGATTTTGTGGGAGGCTGAGATGGTGTATCCATAGCCTTTTTGACCACCAGGCACTATATTAAAGTGTGGGAGTTTTAGCTAGATTTCCTGAAGGCAGGAACTTTCTGTCTTTTGTCTGTTCATTTTGCTAACTTTTTAGAGAGGAATTTGCTACTTTGCCCATTGAGGTCATCCTTCTAGACTGATCTAATTCTGCCTGTGTCTTTAGTCTTTTTAACCTACTTTTGGAGACTTCCATTGTGTAAACCTTGGGTGAAGTGTTCACAGAGGACTGGGGCATCCCTGTGTGTGGTTAAATCAAGGGTAGGGAACATTTTGCAGCTTCAATTACTCTTCCAGGGGATAGGCCTGTCAATGATCTGATGCAAAGGAAGTTAAATCTTAATATATCTCTCCTTTTGACCAACTCCTTATTTGGGAGACAATAACATTTTCCACGCTTCCTGTCCCTGGGTTTTGGTTACCCCTTTTTGTTAAAGATTATTTTTGTTCTTTGGAACTGAGGGCTCTTGGTACCAGGGAATCTGTTACCAATCCATTGGGAGAGAGGTGTCTTTCACTCTGGAAGAACATGAAGTTTAGAGGAGTCATCTGGGAGGAATGGATCCCTGCCCATGGCAAGAAAAGAAAGAGCTGAAGGTATTGTTTAAGGACTGTGCTTATTGCTGACTCAATTGTGCTGCATTTGAGAGGGGAGTTCCTACTTGGTACTTTCAGAAGAATTCAGGAAAAGTATGAGAATCGGGACTTATGTTCTAATAATTCTCTCCATTCTACAATGGAGAGAAGACTGTGATAAATATGGGAGTGGAAGGAGTATTGAACTAGCTTCAATTTGAGTAACTGGCAAGAGAAGGAGATCAAGGGTTAACGAATTGGCTTCCAAGGAGAATCAGAGATTTTACAAGAAAAGTGGTATCACAAATGTATTCATCTTTCTTCTGCCATGCAGGTAGATTTTTAAAGTGTTGTTTGCGCAAAAATGGCCCCTTACATGCATATGTGGTCTGCACATGAATATTAAGAAGCCACAAAGTAGGCACATCAATAACAAGGGGCAGGGCATTCAAAAGTACAGTTTTCTGAGGCAGTAATAACATTACAACATGCATATTATATTTACATGCACTCCTGTGGTGCAAACCAGAAAAGTCTGCAAAAAAAGACACTTGGAACTCCTATGGAATTAGACTTTTGGTGATATGTATTGGGTATGCGCTTGGCCCTCAGAAAGCCATGAACAAACAGAATTACCATTACATTATATTAAACCTTCCTTACGAAAACATTATCTATGAAAAGACAACACTGCACATATTACACCAGGCCCTAGAATACCAATAAAACTCTTTAGATCCCTACACAGAAATTACATGCCAGCAAAATACCTCACCTCGGTCACAAATGCAGAACACAGACAGACCCTCACCAAATACAGAATATAAAGAGATCAGAAAGTATAAATAGAAATGTGCTGAGAAGAACTGAACTGAAATCCGCAATCAGCCTCTATATGCAGAGCAACAATGGAAAAACAGAAAAATTGCTATTCTTCATAAAACATTAAATAATAAAATCAAGGAATATAAACACCAATCTTAATAATAAAATCATATTCATAAAAATAATACATATTTCAAACCAGTTAATGAACTGAATATTCAAAATTTCCCAAACACCAATACCAATAAAATATTTCTAAACATCTGATGAATAAAAAATCCAATAATTAAAAAATGTAGTTCCCCCCCCAAAATTAAATATTTTGAAAGAGCAGAATCATCAAATTATACCCAATAATTACAACTAATAAGGATTAAAAACTCTTCTGCTGTCCATACCTGTGATCTTCTGATTTCCAGTCACCCTGAGACTGTCATGGATTGGGGGAGGTAGCACCACACAAATTTTATCTTCTTTCTCTCACACACACACACACACACACACACACGATTACACATTCATTCTCTCACACACTCCCTCTCTCTCACAGATACAGTATATGTATGTGTGTTTGTGTGTGTGTGTAAGCCTGTGAGAGCCTATATGTGACACATGGGCTCTCATAGGCACACAAACACACAAGTACATAGGTTCTCATACAGACACAGTCACAGGCATACAGGCTCTCACACGGACAGACACACACACACACACACACACACACAGGCTGTCAGTCACTCACACATACATACAAGCTCACACACATACATACATTGCCTCCTGTTGTCTTCAGGCTGTGGTGGGATGAGCTCCACCAGGGCCTACTGACCTTCCTGCTTGAGAGGGGGGGGGTGGTGGTGCAGAAGGTGTGCGCGGGTTAGGCACCGCTGGCGGCCCCACAGCCTCCCTTGCTGCTGCCAGCCTGCCGTCTCCCCAGGTGTGCCACCCCTTGCAAATGCACATGTGGTTGCTCTGGGCTTGACTAGATCTTTTTCAGTGATAGGGCTCCGATTGTGGAATCCTTTGCCCGTATCTCTCCTTGCAATTCATGATATCAGCATTTTCAGGAAACAACTCAAAGCATATTTGTTTATACAGGCTTTTGAATGATAGTGCTGCTTTTGGCAGTGAGGATATTCTTTTATTATTACTGTATTTTATTTTTGATTATGTTTTTTTTTTAATTGTAATCCACTTAGCATGAGTTATCCTTATAAGTGGAATAAAAACACTTTGGAATAAATAAATAAATAAATACATAGATAAATACATTGGAAACCACATTGCTTGTCAGTGTGACTGATATACCCAAGACTGTGAAGATTATCAGTTCTATATACAGAGGAGGGAAAAGGGCTTGTACAGTGTTTTATGCAAAAGGGCCTTGAAGCTACATTTCCCCCTGGGCCTCAGAAGTGAAACGTTATCTGAGGAGAACTGGTTGCAGATAGGGCCCATCTCTCTTTCTATGTGCCCCTGGGTCCAGTCTATGAGAGCCATCCCACCCAGGGGTGCGTCGGGCCACACCGCAGCACTTCCTGGTTCATCTTCAGGCCGTCCTCCTCTTAGGCGTGCGTCCACGCCCCCAGCATACATTTAAAAGGCCCTCATCACCTAATCAGCTCCAGCTGCACCAAATGATGTCAGGCTTAGGGAAGTACTTAAGGAGGCTTCCTCTTCCTGTTCTCCGACTTGGTAACGAGTCTGCTTATTTTTGTAAGTTTGTCTGTGCCTCTGGTACTCTTGTTCCTGCTCTTGGACGACTCTCTGGCTTCTGACCTCGGACTGCTGATTGGCGACTCTCTGGCTTCTGACCTCGGACTGGCGATTGGCGACTCTCTGGCTTCTGGCCCTGGACCGGACTTTGACAAATCATATCTTCTCAAGGGCCCACCTAAGTCCAAGCGGCCAGTTCCCTACGGGCTCCACCCGGGGGGCCGTGGGCTTCCACTGGTGAAGATTCAGTTGGCCCTTGCTTCAGTTCAGCCTCGCCTCCCAACGGGGGAACCTGGAGGAGTCGTCTCCTCAGGTGGTACCAACTCCTCCTTGGGCTAAGGGTCCACATCTTCTCGGCCTTCACTACAGTAATTGGTTAAATTTCAAGGCAGGATTTGAAGACTTCTCTCTAGCCACATGCTTAAATAAGTTATCAGCTGAAGTGCGGGCAGCTACATTGAGGAGGATGATAGATACTGGATACCACCATGTTTATAAGACAATTTGAACATCTTAGAGGAACAGAAAAAGAATAAAAAAGCCTATTTCAGGTCAGGATTAAAAACCTCTAGTCTAGCAGCCCTGGTGCTGACTTAGAGAAGGAAGATCACCTGGTCGGAGAGCATCACATTAGTGTAACAAGAATTGATCTTGTAGCAAGGACCTACTCTCCAGGTGATGCATTATCCTCTCACAGTGAGAATGTGTCTCTCAGGGCTACTGCCCAGGAGGAAAGGGTTAGGTCAGCCATCTTAGTTGGTGATTTGATTATTAGGAATGTCGATAGCTGGGTGGCTGGTGGATGTGAGGATTGCTTGGTTACTTGCCTGCCTGGTGCGAAGGTGGCAGATATCTGCATCACCTAGATAGGATTTTAGACAGTGTTGGGAAGGAGCCGGCTGTCATGGTACATGTGGGCACCAATGGCATAGGATGGTGTGGAAGGCAGGTTCTAGAAGCCAAATTTAGGCTTTTAGGTAGCAAGTTAAAATCCAGACCTCCAGGGTAGCATTCTCTGACATGCTCCCTGTTCCACGTGCAGTATCACAGTGGCAGGCAGAGTTCTGGAGTTTCAATACGTGGATGAAACAATGGTGCAGGGAAGTGGGATTTCATTTTGTAAGTAACTGAGCAACCTTTTCGGAAAGGGGGAGTCTTTTCCAAAAGGATGAGCTTCATCTTAACCAGCGTGGAACCAGGCTGCTGGCACTAACCTTTAAAAAGGAGATATAGCTGCTTTTAAATAGAACAAGGGGGAAAGCCGACAATCACTCATCAGTTCATGGTTTGATGGGAGGCATTTTTTAATTATACTAATGAAAGAGGGAAGTTAGAGCATCCCAGTTAGAAGGGAGTTAGAGAGGTTCCAATAAAAGCAAAAATAGTCCATGAACCTATAAGTAAAGAACCACCTGAGTTAAAAGATTCTAAATTATCCCTGTCAACTAATAAGCAAGTTGTTAATACAAACAAAAAATATACTTTGAAATGTCTGTATGCCAATGCCAAAAGTCTAAGAAGTAAGTTGGTAGAATTAGAATGTAGAGCACTGAAGGAAGTGGTAGACATAACTGGCATCTCAGAGACCTGGTAGAAAGAGGAAAGTGTTGTGCAAGGGTACAAATTATATTAAAATGATAGGGTGGATCAATTTGGTGTGTTTATGTGTGTGTGTGGTGCTTTATGCCAGGGATGGCATAGAGTCCAACAGGATAAAGATCCTGCAGGAGATTAAATGTACAGTAGAATCTTTATGGATAGAAATCTCACGTGTGAGGGGGTTTAGCAATAGGGGTATACTACTGTCAACCTGGCCAAAATGATCAGGCAGATGATAAGAACATAAGAACAAAAAATTGGCATGCTGGGTCAGACCACGGGTCCATCAAGCCCAGCATCCTGTTTCCAACACAGGCCAAACCAGACCACAAGAACCTGGCAAGTACCCAAACACTAAGAAGATCCCATGCTACTGATGCCAGTAATAGCAGAGGCTATTCCCTAAGTCAACTTGATTATTAGCAGTTAATGGACTTCTCCACCCAGAACCTACCCAAACCTATTTTAAACCCAGCTACACTAACTGCACTAACCACATCCGCTGGCAACAAATTCCAGAGCTTAATTGTGCATTGAGTGAGAAAGAATTTTCTCCAATTGGTCTTAAATGTGCTACTTGCTAACTTCATGGAGTGCTCCCTAGTCCTTCTATTATCTGAAAGTGTAAATAACTGATTCACAACTACTTGTTCAAGACCTCTCATTATTTTAAAGACCTCTATCTTATCCCCTCAGCTATCTCTTCTCCAAGCTGAAAGGCCCTAACTTCTTCAGCCTTTCCTCATAGAGGAGCTGTTCCATCCCCTTAATCATTTTGGTTGCTCTTCTCTGTACCTTCTCCATTGCAAACATATCTTTTTTGAGATGCGGCGACCAGAATTGTACACAGTATTCAAGGTGCGGTTTCACCATGGAGCAATACAGAGGCATTATGACATTTTCCGTTTTGTTAACCATTCCCTTCTTAATAATTCCTAACATTCTGTTTGCTTTTTTGACTGCTGCAGCACACTGAGCCAATGATTTCAAAGTATTATCCACTATGATGCCTAGATCTTTATCCTGGGTGGTAGCTCCTAATATGGAACCTACAGCAAGGGTTATTTTTCCCTATATGCAACACCTTGCACTTGTCCACATTAAATTTCATCTGCCCAATCTTCCAGTCTTGCAAGGTCCTCCTGCAATGTATCACAATTCGCTTGTGATTTAACTACTCTGAATAATGTTGTATCATCTGCAAATTTGATAACCTCACTCGTTGTATTCCTTTCCAGATCATTTATAAATATATTGAAAAGCACCGGTCCAAGTACAGATCCCTGAGACACCCCACTGTTAACCCTTTTCCACTGAGAAAACTGACCATTTAATCCTACTCTCTGTTTCCTGTCTTTTAACCAGTTTGTAATCCACGAAAGGAGATCGCCTTCTATCCCATGACTTTTTAATTCTCTTAGAAGCCTCTCCTGAGGGACTTTGTCAAACGCCTTCTGAAAATCCAAATACACTATATCTACCAGTTCACCTTTATCCACATGTTTATTAACCCCTTAAAAAAATGAAGCAGATTTGTGAGGCAAGACTTCCCTGTTGACTGTGTTTCATTAAACCATGTCTTTCTATATGCTCTGTGATTTTGATCTTTAGAATAGTTTCCACTATTTTTCCCGGCACTGAAGACAGGCTTACTGGTCTATAGTTTCCCAGATCACCCATGGAGCCCTTTTTAAATATTGGTGTTACATTGGCCACCCTCCAGTCTTCAGGTACAATGGATGATTTTAATGATAGGTTACAAATTTTATGTAATAGATCTGAAATTTCATTTTTGAGTTCCTTCAGAACCCTAGGATGCATACCAACTAGTCCAGGTGATTTGCTACTCTTCAGTTTGTCAATCTGGCTACTAAATCATCTCCGGAACTGGAGTAAACACAGAAGCAAAGAATTTATTTAGTCTTTCTGCAATGACCTTATCTTCCCTAAGAGCCCCTTTAATCCCTTGGTCATCTAACGGTCCAACTGACTACCTCACTGGTTTCTTGCATCGGATGTATTTTAAAAAGTTTTTATTATGAGTTTTTGCCTCTACAGCCAACTTCATTTCAAATTCTCTCTTCGCCTGTCTTATCAATGTTTTACACTTAACTTGACAATGTTTATGCTTTTTCCTATTTTCTTCAGATGGAACCTTCTTCCAATTGGTTTTTTTTTTTTTAGCGGCTGCTCAACTGAGGGAAGGAGCAGCAAGTTTTCACCTCTCTTCACAATTCACTTTTGGTACACAGCGACATGCTGAACTGGAGGGAGGGAGAAAGTGGTCTCTCTCCTCAGGAGCTGGGCCCTTCCTCGACTCCTATTCATCCTATCAGGCAACAGGTCACAGCTGGGTGCGTCTAGGATTGTATTTTTAAACAATGTCCTTGCCTGTTGAACCTTTGCAGCTGCACCTTTCAGTTTTTTCTGTTTTCCTCATTTTATCAAAGGTTCCCTTTTGAAAATTTAGTGTTAGAAATGTAGATTTACTTAGTTTTAAAATACCATCTTAAAAGCCTAGGTCAGATGTATTCCAAGCATTAAAAAGGTGGAAAGAAGGCCAAATGACTGCCATCATGTTTAAAAGACAAGGTGAAAGAAGCTATTTTAGCCAACAAAAAAAACTTTTCAAAAATTGGAAGAAGGATCAATCTGAAGAAAATAAGAAAAAGCATAATTTTTGGCAAGTTAAATGTAAAATATTGATAAGATAAGCTAAAATAATGTGAAACGAAGCTGGCCCTAGAGGCAAATACTCATAATAAAGACTTTTAAAAATGTATTTGAAGCAGGATGCCTGTGAAGGAGTTGGTTGGACCATTAGATGATAGAGGGGTTAAAAGGGCACTTAAGGAAGTGCAATCCCTGAGGTTAAAATTTAAGATAGGGGAAGGAATCATTTTTTAAATTTAATTAAATAAAGAGGAGAGAAACTTCGAAAAAAAAATATAAAAAAGTCTTATTTTATCTGGGGAAGAGGGTGATGTGGAGCTATTATAGCCCATTTTGGAGACAGTCCAAAGGTTTTGGAGTGGCCCAGGCCTGTGCTATAACGCTGGGAAGCTGGGATGAGGCTGTCATGGCATTGGGAGAGAGGTATGATGTTTGGCCTGAAGTCGTGGATTATCCCAATCCCCACTGCTCAGGAGGCAGCAAACAGCTGTTTTTTGACACCCAAGATCAGCACGGCTGTAAATGAAGCAGAACTCAGATATATTTAAGCAGCCATGAGAGTTCTCTGCCCCGCGGCTACAATGAGAGGGAGAGCTGGCAGTATTTGAGGTCCCAGGTGAGGTGTGAGAGAGGCAAGGGAGATGGACTTACCACCTGCAATGGTGATGGGTGAGTCAAGGCAGGACTGGGGCACATCTCACATGGCAGCGGCAGTACTGGGGATGCTGCCACTGCCACCAAGAACCATAGATTGAAGTTGGGGGCCCTGGGAAAAGGCGCCAGTGCTAGTGTAGGCCGCAACCAGAAGTGACTGGCACAGCCGCTTCTGGTTCGCGGCTGAAACCGGGCAATTTTCAAATGTTAATTAAAAATAAACTAAGCGACGAAAATGAAAAATAATCCCCGATCTGGGGTGGGGAGACCTTGCTTAAGAAGACCCCCATTAATTTGAAACTTCTGGGTGAACATCACTCGACTGGAGATTTAAGTGCCCCAAATCTCCCTAAAAATATAAAAAGGTGGCAAAACCTAGGTTCGGGGGACAGGTTGCATAGTAACATAGTAACTTAATATTGTTGGTAGAAAAAGACCAAATGATCCATCCAGTCTGCCAAGCAAGCCTCCTGTGGCAGCAACTGCCACTCTGTGCAGGCTGCCCCCATGTGTCCTCCAAGGGCAGTAACTGCCACTCTGTGCAGGCTACCCCCATGTGTCCTCCAAGGGCAGTAACTGCCACTTCGTGCAGGTTACCCAAGTGTGTCTGTTAAGGGCAGTAACTGCCACTCCGTGCAATTTACCCCTATGCCTTATGTTAAGGAAAGCAATATATACAAACAAAATCCAAGCATCTGTCAAACCCATAAAAAATTACTGTAACATTTTTGTATGGAGAGCAGCCTTCCTGATAATTCAGACAATGTTGCTTAAATGTTCTTTGCTTTTGGACTTGACCATAGAAACTTTATCCCCAATGTCAGTGTATCAGTACCCCAGACTGTAAAAGTCGGGGCCCAATGTTGGCTGTTTTCAGAAACCAATACCCTTTTTTTTACCACCCTGCCGTCAGATATAGCAGTTGTGTCAAAAAATCATCAAGGCTAATTGGTGAAGGGTAGTAATCCCCCATGCTTTCTGGTTAAGGTACTAACTGCCACTCCATACAGGTTACCCCCATGTACCCTCTTCTTCATTATCATCCTCAAGCCTTTAGGGATCCACAGTGTTTATCCCATGCCCTTTTGAATTTATTTACTGTTTTCGTCCTCACCACCTCTTCTGGAAGAGCATTCCAGGCCTCTCTATGAAAAAATATTTCTTTGTGTTGGGATCTGAGCCTTCCCTCTTGGATTTTCATTTCGTGACCACTAGTTCTACTGTTTCCCTTCCAACAGAAAAGGTTCAAAGTTTGTGCATCATTAAATCCTTTCAGGTATCTCAAGGTCTGTATCATATCCCCCCTTTACCTCCTCTCTTCCAGGTTAGAAGGATCTCTTTAGATGGGCACAAAGGCTTTTAGAGCCCTGCCTAGTCCCTGAGGACCCTGCTTTTAATGAGTGCCAAATGTCCTAAAATAACTCTAATTGGACCCAAATGATTATAGTGATCAGGTAAGGGAAGGCTCTTTACCCCCATGCTGCCTTTTGAAAGATTTTGGAGGGTTTTAAAGTATCAGAATATCAGCACCTAAAAAAGCCTCAAAAATGGCTCCAAAATCAATTCAAAATCAGGAGAATCATGTGTCAAAGCCTCAGTGATCATCATGGGAAGATTAGGAGACCCTCTAAATATTTTTTGTTTGAAACATAATTATCGGGAAAAGTTTAATTTTATTGTAGAGTCATTTAATTCAAGTTTGTCCTGACATTAGGGAATTCTGTGAACCAATTTAAATTGACCAAAAGGGACCAGTTGGGAAAAAATAATTTGGTTCAAGAGTCCAAAGGTTTGAGAAAATTTGATTCCAGTCTCTTAAAAACTCTGATACACTTAAGGGTTTTGAAACTGCGGACTCCATTTCATAACGGAGCTGCAGTAGGATTCAGTCATTGTGTATGCAAATTAGCTAGCCTCCACCATTTTGTGAGAGGATTGTGAGGGGGAGCAGTGAAGTGGTCCATGAAAGGATACATCTGAGTCCCTAGCTAATTAATTAATCTGGCCTTCTACAAATTCTTCCATATGCTTAAAATTTTCTAAAAAGGTATACCAGAACATCAATATAAAGAAAGGGGATATCCCTAACGGAAAAAATGTATTAAAGCTCTCCAAAGTATAGTTATGGACTATGTGCTCTGATGTCATTAGCAGTGCATGAATCCTTCACGGGAGTGCTGTGAAAATCCAGTCAGTGAGCATGTGATAGCTGGCACAGAGGGAATATCCTTAGGTACATTAAGGAGTGAATGGTATTTAATGAATGGTAACGTCAGGATTTATATTTAATGAAGTTGTCCTTTCTCCAAGGGTAAGGTTCAGAACAGAGACAGATACCTGTAAGATCGCTGCATCGTGGTCTTTTTCTCAGCTAGATAGCTGTTGTGTGAAATAATACCAGTCTGTGAATGTGAAAGAATCTCACATATTTAGGGAACATTTCATTAATGCTAAATTCTGACTATAAGTGTCTCAGTGCAGTTGTTCATAACTGGTCTGGTTGTACACACTAATGCCATTTCCGTAATTTTTTTTTGTTTCTTATATTTTAATTTTATAATGAATATGTTTTAAATATGTGAATCTTGTATTTGGGTTTTGTTTTTGGACTCTGTTCATTGCTTTAGGTGATTGTTTCGATCTGTAAAGTTATTCACAAATGCTGTTAAGTAAATATATAAATATATTAATTTACAGTAATCTGAGTTAACGGCAAGAACACAGTCACCAGCCTGAGTCCACCTGCCTGAGTTCTGTTGTTGTTGTTTAGGAATTGCCTTGCCATTTCTCTTGTATGCTTGAGAGAGATAATTTTCCTTCTTTAATACTCAGCTAGAGAAAGAGGGAGAGGATAAGGGCTCTTTTATGGTCTGTGAAAGGATTCAAGGCAAATGTGAAAAAGGGACTGCTTCTGAATTAAAATACTGATACAGCATCTGAACAGAGGAGTTCTTAAATTCAATGTAATCTGCTGTGAAAAAAAGTGAAACAAGAGCATCCTTGTCAGTGGTGATATTTTCATTTGAAACAAACAAAAATATCACAGCTCTTTAATGAAGAGATGAAAGGAACCAATTATTTTCCTCAACCCACATGGCAGTTTATATGTAGAGAAGGGAGTGAGTATATAAGACTGTGAGTGTGGTGATACATACTTCAAGAGAGAAGACCTGTTTTCCTCTGTGACACAAAAGATAAGGAATTACCAATTATTTTGTTTTCCCCTGAGAGTAACACAGTTTAACTACTCAGCTCGGGCAACATGTAGCAAGGCTGTAATACACTTGCGGAAGATTATCGGGAACAGTGTGGTCAGCACCACATGATGTTATTTTATTTAAAGTCAGGACACATTTTGGTATCCAGAAGGCAGTAACCCGTAAGACGATTGCTCCATCCAGGACCAGAAGCTTAATGGTGTACCCTCCGGCTACTCAAGCTGCTCTCGCCAGCCACGAGAACTCTAAGGGGTAAATTTTCAAAGGGTTGTGCGGGTAAGATACGCGCTCAACCCCCGAAAACCTACCCCTGCTGCCCCCTGCGCGCACTGAGCCTATCTTGCATAGGCTCGGCGGTGCCTGCAAGCCCCGGGACGCGCATAAGTCTCGGGGCTTCGTAAAAGGGGCGTGTCCAGGGCATGTCCGGGGTCAGGGGGCGATCCGGGGGCATGGTGACGGTTCGGGGGCGGGCCGGGGGCGGTCCCGAGTCCTCCGGCACAGCGGCCGGAGGGATTTAGGTAGGGCTGGGGGGTGGGTTACATAGGGGAAGGGAGGGGAAGGTGGGGGGAGGTGAAAGGAAAGTTCCCTCCAAGGCCGCTCCGATTTCAGAGCGGCCTCAGAGGGAACGGAGGCAGGCTGCTCGGCGCGCGCAGATTGCACAATTGTGCACCCCCATGCACGCGCCGACCCTGGATTTTATAACATGCGCGTGGCAGCGTGCGCATGTTATAAAATCGGGCGTAGATATGTTCGCGCCGGGTTGCGCGAACAAATCTGCGCCCGCGCATACATTTAAAAATCTACCCCATTGTGCTTATATTTAGGAGAAGTCTTTAATAGCTAGAACACACTGCATATCAGGAAAACAGAAGTATAAAGGGCAGAGATAGAAGGAGAGTGAGGAAAAAGAGAGACTTTATAGGATAAAGACACATAAACAAATATGAATGATTAAGGGCATCAAACTACACCATTACAAGTAAATACCAATTACAATACACAAGTGGTGAATAACCCCAAAAAATCTTTTCTATTTTTTTTTTTGCAAACAAAATGCTTTATATCATTAATGGAGTGGCATTACTCATATCATAACACTGCAGGTCTGTAGAAAGGAATTACCATCATTATTCTGGTGTCCTTTAGCCAATTATTGTGCTACCACCCATTAATCTCCGATCTTAATTTTTACCCACATTTTTATTTTATTATATCCAATTTAATTAAAAACTCCTTTCTTTCCAAAAACTTTATCCAATGTTCACTACCCCATTGAAATTTCATAGTCATTCAATTCCCAACAAGGGGCTCTTTGTTTTACCCTAGGGGCTTCCTCACGGTTTATTCAATATTCTATTCCTTCAATTTCAAAGGGCATAAATGTGAAT
The DNA here is from genome assembly GCF_901001135.1 of Rhinatrema bivittatum. Lineage (NCBI taxonomy): Eukaryota > Metazoa > Chordata > Amphibia > Gymnophiona > Rhinatrematidae > Rhinatrema > Rhinatrema bivittatum. The sequence continues at coordinate 761,899,191 of NC_042615.1, forward strand.
TAAGTACTTATCTTAACTATCGGTGTTCATTCCAATGACATTCCAGTAAGGTTAATGGATTCTTTGAGCTTTGATCCATCCCATCTTTTGTAAGCTATGCACAGCCATCCACACATGCAACTTTCAGGGAACAGTGCTTACTATTACATACTTTTCTATACAGGATTGTTGTTTCTATGACAATCTAAAAAAAAAAATAGTGAAACAGTGCAACAAGGCATTGGTCAGAACCAAACGACTTCTAGGTGCATAGGGAATGAGACATAACCAATAGAAACAATGCATCTGTATAGGTTATTTGTTAGACTTCACCTGTGGTATTGTGCCTAGTTCTGGAGGCTGTGTCTCCAAAAAGATGTAAACAAAATGGAGGCGATCCAGAGATGAGTTACCAAAATAGTGCAGGATCTGCACCATGAAACTTATGAGATGAGACTTGGGTCTGGATTTTCTAAGGTTGCAGACTTTAGAAAATACAGCAGTAATGGGGAGCAGGCCTGCGAAAGCTGGCAGCCATCACACTATTGTGGTGTGCTGGCTGCCGGCTTTCGCACCTTTTATGGTGTAGTTATTCGGTGCGAAACTGGCGGCGATAAGGGTCCTTACATTTCGCCGCCAGTGATGTGTCCGCAGCGTCGGCCCTGGTGCTGCCCAACTCCTACTCTTCCGGGGCCGACTCCGCCCCAACTCCTCCCCCATTTAGTGATCGCACGTTAAAAGGGACTTTTCGTGTGCAATAGCTTTTGAAAATGACCCCCTTAAGGATTTAAATATGTACTCCTTACAGGAGAGAAGAGACATGGGCATATGATAGAGGTAGTTAAATCACACCAACCAAACACAAAATTCCCAGCCACTAAAACCACAAAAAAAAAATTATATAAAATTGCAATAGTTCTAACGATTTTTATTTTTTATGCTTTTTATCTTTTGTCTGTTTTCAAACAAGCACAATCAACTGAGCTGCACAAACAAGCTATAATCCAAAAAGCAAAAAAAAAAATAAAAAATTGATAGGATTAATGGGCCTCAGACAACTCACACTAAATGAGTGGGCTTCAGTTTGCAGGTCTAAACAACACTTCCCTGTGGCAGAGACCTTTCCCCACTGTTGTAGCTGAGGTTATTGGGGTGTTAGATGTTTCTGTATTACGAGATCTTTTCTTGGAACCTCACAGAGTGCATTGTTTGATGCCTTTTCCCCAACTGGGTCTTCTGTGCAGAAAAGGGGCCCAGAATCCACCCAGCAAAGTTTCCCAAGGAGGTAGGGAAGGGAAGCAGCGATAAATTTAGGATAAATGTCCAGAGTGAAGATGTTTCTGGAGATCTTATGAAATAAATAACTCTTGAAGTAAAATGTTTAATAATTTTATTTTACTAAAATGAAAATATTAGGAATTAGCTAACAAACAATATAACAAGTAGTCACGGTCTTTCAACATATATCTTTGAAACAATGCTTCAAAACAACATTGTCTTTTTTATAAATACGTATTCTTAGATAACAATTTGAAAATTTTCCAGATTCAAACTCCTTTTTTCTTTAGCATAGAAATACTTTGGAAACAATATTAATTATTTTTTTCACATTTGCAAAAACTTAAACTCAAACCAACTATAGGTCAGATAAGTATTACTTTTTTAATGTTTTCTTTATTTTACTCTGACTGTGTCCAGATTTCAAATGTATACCTTAACAAATTCAGGGGTCCATATTCAGCAGCTAACATTAGACCTGCCTAGTGCCTACGACGTGTCCAGAATTAGCTGGTCAACCTAACCGGCTAATTCCACTCCTCCCTCGAACGCCTACTGCCTGCCCCAGGAATGCCCTGACATAAATTCTAGCCTGATAAAAAGCTATCCGGCTAGAATTTAGCCAGATAAGTCACCAACTATCAAGGCTAAGCCATTTAGATGGATAACTTTTCAGTTATCCATCTAAATGACTTTTGAATATTTACCCCTATGTTTTTGTGTCGTGTTGTCTCTTTAGGCTTTGCTGAAATAGAGTTCCTTTGAGATAAATATGCTTGTCTTTTCTTCTCTGTATGTGTTTTTTTTAAGTCTTGTCTTTTTGTATTGCTTTCCTATTGAGCTCAGACAGACCTAGTGTGTGGTTTCGCAGATGTGAGTGTGCACATTTATCTGGGATCTCTGGGTCTTGGACCAAGTTTTGGTGCGACAGTCTCTGTTGCAGTAGACATCTCCTGGGCAATGGTTCCTGGAGCAGTGGGCATCTTTGGGGAGATGAGTCCAGATGGCCACAGGCATTGGTCCTCTATTCTTTGCTGTCCTTACTTCCAGTGCTACCTACTGCCTGATTATAACAAACGCAATAACAAAGTTATTGTTATGCAATTAAGCACGTTATATTGTATTACTATCTTGTGGTAAAACAGTTATATGTACGCAACCAGTTACTCAATTAAGCAGTTATATTGTATCAAGTCATAAAAGGCTCGCCTTAGACATCATGTTAAATGTAAACCGATGTGATATGTCAAATCGAATGTCGGTATAGAAAAATAAATAAATAAATAAAGTCTATCTTCCTGGCACTAGGAATCTTCTGCCAGCTAAATGTCTTTCTAGTGAGGTATCTGACGGCTTAGTGAACAGGTTATCTAGCTATATAAAATAAATGATAAGCAAGAATACCCTGTCTTAAATTTGTTAGGGGACCAGCATTCACTCTTTCTCCTAACTTCCCACTTCCATCTAATAAGAACAGGTGAAATAGCACCTTGTTTCTGTTCACTTCTTTATAATTAACTATTCTGTCCCCTTACCTTGGCTCACGGACAGGAGTCACTTTGAATTTAAACTCACATTTTTTCCTTCTTCAAATCTCTTAGGTACACGGTAACATAGGTGTTACCAGTCCCTGTGGCTGATCCTCTTTGGTGCAGACTGGCCCCAACAAATTTTCTCCAAAGTCTGGCAGAGCTGGTGAACAGCGCTTCTGCCTTCTCACTATCTCAGTATGTCTGCCCAAGTCTCCACATGAGAAAACTTTTTCTTTTAGAGCAGATCCTTGCTCTCGTGACATCACCATAAAGTAGTACCACTTTTACGGTGTCACATACTTCAACTTTGCACTTAACAACTTTCTTAGTATCTCAGCACAGGGTCAGCTACCTCTACCCAATCGTAATATATTTCTCAAAATAGCTGCCCTGTACCCCTTGCTGAAAAATACAAAGTTATAAAAAAAATAAAAATAGCTGCACTGTTCATAAAAGGTCACTAGGGGCTGTTCACCTTACTTATTTAGTGTCCCTTTGCTGGCATTTCACTTGCAAAAGCCATGAAGCTAGTCCTCAGGCTTTTGGGTTTGCTACAGTAGATATACAATGAGCCACAGGAAAAACCAGACTGGAATGCTGCAAGATCTGGAGTCCTGGCATGTGTTTTCCTAGGCAGCATTAACATAACATACTCAACCACCCTGGCATAGGTGAGGGGGGCTAGTACTGGCCACCATATCACTCATCTTGACACAATTATTTAATTTTAAATGTTTTCTCCAAGAGCTGCCAAGCCTTGCCTCCCAGGTTTTACTTTTCTTCCAGGCACACATTGTGGCAGCAGCAGGGGCTCTCCCAGGTCCCTTGCTGTTATCCATGCTCTCTCCTATGCTCTGATGCATGCTGTTACTCCCAAGGGGGTGGGTGAGGGATCCCTATCACCATGGGGAAGGGCTTGCTGGGTGCTCTCTACTGCTTTTGCCCTCATGCTTTTATTTTTATTTATTTTTGTTCGCCTGCATCTACTGCGCTGACATGACACGGCCCCTTTAAGAGTGTTGCCTGGTGATGACATCATCGATGGGCCTATGGGCCCAACCAAAGCCTGTTTAATGTGGTGGAAACTTTCCCAAGGCTCACCGCTGCTTTTTTACTGCCTCCCCCTACCTGTTTGTGCCAGCCCTGTGCTGCTGCAAAAGGGGCTGGGTCTTCCTCCATCTGCTGTGGTTGTCGGGAAGAGCCATGGCAGCAATGCTCATTCCAGCTTCCCTGTCGTGTGACAGCTTTGCCCAGGGAGGGGGGCCTCTCTACAGCCGGCTCCTTCCAAAGGCCGTGGGAGGCAAAAAATGTGGCTCCCACAGCTGCAGCAGATTGTGGTTCCTGACTGACAGTGCTGCAGAAAGCAAGGGCATACTTCTTGGGCTGCCGACGGATCCCTCCTCTCCAGCCATGGGCCATGCCAGCCCCTCCTACAGCTGCTGGGGAAAATCTCAGGCATTAATGGGCCTCAGACAGATTATGTTTTTAAAATGTTTTTTCAAAAGAGATGGATTAAGTAAGATGGCCAAGTGTTGAGTGGAGTGATGCAGCAGGTTGCACTGTTCGCTCTGAAGCAGCATTGGCGAAACATGGGTCACGTTGGCATTTGCAATAAGTACTGCAATGTTATATCGGCATTTTTCAAGCAGCATGCTTGAGGCCTTTTTGTGCACAGAACTAACCAAGTTACATTAAGCAATTGCTGTATATGAAAGGATTTTTTCCCCATGATGGCAGTATTGAAGCTTTAAACTGTCACTGGTATTTTGAGCTGTCTGAGATTTTCTTTTCCGAATTTTTTTTTTTTGCTTTTTTGGATTATATCTGGTTTGTGCAGTACTGTTGGCTGTGCTTGTTTGAAAACAGATAAAAGATAAAAATCATAATAGTAAAAATCATAAATTGCTAGAACCAATGCATTTTTTATATAATTTTCTTAGAGGTATTTATATTCCTCAAAAGTATAATTACTGCAGAAGGAGCATATATGTTTCAGTGGAAAGGAAATTCTAGATCAAGAGGTAATGATATCACGTTCAAAGAGGGCAGACTCAGAAGTAACATTAGAAAATGGTAGATGCATGAGAAAGCATTCCAGTGAAAATGGTGAATAGAGCATTAATAGATTCAAGAAGGCATGGGATAAGCATAAAGGATCCTTAGTTGTGAAAGACTGGGAAGACAGATCAACTAGGACCTAGGGCAATACTACAGGAATTGAATCGAGCAGACTAGCTGGGCCTTGTGGCCCTTATCTGCAATCATAATCTATGTTGCTATGTATGCCTCTACATCACCTTTTTTTACTTCTATTTGATTTTATTTGCAAACTAGGGTTCAAAGAGAATATATTGTAAACCTCTATGATGCTTACAGAAATGGTGGTCAATCAAGTACATAAATAAACATAAAACGCTCTGTTTATGGATACCGAATGGGCCAGATGTATTAAGCATTTTCCCATAGATACAAAATAGGAAAAATCCTTAAATACATCTGGTCCTCATGACAAATGTTGACTTCACTATGCTCTTTAACCTGGAATGTGTTCAAAGGAAATCAACTGTGATACCAAACTGATTCACATATCGTCAAGGCAATTCACTTTTCAAAGTAAATTACAGACAATGGACTAGTTGAGTGAATGAAGTCATCCCAGGCATTGCTAAGTACTTAAAAGAGCTGGGTCTCGGGCCCATGAGCCCTATCCTAAGTTGACCTGAAAGGCCAATTGCATCAGGCAAAAAGGCTGAAAAGCAAATGGTAGGAATGAAGGCAGTTCCAGTCTTGTTTTTGGAGTGAGGGGTTCCATACAGTACAAAACATTCTGTAGTAAACCTGTTTCTGTGACCTGGGTTCTTCCTCTGGCCCCAGATCTGAGAAGACTGTGTGGCTTTTGAAACCAAGATGTGCTGCTGATGAATGGAATCAGGGCTGTGCAGCAAGTCAGTCTGTGATCTGTGAACACCTGAGCCCCAAGCAGCCCTGGCCCTGGGCGCCATTTTGTTCACCCTCTACTCTGAATGGAATCTCCTCCCTCCCAAAAGAAACAACTTTTTCTCGGTTGGAAATGTACTTATTTCTAACCAAAGGGGCTTGTGTTCAGAAAGGATTCTTGCATTTCATACCAATTGCCAAACTTTTGGAATTTGGGTGAACTGAGCCACATGCAAACCCAATACACTCGAACAGGGGTGGTCCTCAAGACCCTCAAACAGGCCTGATTTTTCAGGATCTCCACAATGAATATGCATGAGATATATTTGTGTTCAGAGGAGGCAGTGCATCCAAATCTACCTCATTGATATTCCTTGTGGATATCCTGAAAACCAGACCTGTTTGTGCCTCTCGAGGACTGGAGTTGGCCACCCTTGCACCAGAATGAGAAAAAATGTCCTGAAAATAATTCAACAATTAAGAAAGAAGCAAAGTTTTCAACAAAAGAAAAACATTTGATCCAGGAGTCAAAGTTGTGATGGTATATTTTAGTGGCAAGAGCTTAGAAGGTAAACAAAGACTTCACTTAGAGCAGCTTTGGTCATTAATAAATGTAAGTGATGATAATAATACATCAGCGTGGAGGGATGGCATAAAATCCACAATTGCTGGTGATGAGGATAATGCATTATCTATGGCCTCTATTTAGCATCTTATCGCATGATTAACAGCATGCCCCTTCTGTAAAACACATTAATTGGAACCCTTTTAATTAAGCAAAGAGTGAAAGGATCTGCAGGCTGTACAGTTTTAAGTCCATATGGTTTTGAGTGATTAATTCTGCAGTACTCTGACAGAGAACATGTCGTTTCAGTGCTGACTAATTCCAGATTAAAGTGTCATAACATACCTTTGGGAAAATGTAGAAGAGGATTATTTTAATATAAAACACATGAAAGATTAGGATTCTTTAATCATGAGTTTCTCTTTTATTATACATGGAATTAAGACCTAACAATGCCCTTTCCAATGTCAGACCACTCTTATGCTGGTAAAGATCTCACTTCATTTGGGAAGGTACTAAGAATACCAAGAAAGGTTTGAGCTGTTATGTACCATATAATTTAAACAAAACCAGTCATTCTGATAAAGAAACTTCTTACAAAGTGCAAAAGAAGGTGAAATGTGTTTTGCTGTGGCTTCCATTCAATCAAGAACAAGCTATAAAATGCTCCAACTCTGAGGTCTTGTCTCCTGAACTCCCCACCTCTACCCCAGGTGGCCGAGAGACCCAAACTGGCCTTAGGGCTGGGGGTGCTGATTGTTGTTCCTCCTTACTGCTGGGTGGCCAGCAGAAGGCTTCACTGAAATAGCTGCTGCCCTCCCACCCTGGGCCTGCGCTGGCCACGACAGATGGACGATCTGAAACTGGATCTCCTGTGCCGCAGCACACAGCCCTCAGTACTGAACCACAGGGTCAGCACCAACCAGTGTTTTACTAACATAGAGGCCTATATTCAGAGGCATTTGCTAGTTAACTCAGACGTTATCTGGCTAAATAAATATTTGGGTGCTTATCCAGCTAAAGGTTGGTCAGATATCTAACTATTCAGCTACAATTTAGCTGGAAAACTTAGGGGCGATCTGGGAGCGTTCTGGGGAGGATTTACATTATTTATTTATTTATTTATTTATTTATTTATTTATTTATTTTTAGATTTTTATATACCGGTGTTCCTATATGAAATAAAGATCACATCGGTTTACATTGAAACAGAACATGAAAATTGCCAAAAGGCATTACATAGAACAAGGTTATGAAACTTGGAACAGTGTACATAAGTTCAAAATTTAACAATAACGTTGTAACATTGATGACCAAAAGATAAAGGAGAAAAAAAAAAAAAAAAAAAAAAGACTTAAACAATTAAGTTGACAGGTCTTATTGAGCATAAAAATTATAACGTATAAGTGAGAAAGTCTCAAATGTCCTGTAGCAAGAGATTAGATACCGAAGTAGGTAATGGTATGGAAAATGGGGGTTTGTGAAGAAGATATGTTCTTGCTGGTTGGAGGGGAAAAAATGATGATCATGGTCCTGGAAAAGCTTGGCTAAAGAGCCAGGTTTTAAGTTTTTTTTGAATGAAGAGTGGCAGAACTCAAGCCGAATGTCTGGTGGGAGCGCATTCCATTGAATGGGGCCTGCTGTAGATATGGCACGTTTATGATGCGAGGATTTTGTTGAAGGTACATAGAGTGTGCCTTTATATGCTCCTCTGATGGGTCTAGAGGAGGAGTGAGGGCGTAGTTGGTTACATAATTGAAGAGGAGAGATATTGTGAATGGATTTATGAATTACGGTGAGTACTTTATATAGGATCCTTTGCTTTATAGGCAGCCAGTGGAGGAGCTTGAGAATGGGGGTGATGTGATCTCTTTTATTCGTATTGGTAAGGATTCTAGCTGCAGAGTTCTGTAGCATTTGGAGGGGTTTGATGGATGAATATGGAAGGCCAAAGAGAAGCGAATTGCAATAGTCGACTTTTGATAGAATAATGGCTTGTAGGACCATCCGAAAATCATTGAAATAAAGAAGAGGCTTCAATTTTTTTAAGACTTGTAACTTATAAAAACAGTCTTTGGTGGTTGTGCTTATGAATTTTTTAAAATTGAGCTGATTGTCTAGCATGATACCTAGATCTCGAACATGTGGTGAGTGATTTAATATGGGAGTGGATGAGTTGAGTAGGTCAGCTGGGTTTAGAAGTTTGATGTTGATGTCTTGATTGATGATTAGGATCTCAGTTTTGTTGTTGTTAAGAATGAGGCAAAGGCTGGAGAGAAGATGATTGATCTGTTGCAAACAATTGTTCCAGTGAGCCAAGGTTTTTTGTAAGGATTCTGAGATTGGGATGAGTATCTGGATGTCATCCGCGTAGAGATAGTGAGTTAGGTTTAGTTTAGTAAGTAGATGACATAGAGGTAAGAGGTAAATGTTGAAGAGGGTAGGGGAAAGGGAGGAACCCTGAGGGACCCCCCGGTTGTTATCAGATTGTTAACAGATAAATTATCTGTTAGCCAGATAATTTATCTTACTAACAGGGTCATTCATCAAAGTGCGTTATGGTTTTAATGCCCGCAATAATGCCATAACGTATGCGATATTTATCACAGCGTATGGCGAGAATACAAATTTGGCAAATTTATTCAAAGGGGTGGGATTGGGGAGGGGTTTGGGATTAATGAAAATGAGGGGCATTATCGCACTGTGAGATAGCATAATGCACACTGGAAATAACTAAACCTTTTTTGCAGGCATTAAGCTGTGCGATATGCCTGAAATGGAATAACGGGCATGGTGGGGGGGAGAGACAGAGAAAAAGAGAGAGCCTCTGGGGTGGCACACATAGTAGTCAACTATTTATACTGCTATAGGAGGGCCAGCTAGTAACTCGAGGTGAGGTTTTGGTGGTGGTGTAGGGTTTAGAGGCCAATTTTACATGCAGAGTGAGACGTACAAACAGCACAGAACACCTCAGTGAAGATTTGATGATATTTGGAGTGAGGAAAGTCTCACAAAGATGAGATTTCTACAGTGTTCTCTCGCCCAGGGTAGAGAGTCCATCAAGCTTCAAATTTAGCTGTACAAGTTCTTCCTGCTATCTTCGCTATCCGGTGACCGAATATGGACCCCATAAGGTTTGAATATTTGTATTCACTACAATGGCTAAATACAATTTGATTTCAAATTAAAGAAAATAAATCCATGAATATGGTAAAAGGCCAAACTGACCTGTTGCAACAGTTAGCATTTGGCATGCTGTGATACTATTCAAAGCATCTTCTGTCCAAAAATTTGAGACATTGCTTGTCAGACCCAAACACTTGACAGAAGAGAACGAGTTCCTGATTCAGAAGCACCATTTCATGCTAATCAATGAGAAAATCAAGTCAGAGAAAAAATCATCAAGAATGAGGGCAATACTCAACTTGTCTGCAAAAGTGCAAAGTATGCCTCTTATCCACAGATAACTTTCAAAAGTGCCTAAGAAAACGTACATTTACAACTTGGCACCTTTTTGTGTGGATACTATTTTCTAGTACATAAGAACATAAGAAAATGCCATACTGGGTCAGACCAAGGGTCCATCAAGCCCAGCATCCTGTTTCCAACAGTGGCCAATCCAGGCCATAAGAACCTGGCAAGTACCCCAAAAACTAAGTCTATTCCATGTTACAGTTGTACAATAAGGCACATTTATTTATTATTATCATCTGGCCTCCCTGGGACTGTGTTTTGCCTCTCTGACAACCTGAGGGTGTTAGGAAATCTCCACCCAGTTACCTGCTCTCCAACGCTCCCCGGACCAGCTGCCGTGCCCCCGCGAGGGCTAACCCCTCCCCCTGCTGATGTCATCTTCCAGCACGGGTTAAATGCATGAGCGGGTCGCCAGAGGTGCCGCATGCCGAGTGGCGTGTGCCGAAGGGGCGCACCAAAGGGACTTGCCACAACATATATATATGAAATCTTTTCTATCCCTAGAGCTAAAAAGAAGGGAGGTGGTTTATTGCTAATAGCTAGTTAATAAGAAATTTAAAATAGTAAATCAGACCTTAGATATTGTTTCTCTATTTGAAATTGGATTTTTAAAAAAGTAGTTCCTTCAGATATGCCTAGTATATGCCCCCCCTCCCCCGCCTACTAGAGCACAACAGCTCCCCATTAATTGAAGTGTTAGCAGATAATATATATCTATGGATGTTCCTGCAATAGTCTTGGGTGATTTTAATCTACATGTTGATGCTAAACCACTTTCCAGCACTTGTGAGACGTTTTTGGATACTATGACTGCTCTTGGTCTAAAACAAATTGTTGACCAACCCACTCACAAAGCTGGGCATACACTCGATCTTATTTTTGTCAATCAGCATTTGAATAGCCTTACATCACCATCATGTTTGCCAGTTCCATGGTCAGATCATTGCGTGATTCATACCACCTTATCATTTATTCAGGCTCTTAATGATTCCAGATATCAGGCTGCTGTGTTTGAATATCATAGACCTTTACCACTGTAGACCTAGTGGAGCAATTACCTGATGCCCTACATAAATTAGGTTATGATAATATTGACACAGCAGTAAGGTCCTGGTACTCTATTGCAACTACCATTGCCAATACTTTTCCCATTATCAGGAAGGAGATTAAGGGTAATTCTAGAGTTAATGCCCCTTGGTATACCTTGGATCTAAAGGATTTAAAAAAGGTGGTAAGGAGAAAGGAAAGGGTGTGGTGAAAAGAATCCCTCGCCTCATTCATTAGCAGTTTATCGAGCTTTATTATCTAAATATAGAATTAAAATTTCAAATGCTAAAAGAGATTTTTTTGGGAGGAAAATACACGAATATAGCTTTAATCCAAGGATTCTATTCTCCTATGTGCAAGATCTTATCAAACCAGCTCACTCAAATATTTTTACAATATTTCTGAAAAAAAATGCAATGATTTTGCTATTTTTTTCAAAGAAAAATTTTTGAAATTAATTGATAATATTCCGACAGCTCAACAAAAGATTAGCCTTCTTAAGGGATCAGGCCATGATTGGTCAACCTTTGAAACCGCTTCTTCCGCTGAAATTGAAATGTTAATCAGAAAAATGAACCCAGCAATCCATCTGAATGATGAAATTCCTATTAAGTATCTCAAAACAGTGTCAAACATTATAGCTAGACCTATTGCAGAAATTGTAATAAAGTACTTTATCCATCTCAATTTGGTTACTGTAAGTTTTTCAGTATGGAGACGCTGTTTCTCTCATTAACAGATACTGTTCTTAGAGGTCTGGACTCTGGTCAATCTTATCTGCTCGTGATGTTGGACATTTCAGCAGCATTCAATACTATTTTTTTTTTAATTATATTTTTATAATTTTCAAACTTCACAGCAAGCCAATACTTACTTACAGAAAAAAAGAAAAAGGAAATACAATATGTTAACATCAAATTTAAATCAAACTAAGAAATAAGAAACAAGAAATAGTTTTTCCCATCTTAAACATTACATATTGCATTTCACCTTAAAGAAACCTGGGTGTAGGGGCTGAATTTTAAAGGAAGAATATAAGGAAACATTCTTGCATGTATTAAAGCTTAACGTAGATAAAGGTATTTATCCATTTATGATCCTTGAATTATACATTGGATGAGACTATCACTCTCCTTGCGTTTAAGAAAGATTTCAACTGCTCAGGATAATGAAAAGCAAACATATCTTTTGCAGATTTTACAATGCATTTGCACGGATATTTTAAAACATAAGAAAAACCCAATGCAAGTACTTGAGCTCTCATTGTAAGAAACTCACGTCTCCTATTTTGAGTAACAGGAGCATAATCTGGGAATACTCGTATTTGTGCCCCCTGAAACTGAACTTCTATATTTCTAAAATAACGTTTCATAATCTCTGGGCCTCATTTTCTAAAGTATCGCAGGCCTGCGATACTTTAGAAGATGAAGGGCGGGGGGCCGAAACGGGGGGCGGGCCTGTGCTAGCTGGCAGCGATCGCACCGTCACGGTGCAATCACTGATGGTTTCGCACCCAATAGCGCCACCATAGGAGGTGTAGCTATTGGGAGCAAAATAGGCAGTGAAAAGGCACTTACCTTTTCACTGTGCGTGCCGTCGTCACGGAGTCGGCCTCGGTGACGCCCCGACTTCTCCTCTTCCGGGGCCAACTCCGCCCCCATTTTGGTATCGCACGTGAAAAGGGACATTTCGCGTGCGAAACGTCCCTTACCGCGTGCAATACGTTTGGAAAATAAGGCCCTCTGTCAGATCTTTTTCAGATATTAAGGATACCATTAATGTGGCAGTCTCATAATATTCCATAGCGGAATCTTCTAAGAAGTTGGTCAAGTTCCCTTTATTTATATCTATTTGCGGTAAATTTCTATTCCTGTTAAACACAGGAAGGTAATACAATTTATTAACAAGGGGGATTTCTCCCTCTTGAAACTTCAAAATTTCAACAAAATACTTCTTAAGTGTAATAAACGGGAGCTCACCAACCATTTTAGGAAAATTTAGGAATCTTAGATTTAAATGTCTGGAAAAATTTTCCAAGTTTTTCAGTATGGAGACGCTGTTTCTCTCATTAACAGATACTGTTCTTAGAGGTCTGGACTCTGGTCAATCTTATCTGCTAGTGATGTTGGACATTTCAGCAGCATTCAATACTATTGATTATTCAATATTGAGCCAGAGACTTTTTGAAATCGGTTTAGCTGGAAAAACACTTGGTTGGTTCGAATCCTATCTTAGAGATCTTTCATCTAAAGTCAGGATAGGGATCTCTAAATCCGCCTCAATTTCATTATCTTTAGGAGTACCACAGAGTTCGTCATTATCTGCTATGCTGTTTAACATATATATATGTTACCACTTTGTAAATTGTTGACTGGTTTAGAACTTTATATTACATATACGCCAATGATGTTCAGATGTTGGTTCCAGTAACAGAATCTATAGAAAATACTCTAAAATTATTGGAGATATATCTCCCCTCCATCCAAAAACTGTTAGCACATTTGAAACTTGCCCTCAATCATCAAACAACTGAAATACACTTTATATGTTATAAACTTGACCATAATATGATAACAAAATATAAAATTAAGCAATATAATTTCACTGTGGTAAATGAGGCAAGGGATTTAGGGGTCATTTTAGACTGTGAACTTAATCTGAAGGGAACAGTTAATAATATGATCAGAGATGGTTTTAATAATTTTTTTATTTTAAAGAAATTAAAACCGCTTTTATATTTTAATGATTTTAGGACAGTTTTACAGACTTTAATTTTTTTTAAAATTGATTGTAATGCTCTATTGTTGGAACTTCTGTGTAACACCATTAGATCACTACAACTTCTTCAGAATGCAGCGACGAGAGTTTTGACTGGAACTGAGAAGTATGATCATATTACTCCTTGTTGCAAATGCAGGGGATGTGGTTGCTTGCTCAAGGAGAGTGAGCCCTTGAACCATGGCATGACCCCAGAGCGAGACTCCAAGGAAGGCACCATGGGAGGCATGTGGTTTGGGCAGGGGCTGGACTCAGAGCTTGGAACATGGCTTGGGTCCTGGAATGGAGCTGAGTCTTGAGACACAACTTGGATCTTGGAACAAATCTCACTCGGACCTCTGCTGACCTTGAACGCACAGAGGGAGACCCAATAACGCAATGTTGATCTCAGGGGTAGCCCTCTGGCTACTCGATAGCCCTTTCAGACCTGCCACTTGGGAACAGCTTGTACGTCAGGACAGATGAAGGCCAAGGACAGGACAAGGCATGACCTGGAATGCAGATGAAGATTCAGAGGACTTGGAACTGGAGACGAAGACTCGGAGGACTTGAAACTGAAGACGAAGAATCAGGAACCAGGAGGAGTCCAGTCTCCCAGGGCACCACACTTCAGCGATCCCTGCACATCCCCCCATGGCCACAGACCACGCGGGAAGAGGGGCAGGCTCAGAACTGAGACTTGGAGGAGGACAGGAGTCAGGACATTACTTGGAACTTGGAACAAGACTTGGAACAAGGAAAGGCGATCTGCTGGCTGGACAAGCTCCATGAGCCTGGAACTAGGAACACGAACAGAAACTCAGGATTTGACTTGGAACTTGGAAATTCAAACTCTAGAAACAGGGATGGACTCCAAGGACCTGACCCAAGAAACAATGAGGAAGGCAATCTATGAAAGCCGTGAGGATAAAACAAGAAGAAATAGATGCCAGATGTCCTTTAAAATGCTTTATTGTAGTGGAGACGTATTAAAATTGCCCGACTCTGGCTAAGTTTCGCACCTAATGAGTGGCTGCCTCAAGGGCTGTATACGTTAGGATTTGAGATATCAAGTTGAGGTCATGTTAATTTAAAACACCTTCTGACATGATACTGGACCACAAGTGTTCATTCAGACAATATATATTTACTGATTGCATCATCCACAATAAGGGCATATCATCCAGCTACAATAAAGCATTTTAAAGGACATCTGGCATCTATTTCTTCTTGTTTTATACTCCGAGGACTTGATCCAGTGAAGACGGACTTGGAAACAGGCCCTGTCCCAGGAAGCACCCTACACAGCCTCCTGTGGCTGGTCACGGGTCATAACACTGGCATGCCTGGAGGAAAGACGATAGAAAATCCAGAAGACCGGAACATCAGGAACTTGACTGAGGAGTCAGATGAGACGAAGATTCAGAATACTGGCCGAGGGACCAACAGGAGACCAGGAACACAGAACAGGCAACATGATGGAACTCCAAAGGGACAAGGAAGCCAGGAATCAGGACTGGAACTGGAACAGGAGGATCAGGGACATCCAGCGAAGAACACAGAATCATTTAAACAGGAGCAGACCATGGAGGACCTTGCAGGACAAAGAACCATGGACAACATGAGGATCCAATGCGAAGGCTCTGAGGATCTGATGAAGAGCCCTTATATAGGGCTGCAGGCAGGATAAAGTGATGACATCATCAGTTGGGGCCGCGGGACTTTCCCCACCTCTGGCCCTTTAAATCTTAACAAGAGGCGCACACACGCACCTATGCAGGAGCCAGGGGACAGGCAGAGGAGAAAGCATCAGCGGTATCTCCACCGCAGAGGAGATGGAGTTGGCAGTAGCACTCCTGCCGAAGAGAGCAGCAACAATGGTGGCTCCATGCCATGAAGAGGATCCCAACAGTGGCTCCCAGCCACTCAGGGGGGCCGGGGCAGTGACTTTGTCAGCAGCTCCTCGACGCAGAGAATAGCGTTGGTAGTGGCTCCCCAGCTGTGAAGATGGACAGCCTCAGCCGCAGCGGTACCTTCATGCCGCGGAGGAGGAAAGAGGCCTGCGGTGGCATTGGGCCAGGTGAGAGACTGCGTGTGGGATGGCACAGTGAGTGGTATCGTAACACTCCTGTATTGATGAATTTGCATTGGTTGCCTTTATCATTTAGAATTCAGTATAAAGTTTTATGCCTAAGTCATAAGACAATATACAACGAGAAAACTGAATGGTTAAATGCATCGCTTCATATTCATACCCACGGCAGAATTTGCGGTCAGGTAATAAAGAACTACTTAATATTCTATCTCCCAGATTGGCCCATTTGAATAAATTAAGAGAGAGAATGTTGTCATTGGCTGGACCAAAATTGTGGAATACACTCCTGATTGAACTAAGGCGTGAAGGGAATTTCCAGACTTTTAAGAAGAACTTGAAAACTTGGTTATTTAAACAGGCGTGTGGAGATTAAACATGGCATTTTTATTGTTTTGATTTAGGAGGAGCAACCCTATAATTTTATATTGGAGATAAAGGAGAGGGCCTATGCTATTATTTTTTAGTATCATGATAATTCTAGATAATTTTCTTTTATGGTGTTGTTTTTATTTTTCTTATATGTATTTTCTTTTCTTATTGATGTTATTTATATATTTTTAATAATGCTCGTTTTGCTGTTGTGAACCAGTATGATTGTATCAGAATATCTATATATAAAATGAAATAAATAAATAAATAACACAATTATATTAAAAGTCTAGGCAGTTTACAGATTCACATTCACAATTAAATAAGACATAAATATTAAACAAATACAAAAAAATAAAAACAATACAGGGATGATAAAGAAAACATAAAACCATACGTTATAAAATTCAAAATATGTGTTTTATTTCCTACCTCAGCTCCTCCCTCTGGGAATGCCCCCCCCCCCCCCCCCAAATGCAGGTAAAATTATTCATGCACTTGTACCCACACACAGGACAGGGTTAAACACTGTTTTATCTGTGGAAATGTTTTTTAAAATTACCCCAATGTACAAATACATTAAAAAAAATCCAACATATACTAAATACTCCTAATGCACCTTGTATTCCATGCCAAAGATGATCCATAAAAGAAACTGAGCTACTATTCCTGCAGTAAATAAAAATCACAGCTACCAAATGCTAATCATGGTCTGTAAATCAGGGGTGCAGAATTCTGGTCTTCAAGAGCTGCAAACCAAATTTTCTTGTCCATAATAAAAGTCTTGATGAGGTATTTTGTAATAACTATAGAGGTTTTAATAGTCCTGAGGGTAGGCCTAGTAACAGGGAGCTTGAGAATATTAGTGTTTGTAATACAGCATGGAAGACCTGTATTGTTAGCAATGGTTTCAGCCGGTGTAATATTCTCAGCTTGGAGAATCCTGATTTAATTAATTTGTTTATGTGCTTTTTCATTGTGATGTTTAAAATCATGAGAGGTCTAGAATGGGTAGATGTGAATCGGTTATTTACTCTTTCAGATAACAGAAAGACTAGGGGGCACTCCATGAAGTTAGTATGTGGCACATTTAAAACTAATCAGAGAAAGTTCTTTTTCACTCAACGCACAATTAAACTCTGGAATTTGTTGCCAGAGAATGTGGTTAGTGCAGTTAGTGTAGCTGGGTTTAAAAAAGGATTGGATAAGTTCTTGGAGAAGTCCATTACCTGCTATTAATTAAGTTGACTTAGAAAATAGCCACTGCTATTACTAGCAACAGTAACATGGAATAGACTTAGTTTTTGGGTACTTGCCAGGTTCTTATGGCCTGGATTGGCCACTGTTGGAAACAGGATGCTGGGCTTGATGGACCCTTGGTCTGTCCCAGTATTTTATTTATTTTATTTATTTAACATTTTTTTATACCGAACTTCATGACAAGATTCATATCAGACCGGTTTACATAGAACTTAGGGACTAACTAAACATAACCAAATAACAGGAAGGCCGAAGCGCAGTTACATATAACAGGGAGATGGAACTTGGGGGCAA
Source organism: Rhinatrema bivittatum (assembly GCF_901001135.1). Taxonomy (NCBI): domain Eukaryota; kingdom Metazoa; phylum Chordata; class Amphibia; order Gymnophiona; family Rhinatrematidae; genus Rhinatrema; species Rhinatrema bivittatum. The sequence goes on from NC_042615.1 coordinate 761,916,778, forward strand.
GAGTAGCCTGGAAATAAAAGGACAGCAAAAAACTAGAGGTTGAGAACATATGTCTATACTGTGACTGTAACGAGTGTCTAGCCAATTGGGACGATTCTGGTAGAGTTATGTTAAAATGTTAGAACTTAAGGGAAGGCTTGGAGGAAAAGCAAGGTCTTGAATTTTTTTCGGAAGGTTAGCAGGCAGGGTTCCAATCTTAGGTCAGTCGGCAGGTTGTTCCAGATGATTGGGCCTGCTGTGGAGAATGCCCGTTCTTTCATGGAGGATAGACGTGTGGTTTTAGTTGGGGGGACTTGAAGGGTTCCTTTATATGCTTCTCTAATTGGTCTTGCGGATGAGTATAGTTTGAATGGGAACTGAAGGTCTAGAGGTAGTTGGTTATGAATGGATTTGTGGATTATGGTGAGTGCTTTGTGTAGGATTCTGTATTTTATTGGTAGCCAGTGCAAGTTTTTAAGTATAGGGGTGATATGAGCTCCCCGGTTGGTGTTGGTTAAGATTCTGGTTGCTGAGTTCTGGAGCAACTGTAGTGGTTTGGTGGCGGAGATCGGGAGTCCTAAAAGGAGAGTGTTACAATAGCCAGTTTTTGAGAACAGTGTTGACTGGAGGACAGTTCTGAAATCCTGGAAATGAAGAAGGGGTTTGAGTCTTTTAAGAACTTGAAGCTTGTAAAAACAGTCCTTAGTGATATTGTTGATTGATTTCTTTAGTATGGCATGTTCTTATGTTCTTATATGAAAACTAACCCAGTTCTTAGATGAAATGCATGCAAGTCTATCTTATGAATACTCATTGTGCACAGCCCGAAGAACCAGACCCATTTGTGGTCCTCAAGGACCAGAGCTTGGCGCCTCTGCTCTAAATGTTTGGCTATAGGGAGGAAATGTAAATCCATTTCAACCAAAGCAAACATGCTCAGGCGAGTTGCATTGGCCACAGATTTAAATGATGAGAAGATTTTGTAGAAAAAATGTTAACCACCCAAAGCATGAAGAAACAGCAATCATAGGCAATCTACAATTTTCTGATAGGGAGCAAGAATATATAACTGAAAATAAGAAAAGCAGGAGCATGAGGATCAGAAGGAAAATAGCAACAATTCCATACTGGGTTTCCTCATCTGACAGTTACCAGTCATTGCTATGACATCAAATTCCAAATACAAAAAGAAAACGCTTCAAGATCCTTTCCACAGTCATCAATTTATAGCTACTCAGCAGAATGTTCCTATTTCTTATCAGTATGAAATAGCTCAAAAGCTGGAATGTTATGAGGAGTACCGATCAGGAATTAATGAGGAGCTCATGCGACTTGGACACTTAGAATCTCATACCACACCCATCAACCCTGCCGGCGTGCGATCCCCTGACACAGCGACAAATTGTCGCTGTGCCAGGTACCTCTAGCCCTGCCCTGCCTTGCCCCCAGACTGCTATGTCCCATCCCCAGGACTGCCCCCCTCCGCCCCCCAATCCACCCCTTTTGCTTACCTCGGGACTTGCAAGCGTCCTGGGGGTTTGCGTGTGTGGTCAGGCCTTTTGAAAATTGGTCCGGCACATGTAAGGCCCGGCCATGCACATAGACCCCTGGGATTTACATGCATAACCTTTTAAAATCTGGCCCTCAGTGCATAGGCTCTGGAATTCATTGCCAGAGGATAGGTTATGGCAGATAGTGTAAATGGGTTTGGATATGTTCCTGGAGGAAAAATCCATAAACTGCTATTAATTATTAAGCAATAGTAGCTTGAGATTTATTTAATGTTTGGGTACTTGCCAGATACTTGTGAGTTGGATTGGCCACTGTTGGAAACAGGATACTGGGCTTGATAGACCCTTGGTCTGAGCCAGTATGGCATATCTATCACTATGTTATCACTTTGTTATCACTTTGTATGTATTTATTTCCTGCCTTCTCTTCCTTCCAGCTTCATGCAAGCTTCCAAGTTCACTTACCCTGTTGATTGTAATTTTTTTTGACTCATTCCTACCTATTGTTTACCTTTCGTTTACTTGAATTGCTACCCCAGTTATTCTTGTTTATTGTAAACCGATCTGATATGGTTATTTACTATGAAGGTCGGTATATAAAACTGTTAAATAAATAAATATCTGATATTCTTAACATCTCCTAGTTGGGATTAAAAATGTCAGCTTTCTTTTTCTGAAATGTACTGCTGCTCTTTCTACACTTAGTTGTAATTTCCTGTGGTACTAGTGTTGTTTTCATAGTTTCTAGCATTTAATGGCTTTATAACGTCTAGAGAGGGTAATTTTCAAACACCCTGCACAGGCATTTATGCACATAAATTTGCTTTGAAAATCCTCAGATAATTAGTGGAATATGTGCATGAATTACCTCGCAGAAAGTTACACTCGCTCCAGGCATTACTTGTGTGGTAACTTTCTACATGGTCCCATATACACGTGTATAAGGGGTCCTTACAGATTTAGTATTTTGGAATCTGTGCTGATGGCCCCAGAATTCCATGTGTATTTTTTATTTTTGCCTACTTTGAAATCTTCATGATACCTGGAAACTTGTATGCATGTATGTATTTACACAGTTTCAGTATTTTCTATGCCTTGTTACCCCTGTACCATCTAGCCGTTATTTATTAGTTACGCCACATTTTGTCTTAATCCTCTTCCCCTGTGTATTTTAGTACCATTCCTCCCGTGTTACCTTCCTCCAGCCTCCTCGTTCAGATTAGTTACTCTGTTTATCCTACTTTCCCCCCACCCCCCTTGTTCTATGGTTTCACGTTCGCTCCCTTGTTTCCCCCGCCCCTGTTCTCTGTAATACGATAAGTTATCTGTAAACCGATATGACGCACCCATGATGTTCTTAAATAGATAAATTTACATGCATGCATGTGTATCTCCTGTTTTGCAGGGGCGGGTTCATTCCAAGATGGCCCCCTTAGCCAGGCACCCAAATTTTACCACCAGGAAAGTGTCTAGGCTGATGTCCCTAATGGCGAAAAACGAGGGCCTCCTGTGCCCCATCTTTGTTGGGGGGGGGGGGGGGTCAGGAGAAACAATACAAGAAATTGGCAGGCCTAGAGGATCCTGCAAGCCTCATTCAATCATGGAGCTTCCTACCCTGTGGCATAAGTACATTGTGGGAACCAGGAAAGTGGGTCGGGATAGGGTAGGAGAGCTTGGGTGTATGTTTGGGGGATCTTTTGGGGGTAGGGTAAGATAAAGGTTTTTTTTGGGGGGGTCTTTTGGGTGGGTGTGAGGGAACATAGGAGGTCTATTTGGGGTGGGAAGAGTCATGGTTGGGAATGGGGGTGGGGGGGGAGACTTGTGATAGGGTAAGAGCCAAATGGAAAAAATAGATTAAAAAACATTTACCGTATTTTTCGCTCCATAAGACGCACCTGACCATAAGACGCACCTAGGATTCAGAGGGGGAAAAAAAAAAAAAAAAAAAATTGTGCTAAACCGGCACTGCGTCTGGGCGTCTTATGGAGCAAATTAGGGGAGTGCATAGCTTTTTTTTTTCCTCCCCATTTTGTTTTCGGGTCTGGGGAGGGCCATTTCGGTCCACTCCCCAGATCAGAAAACTTTTTTCTCTGGGACCCCTCCCCCCCCAAAAAAAAACCCCATCCCAACCCTTTAAATTAACAACCCCCACCCTCCTGACTCCCCCAAGACCTGCCGACTTAATTTACCGCAACCCCCCACCCTCCTGACCCCCCCAAGACCTGCCGACTTAGTTTACCGCAACCCCCCACCCTCCTGACCCCCCCCAAGACCTGCCGACTTAGTTTACCGCAACCCCCCACCCTCCTGACCCCTCAAGACCTGCCGACTTAGTTTACCGCAACCCCCCACCCTCCTGACCCCCCCAAGACCTGCCGACTTAGTTTACCACAACCCCCCACCCTCCTGACCCCCCCCAAGACCTGCCGACTTAATTTACCGCAACCCCCCACTCTCCTGACCCCCCCAAGACCTGCCAAACGTCCCTGGTGGTCCAGCGGGGGTCCAGGAGCGGTCCGGAAACGATCTCCTGGGCGTGGGCCGTCGGCTGCCAGTAATCAAAATGGCGCCGATGGCCCTTTGCCCTCACTATGTCACTGAGACCGACCAATAGCAGCGGTCGGTCCCAGTGACATAGTAAGGGCAAAGGGCCGTCGGCGCCATTTTGATTACTGGCAGCCGACGGCCCACGCCCTGGAGATCATTCCCGGACCACTCCTGGACCCCCGCTGGACCACCAGGGATGTTTGGCAGGTCTTGGGGGGGTCAGGAGGGTGGGGGGTTGCGGTAAACTAAGTTGGCAGGTCTTGCAGGGGGTCAGGAGGGTGGGGGGTTGCGGTAAACTAAGTCGGCAGGTCTTGGGGGGGTCAGGAGGGTGGGGGGTTGCGGTAAATTAAGTCGGCAGGTCTTGGGGGGGTCAGGAGGGTGGGAGGGTTGCGGTAAACTAAGTCGGCAGGTCTTGGGGGAGTCGGGGGGGGGGGGGGGTTTGTTAGATTTTTGTTTGTTTTTTTTTATATTCGCTCCATAAGATGCACATACATTTTCCCCCCACTTTTGGGGGAAAAAAAGTGCATCTTATGGAGCGAAAAATACGGTATATAGTTTTATTACTGTTGCTAAAGTATTGTACTGAAAGAGTAATACAAAAGGGTAAGAAAAGGGTACTAATTTAGGAAAAGGTCACAAGTAAATTTAAGGTCCAGGTCAGGGAAAGAACATCCTCAGGGACACGTTTCTGGTTTTGGTGCTGGCCCTTACTGCAGAGCTGACAAGTATCCCAGTTCCAGAAGGGAGAAAATTGGGCCAATCCTGGCTGTAAACTTATACCCCAAAGCTGTGTGTTTTCTGTAGTCCCTGATTCTTCTCTTTGAAATCAGTGCTGCTGGGCCATAATGCATTAGAATGGGGTTGTCCGAAAGTCTGGATTGGCCTGCAATCTCCCTCTTGAAGCTGGGTCCCTTGGCTGCTCGGTTATTATCCCTGTTGTAGTGTATTTTCTGTCCAGGGGCAGGACACCACATATTGCTGCACAACGGTAAAAGAAAGAGCCATGAAACAGTCAAAACTTCAGTTCAAAAAAATGGAACTATACCATCGATGAGATCACAGAACTAGCAACATTGAACTAAGAGCTTTATATTCCTATTTCTCGGTATAGATTGAGAACCTAAAGAAGATGGCTACGGCAGGGGTGGCTCAAGGCAATCTGCTGCTTGAGGCAAGGGATGAGATGGTGCCCCCCCCCCCGCCCCCTCTCCCTTTTCCACACACACCCGTACATGCATACACACATATACACTCATTCACTTCTCTCCCTCTTCTACAAATACATGCACTCTCATTGTCTCTTCTCACCTCGATTCTCATTAGCCAAAGGAGCCTCCGCTTTCCCTAGGCCTGTGGGACATGCACTTCACTTCTTCCTCCTCTTTCTCCTCCTCCAGTAGTGTCAGCCCGCTCTGCCTTTGTTTTATTTTTGGCGTGCAGCCCAACATTGTTGCTCCTCCTTCTGCGTCTTCAGTTTCCTGAGGAGGAGGGCAATGCTTCTGCTCGTCTTACTTGCCGTGCAGCATCGGGCTTCATGTTTTCTTCCAGGGGTACAGGTGCTGATGCTCCTACTTCTTTGAGATCACACTGCTCCAGGTCCTTTCTCTTCTGGCCTTCTGCAGCAGGCCACCTGCAGTTTTCGGGTGTTGGGCTGGAGACCCAGCAATTCGTTTAGAATTCCAGAGTCTCCAGGTCAAAACTGGAGAGTTCCCAGATACCAGTGTGAGCAGGGGCAGATTGCAGGAAAATATCAGCCTGTGGAATATTTTCAAAACCGGCCCACAGGATATCTGTGACTCACTCGTGCACTTTTTGTGCAGCACATGCTTCAACAGCTCCCAAATCTACACCGTCTTATCTTAAGAAGTACATCATGTGACGTGGAGCCTGGCAGAATTGAGAAAAAAAATCTCCAACAAATTTCATAGTTTTCCTAAACAACTAACTATAGCACACCTTAGACCAGGGGTGAGCAAGCTGAACTGCAGTTCCCCTTTCATCCATGCAATCTGTTGGCCCCCCAATAAGTTTGGTTTCATCTATCATATATATCCTGGTGTGGTGTTAAAGTTACTTGCCAACAATCAAATGTTGAACCAGTTGCCAAATAATGAGACAATCACACTGCCAACCAGTGGCTCAGACACACACACACACACACACACACTTGCTGTTGTGCTGCTGCTCATGTGCTCACTCAGCAAGAGCCATCCTGCCCCAACACTGCTACATCATTATGTAAAAATTCTTGCTTATTGCCAGCCTTTCCTCAGCCCCCTCTCTTTCCCATTCTCACCTCTTCTCAGTACCCTCTCTCTCCCAGAGACTTACTGATTCCATAGCCAGCTGCTCCTCTCAAAGCTCAGCCACCTCTGACAGAGGATATACCAACACAGTCACTTCTTTCTGGCTCATCCCTCCCTTTCTATGGGGCCGATGCAATACAGTGCGCTCAGCCGAGTGCACTGTATAACCCGCAGTCGGACGTGTGATAAATAGGCGCTAATCCACCTCCTAATGCAATAGGGGGATTAGCACCTATTTAACGTGCGTCCGACCTGGAGTGAATGAGATAGCACTCATCACATGCAAATGCATGTGAATGAGTCTATTACTCATTCACTCTGAATGCAAAAAGATAAAAACCTGATTATCCTTAATAATAGCAACATTGTTCTCAAACCAGTATATTTATCTTCAGATATAGCCATCTGATCAGCTTGTTCCTTTTTCTTCTGAATGTGCTCATTAACATGAAAAGACAAATTTCCCAAAGAGCTTCACATAGAGTCTATCTGTGACAGAGCATGTTCCCAAGAGAATACATTAAAGAGTAGCTGCAGTTATATGGCCTGATCTACCTTAACAGCATAATGCCACAAGCAATTATGTTCCCAGGGAGGAGCTCTTACTAGGGATTGAGAGTGAAGGCCCAGGAGGAGGAAGGGAAGCCCTGGAGAAGGCAATCTGATCATGAGTAACAAGGAAGAGTCAGCCCCTTAGAATAGATGGCCTGTAGTCTGTGTGTATTATAAGGGAATGCAGCCCCTTCAATATAGCTGGCCTATTTTAAGTTTATAATAAGGAGGCGGAATTACTAAATGTGAATGCTGACATTTTTGTACTATAAATAAAAGCACTTAAGAAAAAAAAAAAGCCTTGATTAATAATCTCTGGGCCCCATATGATGATATAAGTAGGATTTTCTGAGCCAAGCAGTGCACAGCCAGAAATCCATGACTCAAGAAGAAAAGAAGCATTTGGAACCATGTGAAAGATTGTGCTAAACAGAAAATTCTGAAAGTTATTGCTGCACAGAGCCGTGCTCAAATCAGAGAAAAAAAAGAAGAGAGAGGATTTTATTTTCTGTGCAAGAGAGTCTGAACCTAAATAAGGCACAGGCCAAACAGGCAGTGAAGCAGCACAGAGCAGTGCTCAAACCAGATAAAAAAAAAAGAAGAGAGAGAAGAATTTTTTTTGTGCGAGAGAGGCTGGACCTAAGCAAGGCACAGACCAGACAGGCAGTGAGGAAAAAAATATATACACAAAGGAAAGAATTTCTTAGGGGCCTGGATGCAGTAGTAAATTGAAGGGTTTACATTTACAATTGGCTAATGGAAGTAGCCCTGCCCGGGTAGTCAGGAGACCAGTGAGTGAGACTGAGCTGAACAGGCAGGAGTTTATTTTGTGGTGTGAGAAAGAAGAAAAAAAAGGGAGGGGGAATTATTTTTCTGCACACCTGCTTTTTCTTTTTGCCTAGAAAGATAACACAGGGCAAGGCTCTATGTAAACAAGCCAGCATGGTCTGCATGTGCTGAAAAATGCAGGACTGGATTCAAGAGGAACAGAAATTGCTACAAGAATTCAGAAAGAACCAGAGTTTTGGGGGCTTTAGCCAATAACATCCTAGCTTCCAGCTCTCTAGAGGCAAAGCCAGAGATGGCTTTAGAACACCTGTAAGCTGAAGAAATGCAGCAGCCCTGGGGGTCACTGCAGTGGGGAGGTACCCTCTAGGAGCACAAGGACTCGGAGAGGCAAAAAGAAAAGAAAGTCAGCCTGACTATGGTCAAACAGGATCATCCCGGAGACTGACCTGAGGATGGCACTACTGGGAGGCCTGGTGAAGAACCAGTTGCAACAGTGCCTGCATTGGCAGTGAAAACGCACCCAGTAGTGCCTTCATTGGCAGATGGTGAAAATGCACCCAGAAGTACAAAATCAGGCTCAGTGGAGGGTAAACAAAGAGTATGGAAGTCCAGTGAATGAACTCACAGTAACTGGGACTCATGTGCAATAGAGTTTGTGGTGGGGCCTGGCTGTATGGATTTCCATGGAAGGACAGGAATCCCATGAGCTACTGCAAACTGGAGAGCAGCAATCATGCTGTATTCAGCAGAAGCAGGGCCTTAGTATGGCTAAATACCTGTCTGAGCCCTGTGCGGCAAAGGAACCTGGGGGGCTGAAGCCAGAGCAAGAAGGCGATGAAAGCACTGAGGCAGAGATGGCATCCTTGAGCTCAAGTATCCACCAGGCAAAGGAGATGCCAGACCAGGGTCGGGAGAAGCACACCACTTCCCACTGTCTCCCTTACCCCCCTCCTCTTTCTGGCCTGCTCCCATCCCCTGCTCCCTGTTCATTGTAATTCCTCCTTTATTTGAGTTAATTGTAAACTGGCGTGATGTGCCATACGAACGTCGGTATATTAAAAGTTGTTAAATAAATAAATAATTAAGACTCAAGCACTCACTTGCTCCCACGGCAGGATGCCACCAGACTCAGCCACCATGCCGCCATGCTTGGCTTTCGGTTTAGGCATTCGTGTGCACCTATGCGAATAACTTATGTGCACAGGGGTGGGAAACCTTGGATCTGCACGCTTGGATGACATTATTCACTGGGCTACTTAAGTGCTGACTCTGCCCTGGTTCCTCTCCTTAGCAACAGATCCCCTGGAGTCCTTGTGTCCTAGTGCTTGTCGCTAGCTGTCTTGTTCCTTCTTCGTGCCTTTTGTATTTCTGTCTTGATTCCTTGTCTCCTTGGTTGCCTTCTCATTGTCTTGTTCCCTGCCCTCCCTTCTGGATTCCCTATCCTTGTTCCTGTCCTGCCTTGTTTGTCTTGTTAGTCCTATCTGTCCCGTTTGCCCTGTTTGTCTCGGATTGCTTCCCTGGATCCTGACCTCGGATTGCTTCCCTGGATCCTGACCTCGGATTGCTTCCCTGGATCCTGACCTTGGCTTGCCTCCTGTAATTGGTGAAGAGATTACTTTAATTTACCGGGCTGTGTGGGACCAAAAAGGGAAAGGAGAGGCACAGCGGAGGGTTCAGATGGGAAGGTCCTGACACTGCCTTTTAGCTTCTTCCCCATAAAAACTTGAAAAGTTTACCAGAACCGTGGAGAGGGCAGGCTACAGCTTGCCAACATTTTATCCCTCACTTCCTCTGCTGGTGTCAGGGGGGGGGGGGGGCATTCCCAGGTATGGAATCCAGAAGTAGTAGCAGGGCTGCTGGCAAGAGCATGCAAAGGGCGTGCTCCCAAAGCCGCCCCAGTACGCTGACATTTTATTTCACACTTTCTCTGCTGATGTCGGAGGGGGGTGGGGGGTGGGGAAGGAGGGAGGAACGGCATTCACAGACACAGAACTCAGAAGGTAGTAACAGGGCTGCTTACAAGGGCCTTCGAAGGATGTTCTCCTGCTTTCTCTACTTTTCTGATGCTACTTTAACCAGGATTAAGTGTTATCTGAGCTGTCTTGCCACGCTAATATTTGGAAAGTGCAATGGTGCTCTTGAAATTCACAGGAAGGCATGTTTACCCATCTGAGGGTGGCATGCTATCCATTTATGACTAGGACAGCTTTTCATCATAATATAGTGATAGTAGAGATAAGTCTCGCTTCTGTTTGCCTGGAATAGATGTTCCGAGTCCGTTAATCATGCTCCCTTTCTGGCCATATTCAAATCCAGTTTAAAAACTCACCTTTTTAAAAGTTGCTTTTAAATCCTAAGTACTTCTGTACAATACACTTCCCATGTACTCTCATTTGTTATGTATGCTTGTTTTGACTAGACTGTAAGCTCAATAGAGCAGGGACTGTCTCTTACATGTGACTATATAGTGCTGATATGTCTAATAGCACTTAGTAATGATAAATAGTAGTAGTAGTAGCAGTAGTACATGATGCTTGCTACCTTCCTATGTTACTGATTGCAATATTTACCCCTTACATGTATAACATGTATCAGTTTTCCTTCTTTTCTTGTGACAAGCTTCAAATAAAGACACCTTATCTCCTACAATTTAACATAATTTAACAGTTCATCATTTAACTTAATATCTCTTAACTCATTATCATTTAAATATAGGACCTCAATGTGACCAGATAAAAAGGCAGCTCTTGGCCTTCCTGTGAATCTGTATTTAAGATTGAAGTCTAAGATGATCCCTCAACCCTCCACCCCAACCAAGTCTGAAAGGGCTCTGATTCTGAGACAGTTCTCGCTGATGGAAATGTCTAACAACCACAGATTATTGCAATAATAAGATTCTATTTTTATTAGCCTGTTATTATAGAAAAAAAAAGAAAGTTTATTTTGTTTATGCTTGTTTTGGCTGATGAGATTATTGATATGTCCCTTGAAACTATCTATTGACTTTTCCCATTGACTTATCACTGGTAGGGCAATGGAGGAACTGGTCAACTGCTGGTTCATCTGCTGCTTAGCTCAGCGTACAGCAACAGATGTTTCTACTCTTGAATGTCTGTGGGAAACCTTCCTGGCATTTTTTTCTTCTTTGCAGGAAAAAATGCCAGGATATTTGTGATCCAGACATTTTGACCTCAGCCTTATGTTATTATTGGAAATCTTTTTTTGTGTGTGCATCTGGTTCTCCTATTTCATATCATAAACTAAAAACTCTGAAGACTGAATTGACATTTTTTTACATGAAAGACTGCCTGTTGACATATATGATGGGATATGCAACTTGTGCCTTTTGCTTGTTTCATCTCTATCATTGAATGATTGATTACCTGGTGTCAGCAGCAGGTAACCTACTGTATGAAGGCTCTACCACTGAACACAGGATATCAGATCTGCAATATCCCCAACTCTCAGAGCACAGAAGAACAAAGCTTGCACATGCCACCATGTTGGAGAGACAACTTCCAGACCATATTCTTTTGCCTTAAGCTTTAATACTTGAGAAGGAGATGATTAGATTAACCAAGTGCAGCTTCAGAACAGCATCAGAATCCCTTGATTCATCCTTTGTTTTTGGCAATCGGTATTCACAAGTGTAAAAACAATTGCTGTGAGTATATGAACTATTTTTTTTGCAGAGTGGGCTATTATGCTGAACACTGCTTGGACCTTTCGTTAAAGCAGTTTAAAATACTCTTGGTTTTGAAACAACTTAACATTAATTATCTTTGCTGCCCACTGCCTGCCCACTACTGAGGGAGCAAGGGCACAGCGGCCACGCTGCAGAGAGAGACACCAGTACTTGAAGAATGAATTAAGAATAAGCTAATGCCTCCTCAGCTTAAGAATTCTGGGATAAAATCATCAATGAGATAGCAGATACCCTAAGCCCAGTCCAGACAAAAATGTTCCAAAAAGAACGGAATACCTCTAAACAAAAGAAACCATGATACAATGAAGAGCTAAGATGCACTAAACAGACACAGAGAAACAATGGCGGAAATGCCAGTCTGCAGAATCTCTAGGAAAATACAGATCCCTCCTAACAAAATACCATACACAAATCAATAAATAAAAAAAAGATTACTATGCTAAACAGATTCACAGTGTAATATTTAATTCCAAATTACTCTTTGAAACCCTCAAAATCATAATCAAGGACCTATCGTCTTCCATCTCGAGAAACTAGTACTTTTCAAAAAATGCCTGCAATGAATATGTCACTTCTTTGATAGGTAAAATCAATAGGTTAAAAACACAATGCTCCACTTGCTCGCCAACAAAAGAACCTGAATTAAAACTTGGGCAGACCAAATGAAACACAGTCAACAGAGTAACTAAACTTGAAATTAACCAAATCATTATCAAAATTAAGCCTGCTATCCACCCACTAGACCCAATCTCCGCAAGTTCCCTGAAAATAGTACACAGTGTAATCACTCCGACAATCGCAGCCATAATCAACCACTCGCTATCAGAAGGCTTGGACCCTGCTGGGGCAAAAGAAGCAGTGATCAAACTAATCCTAAAAAATAAAACTGGCAGAATTGATGATTGGGACATTTATTGACCAATATCCAACTTGCCTTTTATCACAAAAGTCCTAGACAAAGCAGTGTTATCTCAATTAGAAAACCACCTAGAAGACAATAATATTCTATATCCAAACCAATGACTCATTTCTTTAATAGACCCTGTACTACAGGGGTTTGACAATGATGAATCTTATATCCTGGTGCTAATTGATTTAAAAGCAGCCTTCAACACTGTGGACCATCCCCTGATATGCCATCAGTTGAGAAAAATTGGAATAGACGGAAATGTTCTCAAATAGTTCTCTTCCTTCCTTGCAGATAGGACATTCCAAGTCAAACTGGGCAACCACATATCTGACACTTTTTCCAATTGATACAGGTGTTTCCCAGGGTTTAGCACTCTCGGCAACACTATTCAACATTTCTATGCTTCCTTCTTGTACATTATGGGGCGGATTTTAAGAGCCCTGCTCGCGTAAATCCGGGCGGATTTACGCGAGCAGGGCCCTGCGCGCCGGTGCGCCTATTTTACATAGGCCTACCGGCGCGCGCAGAGCTCCGGGACTCGCGTAAGTCCCGGGGTTCTCCGAGGGGGGCGTGTCGGGGGCGGTCCCAGTCGTCGCAGCATTTTCGGGGCGTGTCGGCAGCGTTTTGGGGGTGGGTACGGGGGCGTGGCTACGGCCCGGGGCGGTCCGGGGGCGTGGCCGTACCCTCCGTACCCGCCCCCAGGTCGCGGCCCGGCACGCAAGAGGCCTGCTGGCGCGCGGGGATTTATGCCTCCCTCCGGGAGGCGTAAATCCCCTGACAAAGGTAAGGTGGGGGCTTAGACAGGGCCGGGTGGGTGGGTTAGGTAGGGGAAGGGAGGGGAAGGTGAGGGGAGGGCAAAAGGAAGTTCCCTCCGAGGCCACTCCGATTTCGGAGCGGCCTTGGAGGGAACAGGGGTAGGCTGCGCGGCTCGGCGCGCGCTGGCTATACAAAATCGATAGCCTTGCGCGCGCCGATCCAGGTTTTTAGCAGATACGCGTGGCTCCGCAAAGTATACAAATATATGAAATATATGAAATATATGAAATACAAAGATCAAGATTATAGAAGATTGAGAAGTAAGTATGGGAGCAGGAAACTTTAGAGACAAGTATCAGAAAGTCAGATAATGGAATACAATAATAACAATAATAATGTACAAGAAGGAAGCAGAGAAATGTTGAATAGTGTTGCCGAGAGTGCTAAACCCTGGGAAACACCTGTATCAATTGGAAAAAGTGTCAGATTTTATGGCGAAACCAAACAACGGTATATAAAACTCGATAAATAAAATAAATAAATTACTAGTGGAACTAGGAATCAACTTCTTCCTATACGCAGATGACATACAGTTCTACATTCCATTCACCAAATCATTTGAAAAAACTGCATTGACACTCTCAACATACATGAAGGCAATACAACAAGAACTATCTCAGCTGAAACTAACACTAAGCACAAAAAAACCCTGAAATCATGTGGTTAAGGACAAACTCATCTGGGGGGGCAGTCCTGCGATAGCCGACAGCGATCATACCTCCATAAAAGGTGTAGTTATTTGGCGCGAAACTGACAGCGATAAAGGTGCTTACCTTTCGCTGTCGGCGAAGTCTTTGCGGCGTCAGCCCCGGTGCCGCCCCGACTCCGCCCCGGGTAATTTTCACATTATACCCTCAGATCAAGTACGGGACCTAGGAATACTGATTGATAAGAACTTTACAATGATAAAGCACATAAGCAAATTAATTAAAACAGGATACTCCAAGCTGAGAATTCTACATCGGCTGAAACCATTACTAACTTTACAGGACATCTGCACTGTATTACAAACACTAATATTTTCAAACATTGATTACTGCAACTCCCTATTACTAGGCCTACTTTCAGGACTATTAAAACCACAGTTATATCAAAATGCCTCAGCAAGATTTTTATTAGGGACAAGGAAATTTGACCACATCACCCCCTTGCTGATAGCACTGCACAGGCTGCCAATAAAATTCAGAATTCATTCTAAAGTATTAACCCTAATTTTTAATATCATCAAAGATGTAAACCCCTGCCTAACAGGAGTAACACTTCAACCATACACACCACAGCGAACACTAAGATCACAAAACAAAGGACAATTAACTGTGCCTACAACGCGGAGTACACTTCTAACACAAATAAGAGACCAAATGTTTTCCATAATGGACCCCAAGTTGTGGAATTCTCTACCAGAGATGTTACATCTGATAAGAGAAAGAAAGAGTTTCAAACGTGAACTGAAAACCTGGCTTTTCAAAAGTTCATATGATCTAACTTAAAATATTAATATGCAGATAACTTCACTACCAAAAACATAGGGGGTCATTTTCCAAGCAGACTGCACGCGATAAGGGATGTTTCGCACGTGAAAAGTCCTTTATCGCGGACGATACCAAGATGGGGGCGGAGTCGGGGCGGCACCGGGGCTGACGCTGCAATGACTTCACCAACAGCGAAAGGTAAGCACCTTGATCGCTGTCAGTTTCGCGCCGAATAACTACACCTTTTTTGGTGTAGTTATTTGGCGCGACGAGGTCAGCAATCACACCACGGAGGTGCGATCGCTGCCGGCTATCGCAGGACCGCCCCCCATTTCACCCCCCGTTACCATGGGATTCACTATGCCTTGCGGTATTAATGAATCCAGCCCGTAGATAATGTTAGAAGAATTTACTATAAGTAATGAGAGCTGTAAAGTGTACTGACAACTTACTGACTAATACGTGAAGGTTATTGAAATGGATCTTGTGTATCACAAACTACTATCCTAGCCCCTTAGTTATAACATGTTTTTGATGCTGTGCTGACCTAGAATATGAATGTTGCTTTTGTAAACCATTGTGATCTTCTTTTGAAATGACAGTAAATAAAATGCCTAAATAAATAAATAAAGGTGATTTTTTTTTTTATGAGCATACATAAGAAACAAAATTCCATTTAAGCTGATGCATATATGTTTCACTTGATATCAGCTAGAACAGGGGAAATAACTGTTTAAAGGTTTGTCTTATAAAATATATAGCTGAAAGAATGAAATATCTCTAGCATATAGATCAGATCTAGTCAATACTAACTAGCTTGAAACATACAATATGTACTTCAGAGGTCAATGTAATCAATGGATAGAACCCCATCCACACATACTATTTCAATTTATGTAGGATACAGGAAAACATTTTCCAGGAAACATCAATATGAAATGACAACTGCTGGTTTTTGATTCCATAATACCTAGTAGGCAATGTCAGTTTTACATATGCTTCCTTGCAAAGATCTGTGGTACATCAAGAGCACAGTAGGTTTTCTCCTTGAATAGAAATTCAAAGACCGCAGCATGGACGTACTGAGGAATAGGCTTGGTCAGCGGCTTTACTGTACGCATTCTGTGTTGCCGAATGGAGGTCTGGCATGCAGGAAATTTTTCAGGAATATTGTACATGCCTCACTCTAATTGTCGAAAAGTTACATGGGTTCAACGAAAGATTTTGGGTGACTGGAAGACAGCCTTGTATAAAGCTGCTTTACAAAAAAATAGTTTCATTTGCTAGTTTCTGCAATAGCTATAAAATAGGTTTTTAAAAGTAAATGAATAGTTACACTTACTAGTGATTTGAAAACAGGGTATCATCTCAGTAGCATTAGGTTACAGATAATGAGTTTCCAAAAGTTTTAACAGTGCAAAGTTCTCATAGCCATATTGGTCCTGGAGATAACTGGAATCTTTGTGGATTATGATACTTTGCCTTGGACCAACCAAAAGTCGTAGCACATGAGCTTTTGAGACCACATATAGCCTTTCTTCAGCTGTCACCTGACAAAAATAAAAGTTCAGTAACAATACAAGACTCTAGGATTTGTGCTATATCCCAAGGGTTCTGGAATGGCTCAGGGAAATTAATCAATTCACACCTATGCTCAGACATGTTATAATCTTCTAAAAAGGAGATTATATTTATTCCTTCCAGCTGCTTTTTGTAAATAAGAATTGGAAAAGCTTTAATATTGTTTTTCAGGAAAGATACTGTCTACTGCCAAGGCTGTTTGCGCTTAGTGGAGAACAAAGCTCCAGATATTGTTTTTGGGATTTACATACTGCCCTATCCCAGGCGCTCTATGACAAATTACATACAGATACCCTGAGCCCCTTCCCCAGAAAGCTTACAATTAAAGATCTCAAAAGAATGTTCAGAACAGAGGCAGGATTTGAACCTTGCTCTCCTGGTTCCAAACCCCTTATTCTAACTCTTAACACCATTTACACTCATCTCAAAGAAATGTTTGACACTTTATGACCCTGATTATAAAACAAAAGATGCATGGCTATAGGTGTGTTTTCCCCATATATAAACCCATACCTCAAACACAGTCTCCTAAAAGTTAAGCCTTCACATGTTGTTAATTTATCTGAATTTCCATAATTCCCTGAACCATCTAGGTCCTGTGCTTTGCTTTAAGGTAAATCCCAATTTAAAGTCAATTGTAAACAGCACTGACAATCACAGCAGCAGTAATCATGCTGGAAGCACTGGATGGTTTTGAATATCACATTTCTTGACAAATGGTGAAATTGATGAAAATTCTTTACAGCTTTAGCTGTTCTAAAAAATATGATATTATACACGTGTATCTAATAGTGATGTGAATCATTTTTATAACAAATAGAAATATTGTACGATATTTCTTAATTCGTTATATATCAGGTAAAACGAGAAATGAACACTTTTCCCCTGTTTATTTTTATTTTTTGTTACTTTCCCTGAGATGGGAGCCTTGGGGATTTGTATTAGGTGGGTGTCCTGATTGGGAAGGGGTCACAGTGGGGTTGAGGAGGGGTGTGTGTGTGTGTGTTTATGTAGCACTAATTGGTTCTTTAACTAAGCCAAAAAACGATTTCTTTACTAAAAAAAAAAATGCCAATCCGCGGGAAAACAAGATTTTCCCGCAGCCACACAAACCCGAAAGCGCAAACGATCGGGCACCTGATGCACATCCCTAGTATCTAAATAGATTTGTGACCTTCTCTGTCTTCAGTCCAATTGTTAATGTTAAATCACTTCAATGCAAGTAGATAAATGTAAAGTCTCTTCATTTAAAAATCAGTTAGGGCAGTTTGAAAGCTCCCTCCCAGTTAGCAAGGAACAGTTCTTATTATTCAATTCTGTCAAAATCCATTCAAAAAAATCTGTCACTCCTACCTTTCCTGTGGTCCTTCTTCCTTCTTCTACTCACAACTCATGGTATTTGATGAGCACTTTTTTTTTTACTCCTCCTTGAATATCCTTGAGATGATAATGAACCTAACAATAGGGCGATGTGTGCATAACAAATCACAAATGACTGGAATTTCTTTTTAATAGTTTGCACATTCAACAATTGTAATGATAACGTAGAAATAGAGAGCAATGTTTTGGCAGACTGAGTACTTTCAGGAACTAAATATGTAGGTCTTTCTCATAAGAAAACTTACTCCAATGCCCAGCATGTTCACTTTATTGGCCATGTCCCATGATGGTCGGAATAGAACTTTCAAGCCGTGTTAGTTATTTTGAAAAAAAACAATCAACTTGAATAGTGCGTGGAAATCTGGGGCCCAATGCAGCCGTCATGGCCCTTGGCACGCAAGCAGGGGTAAGCTCCTTTGAGCATGCTCCTTCGTGAGCGACACGGCAGAATGTCGATTTAATTTCGCACCTTTCCATACCTGTGCTCACAGTGAAATATAATTCTGATACAGAGAAGGCTCATCATCTAAATTTGTACCTGGGTCAATGGAGGTAAAAGCGACTTGCCCAAGGTCACAAGGAGCATCAGTCAGAGGTAAAACTGGGATCTGAACACTGGCTTCCCTGCTCCTCTGTCTGCTGCTTTAACTACTTGGGTTGCTCTCCTCCTGCCATCTTGCTGGTCCTGAGATGGGAGCCTTGGGGATTTGTATTAGGTGGGTGTCCTGATTGAGAAGGGGTCACAGCGGGGTTGATGAGGGGTGTATGTGTGTTTATGTAGCACTAATTGGTTCTTTAACTTTCATCTGGTTAACACAGAGACCCAGTGCCTGCTACTGATATGCAGAAAGCTGCCCTGTTACAATGGCATTGCCCATGCTAATGCAGCCCTTGTAACAGGACAGTATTCAGCTATGTGCATATTGCTGGTTTTACAGATGTCTATGGTGAGAAAGGTGAGAGCAATTTCTAAATCTCTGGCTGGTTCTTTTTATAAAAAAGCTTTTTGGAATTTTTAAAAAATATTCAATTAAATTAGATAACTTTTGATCTGGATTTTCTTTTCTTACCCTTCCCTCTGTTATTTCCTTTCCTTGTATTCATTTTCTCATGCTTTTATTCCCCATCCTGAGTCTGCAGAAATTCTGCGCTGCCCTTTTCCTCCGCAATATTCCTCCTCTTGATTCTTTCTCATGAGTTTAGAGGTCTTTTTTAAAATAAAAAATGTGTGACTTAACATTTTCATTTCTATGAATTTGGTGTTTAGAAAATGCAGTGTTAAGCTAAAATTTGTGACCACCCTTTCTCCCCAAGGGATGCGCTGCAGTGAGGCTCCTTTTGTTCCTTGTTCCTGAGTTGTTGGCATTAAACTGTAAAGCAGATTTATAGTGATTTTCTACAATTTATTATGGGGCAACTAAAAATGTTGAAATATTATGCACTTTTTGGGTATTCATACTGAGTATAAATCACTTCCTTTACTCCTGGGTGTCCCAAACCTGTCCCATGACTATGCATCTAGTCAGGTTATCAGGATATTCAGAAAAATGGGCATGAACAAAATTTGCATATCCAGGGTCTCCAATGTGTACCAATTTATCTCACATCTATTTTGATTATCTTGGAAGCCTGCCTGGTTGTGGAGTAAAGCCCTGCTTTACCACGAGTCTGTGTTGTCCCATTAATTAGTAATCTAGTATAGACTGACATCTAGTGGTCGTTAAGCTGTGAAGTAAAATTAAAGCTCTGTTTCCTGCCTAGAAAATGTTTGCCAGGCTGCAAGGCTAGCTTTTGGGGGGAGTGTGGCCGGTGAGGCTGCACAGGACACTGTGCCCAAGGGAGGCACCGCTGCGCCAGTTCCCGCCCCTTCCCCTTTGGCACTAGTCTTCAGTCACACAGGTACAGAACGTGGCGCCTGCTGCGGAATGCGGGACGAAGGAAGTGGAGTTGTTCTGCACCAAGCTGCTGCCATTGCCATCGCTGTTGAGGCCAAACAGAAGCAGGTCGTCAATAAGGATAACACCCGGAGGCCAAATTTAGAGTCCATGATACAGGGTTGCAGAAGGTGCACGGCCCCTGGTGCATGGTTCCTGGTCAGGGCTGTGCTATAATGAGCAGAATAAGGATGGGGTGGGGGTGTATTAAAATAGGGGGGAAAATCCCTGGTTAGTTGTGACTGAAGGTTCATGGCACCAGAATCCCAGCCCTGGTTCTGAATGAGCTGGAAGAAAAAAAAATAGAAAGACAAAAAGGAAGAACTACTAGGCCAAAAAAAAAAAAAGAATTAAGGAGGAGTGCCTGAATAATAATGCATTTATTACTTAATCTTAGTCACTCAGTGAGTCACATCAGCAGCCAGGCATCTTTCAAAAGGCCACATTCTAATGCTTTCTTTCTAACCTAGCCTGTAAATCCTGCACTGCTTGGCTAACTGCTTCATTTTTGATTTGAGTTAGTCTGTCTGTTCTCTGCAGCTCTCTCACAAAGAGCAGCAAAGTTGACTGCATTGCACTGCTGGTTTCTCTTTATTTTCCTGCCTAGTGCGACGTGGCATGCTGGTCCATTTTCAGACTGGTGTCCTTCCCGGGTCTTCCATTTCTGATGGATTAAAATTCCTGGTGTTGGATCCTCTTGGGTATTTGTGAGTAACTTGAGATCTTTCCCAGATCTTAAGGTGCATTAGTTCCTCCCTCCCGGATACATGCGTGGCAGACCCTTCTGGTCAGGCCACTAGATGTTATTGTCCCTGCATTAGAACAGACTTTGTAAGAGACCATCCATCCCTCTTCTGGAGGTTCTGGATTGGATGACTCAATTCTGTTTCACCCAGCCATGCTAATATTCGGGAAGGGGGGAGGGCTCATTTTGAGGAAGCAGTCAAGGAATAAAGATGCATTTTTTCCACACTCTGGTGGGGCCTCCCAGCTTCACCCAAAGGAGTTTCTTTTAGAAGTGACGCCTCCCAGTGCACTCCCTGCCCGAGGGGCCTTCTTATAACGTACAGAGATATAGATTGGTAAGACTGATACCCTTTAGGGGCAAAAGGGCTCTCACCAGGGGATCAAAGTCCTGTGAGCTTATTCTAAACCCTAGGTAGGCAAGCACCAGTGATGGATCCTGCTGAGAGAGACAGTGAAGGCAGAAGAGGTATCCAGTTTAACCTTTAGAAGTATTTTTTGGACTTTGGAACAGTGATGAGGTTTTTGGATTCCCCCTTCCCCACTGGGATTTCAGCATAGGGTAATAGCCTGATCCCATTGATTTTTCCTTAGGAGAAGTTCCCCAGAAACATCAGAAATTAAAGAATGAAGGAACAACTAAACTAAAGGAAGGAAGAACAAGGCCAGGAAATCCCATCCAGATATCCTCCCAAGGGACCAGGACAGGCTGGGTGTCCAAGGTAGGATTTTTGCAATAAATCTGAGGATTCCTCCACTAGGATTCCCATACAGTTGCTGGAAGAGTGTGCACAGTTAAAATCACCATGGGCTCTACCCAGAGGACTGAATAACGGACACCTACCTACCTACATAGGAAAAATCCCAGTCTATCATCAGTCAGATGTAAAACTCACACTTCTGGATAATGGACTTTAATTTATTATTACCAATCAGTAAACTTTTATTTAACACCCAGACCTAGTCCTGACTAGAGATGAGCTTCATTTTTCTGGCTCGGGTCGGGCTTCAGTTCAGGCGCTTCGTGGGAAAACTTGTTTTCCCACAGATCGTTTTTCACCAAAAACGAAGCTGGAACCCGAATCCGGAAAAACGAATTAAAAAAACCCCGAATCGAAAAAAAACCCTATCCCAACCCTTCACATTTACTTTCTTACAATCCCCCCACCATCCCAATCCCTCTCCAAGACACTAAAAGCCCTGGTGGTCCAGCGGGGTCCCGCTAGCGATCTCTCCCTCCGTGCCATCAGGCTGTCAGGCCTGCTACGAATCAAAATGGCGCCGATGGCCCTTTGCCCTTACGATGTCACAGGGGCTACCGGTACCATTGGTCAGCCCCTGTCACATGGTAGGAGCAATGGACGGCCGGCGCCATCTTGTGCTCCTACCATGTGACAGGGGCCGACCAATGGCACCAGTAGCTCCTGTGACATCGTAAGGGCAAAGGGCCATTGGCACCATTTTGATTCGTAGCAGGCCTGACAGCCCGATGGCATGGAGGGAGAGATCACTCACGGCACCCCACTGGACCAGCAGGGCTTTTAGTAAGTCTTGGGGAGGGATTGGGATGGTGGGGGGTTTGTAAGAAAGTAAAATTGAAGGGTTGGGGTGTTTGTTTTTTTTTAAATAAATGTGCCCCTCCCCCCCACACTAACCAGAAAAACAAATTTTCCCCGAAGTTCGGACAAAATCCGTTTCGTGGTTCAGGTCCCCCGAACCACTATGAATTAGGCAATTTCGTTGAAATTGCTTAATTCGTGATAAACGAATGCACATCTCTAGTCCTGTAAGCTTATTACAGCCTCTTACCTTAAGGGAAACACCACTACAGTGCACACACACTGGCAACCTTTTTTCATTGTCTGGGCCTCAAGCAAGAGCTTCCCCCCGTAAAAATAATTCCCCCCCTCCAGGATTGAGAGTCAGCGTGGGATGTAACATCCTAGTCGAAGCAGCCCCAGAAAATATAAATTAGTTGTGTGCCCTGAAGTGAGTGGTGTAACCCGGGCACCTTTCTGGGATATCAGTAAGCCCTGGGATCATAGAGAGTGTTAGTGCAGTTAGAAAGATAATTAGGGGCACCCCTCCCTTTGCTGGGCTGTATTGGATATCCCCTGCAGGAGATTTTATAGCAGAGCTCTACAAAGGGCTCTGGCGGCAGTCTTAGTTGAAGGTTTGAGAGGAAAGTTGGAGATTTCCCTGAGTTACCTTTTGGGCCTACCTGGAGCCTTGGAAGCCATCTGAGACCCTCTAGAGTGGATCTGGGCATTCTTGCTGTGCTCTCCTTCAGAGATACAAAGATGTCCAGGGAATAATTTGGACTTTGAACAATTTATTTGGTAGGAGTCCTGTTGAACCCTTGGGCCTTTCTGAGACATAGGGACTGGGGAACCCTGTGTTGAAGATGCTCAGGGTTAAGTAAGACCTGCCCTGCTGAGGTGGTGACCCGCTGCAAGGGAGATCCGATGTTGTTTACTTTTTGGGGCAGAAGAAAGTTTATTTCCAAGATCGGGGAGGAGTTGTTTTCTTCCCCACTTTCTACCGAAAAGTGGACAGGTGAAACCTGCAGTTCCATCAAGGATCCCTTCCACCAGGGATCCCATCAAGATTCAGAACATCTAACTGTGAGTAAGGGATCATAAGAGAGGACACCCAATCGGAGTCTTCACAAAAACCTTGGGGGAGAGAGATAAATTCACTCTCTGTGCTGCCATCTGGGAAGTGATTCCCACCCACTCAAGGGGCCCTAAGCAAAGGGGACCACTGCTCCGCCTAATCCAGGAGGGTGGCTGGATTCCCGGCCTTGCTAAGAGACTCTTCCACAGATAGAGGACGCAGAATTGTAAACAAAGAAAGAATGAAAGAGAAAGAACTGTTGAGCTGGAAATTCATATTTATTGTGCCATCAATCCAAAGTTGTTTACAGTAAAGTATTATTTTTGGAAACTAACCCAGTAGTCCTGTATCTTATTTGGGCACTCAGCACCTAGCACACAATGTTAAGGAATTCACCTCACCCAGGGAATTCAGGAGGGGAAGTCATTCACCCTGCTCTGGTGTTGCGTGCTCCGTCTGCGGTAGGCCCGCGTCCAGGCCTACACACTCTCGCAGCTCTGCCTCCGGACCTAGACCATCCTCGCTCGCGGCTGTGGGCAGCCGCCTACATCCCCGAGTGCCTGCTGCCTCCTCGGCTGTTCCTGATTACTCCGCGGACCTTCTCAGCTCCCGGGGTGTCTCCCCGCGTGGCTCGCGGGGAGACGCCATTGATCGGCCTCCTGTGGGCCTTGGCTTAGGTGCGTGTGTGCGTGCCTCCCATACCTTTAAAGGGACCGCGACGGGAAACTAGCCCACGGCCCCGGATGTTGACATCATCGAGCTCTGGTATATAAGGGAGGGCCTGCCACTAGTTCCTTGCCTTGCCAACAGGTCTCCACGATTGTTTGTGTGCTTGTTGCCCATCATTCCTGGTTCCTGATCCTGACTTTGATCCTGGTTGCTGATCCTGGCTCCATTCCTGGTTCCTGTTCCTGACCCGTACCTTGGTTCCTTCCTTGTCTCGCTGGACTTGGCCTCTTAGACTTTGGCCTTCTTCTACCTGGGCGCCCCCTGTCTCTGCCCTGTTCCTGTTGGCCTCTGGGTCTCTGGATCCCTGCCTTATCTGGACCTACACCGGTCCCCTGATACCTCTGCTGGTCCTCAGCAATCCTTGTGTCTCATCTACTGGGAGTCGTCACACGGAGGCCCACCTAAGACCAGCCGGCCCCAGCACCCAAGGGCTTAACCTGCGGGGAACGAGGGCTGGTATTGGCAAAGCTCCAGTTGGCCTCCATCTCCTAGTCAGCTTCGCCTCCTGACGGTGGGGACCCGTAGGGCTTGCCGTACGGGTTGCGTCAACCTCACCTCAGGCCAAGGGTCCCTCACCAGCACAACATCTGGGACCTGAGAGGACTCCTTTTTTCCCCTCAGTCAAAAGAATCCACACCTTGGGAAGTAAAGGAGACAGAACAGTTAGCCAGGGTCCCTGCCCCAAAGAACTTACAAATACTTTTATGACCCCACCCATGCAGGACAGGCACACCGGGGTGCGATTACACATACATGGCATCTTGGCTGGCTGGCCGCCCATCCCACTGCCATTCTCCTCCTTCAACTGCCTCTTCTCTCTGTGCTAGCCTTGCCTATGTCCTGGGTCAGCCTAGTGCCATCTCCCAGCATGTTCTGCACCCAAAAGATTTCTCTATTGTGGAAAACCAGGTGAGTTTTGTCTCCTCCCCTCTGCAGCAGTGTCAATCACTGCTTCCCACAGTTAGCGGAGCATGAGATATTGGCCTTCCCAAGCACAAGTTTGCATGTTTTAGTGAACTGTACGCTAATTGGAGTGAAGTGCAGAATTGTTCATTACCACAAATAATTTCTCATTAACATATGCAGGTGCACTACATTTTTACATGGGAGCATCAAATTCCATTTAGCTGCAACGGCCTTAGTGAATAGCGAGGCATAAATAATAACATAGTCAATGTACTGGGCATTGACTTTGGCTCTGGGCCTCTGCACCAGGCTTGGGCCATTTCTTTGGCTCAGGATAATCCAGCCAGGGATACCGGAGGCCCTCTTATTCTTTCTTTCTTTCTTTACTTTTTTATTTTTAGTGATTTGGGATTTTTTTGGGTTTGTTTTTTTTCCCCTAGTTTACATAATTTTTGAGTTGGTAAACGAACTGAACCCCCCCAAAAAAAAAAAAGTCATACAAGCTGAATCTAGCTCCCCCACCTCCAAAATGAAAAACACCACATCAAAACTGGAAATTTTTGGGCCTGCCAGACAAACACAGCCACATGGTTGCCTTTGTTTCCATTTGGATATTTAACCTTTCATATTAATGGCTGCTCTATATTCTGGCAGCCACCACTCATTTCTTACTCAGTTGAGTATAGTGCTATATACATGCTTAACATGTAACACTAGGTTGTGGTTTTCTCCTGTCTCTTCACTTTTAGCAATCAGGGATTCTCTGTGCTTATCCCATGTCCTCTTAAACACCATTACTGTTTTATACTTCATCACCCACACTGGGAAAGTGTTTAGTACATCCACCAGGCCTGGATTTGTCAATAGCCACAGCAGGCTTGTGCCTAGGGTGGCAGATGTCTGGGGGAGTAGCAGGCAGAGCAAAAAATGTCCTGCCTCCTAGTAGGAAAAAAAAAGAGCCTTCACTGCCCCTCTGATGTTCTCCACCATGGCTGAGGAAAAACCATCAACCACCCAATGGATGTGGGGGCCAAAGGAGATTTGCAGTCATCCACCACTTGCCTGTTGGGGACCGTATCAAGCTAAGGAGAGCCCCACCATGCCTGCCCCGGTCGAGTCTTATAATGGGGCCAAACAGAGCTGCTAGAGCTACCATCACTACCACAACCCACCCCCTTCCCTCTAGCTGCCTGAAGTGGCCCACAATGGGGCCCAACAGTGGGGCAAGACAAAACCACCACCTTTACCACCATCCACTCTGTCCTTCCATCACTGCAGCACCCCCATCCTTTGGAGGGAAGAACCGGGGCAATGGGCCTGTGCCATCGCGGTAGCCCTGCCTCCCATTTCTGACTTGGCCCAAGTCAAAGTGAAAATTAAGCGCCGTTGCCTCCTTTCCCTCTAAGCCAGCCAAAGTAGGGCCAAAGTAGTGATACTGCCACTGTTCCCTGCTGCCTGTTGGAGCCTCCAAGGTGAGAGGCAGAATGATAGGAAGGAGCAGGGCCAGCAGTCTGGCTCCTGCTGCCATGGGCTCTTCTTCATTCTGCACCAGTCAAACAGCTGATCTAACTGGCACGGGAGGAAGAGGAAGCAGCGACAGCAGGAATGCTTAGAGGTACCTGACTTCCACCTCACTTTCCTGCAGGCTGAGCTATGGTGGGAGGGGAAATAGGAACTCGGGGATGAAGTGGGAGTGAGAGAGAAAGTGTGAACTGGAGACATAAGAGAGTGGAGTCTGAACGATGAGGTTGGGAGATAGGGCCATCCTTTAAGTAGCTGGGGTGGGGAGAGGCACGCTATCAATCGTGCCTAGGGGTTACAAAAACCTTAATTTGTTCCTGGTATCCACCATTTTTTCTATGAAAAACTATTTCCTGACATTGCTCCTCAGTCTTCCACTTCAGAGCTTCATAACATGTCCCTTGTTTTATAACTTTGCTTTCTGTTAAACAGGTTTGCTTCTTGTTCATTATTGCTGTAAATATATTTATTAGTTTGTCATAAAAATAGCATACCTTTACAAAGGTTATGTATATACGTAACTGAACGTTATTGCAACATTTGCCAACAGATACTTCCCTACCCCCTCCCCAACCTCTTACCTCCCCTTGATAGCATGTTAAATCTATTTGTGTCCGAATTATCTCTATCAAGTCCAGAGGTGCAACAATAATCTTCTCCCAGGATCTCACATCCCATCGCCGGGACGTCTGCCACATACTTCAACATCTCCAAGATCATAAGCTTTATGCCAAGCTTGAGAAATGCTTGTTTGAAAGGGAAAGCCTCCCTTTTCTGGGTTACATTGTCCCCAGCAGAGGTTTTAACATGGACCCCCCGACAAACAAGAATATCCAAGACTGGCCTCAGCCAAATGGGCTACAGGCCCTGCAGAGATTCCAAGATTTCAGTTCCTCTCACAGCCCTTACATAAAACTCTGGCCACCAGAAGCTGTAATAACCTTCTGAGACCTAAAGGCTGCCTCCAAGAAAATGTTTTAAAATGGTCCCACGATTCCCGCATTGTAGGTCACCCTGGACAAGCCCAGACTCTTGCATTGTTCCAACAGTTCTACTGGTGGCCCCAAATATAGAAGGATGCCCAAGCATATGTGGACTCCTGTCCCACTTGCATGCAACAAAATGTATTGGCAGGATGACCCTGGGGGCTGTTACAGCCATTGCCGGCCCCCCAGAGAACTTCGGACCCATTTGTCCACCGACTTTATCTTGGATCTCCCCCTCTCTAACTTCACAAAGGCTTATCACTCTCAAGTGAATGGACAGCCTGAATGGACCAATCGCACTTTGAAGAACTTTCTACGAGCATATATCAATGCCCGCCTGGATGATTGGACATCTCTTCTTCCTTGGGCGGAGTTCTCCCACAATTTGCAGCCATATGCAGCCACAGGTTTGTCGCCCTTCCAAAGTGTGTATGGTAGACAGCCGTTTCCTCCTCTACCTCTTCTCGTAATGGACCCTTCACCCGCAGATCAATTCTCTGCACAGGGTCTCCAAGAACTGTGGCTATATACCCAACAAATGCTGTAAAAGGCAGGAAAAAGGGCCCAAAAATTCACAGACCTTCATTGAAGGCGGGCTCCACAATTTAAGGCTGAGAAGAAGGTATGGCTGAGTACATGCCATATCAGGCTTCTAGTCCCTTCCATGTGGCTTGCTCCCCAGTACATCGGGTCTTTTACAGTGGTTCAGCAACTTAGAGCAGTAACCTATCAACTTTGGCTGCCTGCATTGCTGGGAATCCACAACTCCTTCCACATTTCCCTCCTAAAACCTTTAATACTCTCATGCCCTTCCAGGAAAACCCTGGAACCACAAGAAGTTTCCTCACAGGAGGACATTACTTATCAAGTAAAAGAGTTACTGAACATCAGGTGGAGGGGTAAGAAATGGGAGTATCTAATCTCCTGGGAAGGATATGGCCCAGAAAAGAACATGTGGGAGCCTCTCTCAAACATCTTGGATAAGAATCTTCTAAGAGTGTTTCATGCCAGGTACCCTCAGAGACGTACACCTTCAGGGACGGGGTTTAGAGGAGGAGATACTATTGTGTTTGGTGGATGGCGGGCCCATCCCTCAGCCCGCTGGCCTTACCTTCAGGCTGGTCCTGTCTGCACCTCCACCTGATGCTGCAGCCTTCCTGTCAGGTGCAGACATCCTTCACACCTGTCACCTCCTTTCTCTCAGCCCCCTGGTGTGGGATCCCCTCCCAAGAGTGGCAAATGGCCACACCACAGCCGCTCCTCCTCTGTGTGGCAGGATGCTGCTGGAACTCAGGAACAGCCCCTCCAGATTATTTAAAGCCCGGCCATGCAACTAGGAACCACCTCAGTATCAGGTTGCCTTGTCTGGTTACAGCCTGCCTTCATCCAAACCAGTCTTCAGCTTTCCATCATCCAAGTCTGTCTTCAGCCTCAGCCCTCAGTCTGCCTTCATCTTCAACTTCAGCCTCAGCCACAGTTTTCAGCTCGTCATTGTCTTCAGCCTCAGCCATAGTCTTCAGCCTGTCTTCGTCCTTAGCCTCAGCCTTGCCTGGTCCTTCAACCTTGTCTGGTCTCAAGCCTTTGCTTGCTTTTCAGATCTGACCATTGTTATAGATTCCTGGACCTTGTCATAGTCTGGCCCATGTAAAGACTCATTTGCCCGCAGACAGTGCATATCTTGGTACTCCACCTTCAGGATTGAGTCAATTGCACCTCAGCAAGAAGGGGTCACGTTCACTTCACTTACAACAGGAGTGTTCTAGTCGCCCTGATGGGGCTGCTTTGCACTTCTCTTAGTGCTTTGCTTTGTTGATGCCACTCTTTGTGCTGTTTTGTCCCTTTATCAATATCTTGGAATTATTCCTGCCACATTTTATGTTTTATTCCCCTTTCATGACGCTTTAGGATGTTGATGCCACTCTTGGTGCCCCTTTGCCTCTCATCCTGACTTTGAGGGTTTATGCTACTGTGTTGGTACCAACCTTTGAAGCCTTAGGGTGTTCTTCTGCCTTTTGCTGCTTCTTTGCTCCTCTGCTGATGTCTTAGAGAATTCTTACCACTGCTAGAACCCCTTTGCCCCTTTACGGTGCCTTAGCCTATTTATGCCACTTTAGTGTCTCTTTGCCACAGTCTAGGTGCCCTGGAGTTCTTTCCCCCCTTCTGATGATGTTTTCCTACAGTTTCAGTAGAAATGATGAGAAAACCTACATTCTAGAGCCCAAAATAGGTTGCAGTGATTCCCCTATTGACTTTAATGGTGAATGAATGAATTAATAAAACAAATAAACATTATTTTTGTTGCCCACAAAACATATGAACAAATCAAAATTAATTTTTTCCACTGCACATTCCTAATGCTCAATGGTTTGATTTGTTAGTGTTGTGAACCTGCCCATGAGGAGCGCTGGCAGGTCCCCTGGCTCATGCGGCCAGTCGGGCCGCCGACGCTTTCTCTTTGCGGCAAGCTTGCCGCTGCCTCCAGTCTCCTCTGCGGACGTCCTCTGCCCTGCTTGGCAGGACTGAGCAGCTGGGAGCCTCCCCACGCGGCCGATGCCACTCCGGCTCCCCAACGCTTCTCCTGGGGTCCTCAGACAGCAGGGAGCTACCCTCACCACTGTCGGGGTCTTCGACCGGCAGGGAGGCTGCTCCTGCCGGTGCCTGCAGCCAGCCTGCCTTTCCCTGCATCTGTGTCAGTGAGCAGGGGGATGCCGCTGTCCAAGGTGCTTCATGTTCCTGCCTGCTTCTAGGCGCGCACCTCTTCATTGTATTTAAAGGGCCTGTGGCCAGATATGCTAGGGCCCCACCTGATGACAACTTCCTGCTTCTGCCCTAAAAAGGGGTTTCCTCTTCAGTCACTACTGGCCTTCGGATCGGGTTCCACAGTTCTCTGTGTCTTCTGACCAGTCTAGGTCCTCCGTGGTCTTCTCCTGCTTTGATGGCTTCATCTTCATGTTCCTGATGTCCTTCGTCCGTGCCTCCAGTTGTCTTCATGTTCCTGATGCCCTTCGTCCGTGCCTCCAGATGTCTTCAGGTTCCTGATGTCCTTCGTCCGTGTCTTCTGATGTCTTCATGTTCCTGATGCCCTTCATCCGTGCGTCCAGATGTCTTGGTTCCTGATGTCCTTTGTCCGTGTCTTCAGATGTCTTCATGTTCTTGATGTTGTTTATTCGTACCTCTTGATGTCTGATGTCCTTCCTAATGCCTTTGTCTTCGCCTCTGCCTCCATGCCTTGGTTCCTTGATGTCCACTTTCCTGGTGTGCCATTCTTGTGGTCCATGACCAGCCCACGGGTGGGCTGTGTAGGGTGACTCACAGTACAAAGGCCATCTTCATCTCCACAGTGCAAGCCTCTGGAAGACTTCTGCTTCAGTCCTGAGTCTTGAATCCTGAGTTGTCTTTGAATCCTTAAGAATCTTGAATCCTGTGCTTGAAACTTGTCCCGATCTTCGGAGCTCCTTGCATTTGTGTCTGCCCATGTCAAGACTCTGTTCAAACCTGCTCCGCATTAGCGTGGTCCACGACCAGTCCCGCGGGTGGACTGTGTAGGGTGCGCCCCAGTGCAGGCCTCTTCAGTATCTTCGTCATGTTCCAGCATCAGCTTCCACTATCTCTCCTAGAGTCTGCTTCGAGCCCAGCGTGGTCCGCAACAGTCCAGCAGGTGGACTGTGTAGGACTCGCTGTGTCGCAGTCTCGACCCAGCACTTTGATCCTTGATCCTACGTCTACAATGCCTTGATCCTCTCCTGAATCTTCGTCTAAAGTGTCCTTGCCTGATTCTTCGTCCAATGTCTTCTGTATGCTAAGGACTCTGTCTGCCCTCGTCCTCTGTCCGGCCTGCCGCCTTTTGCTGTTGCCCAGCGGCAGGCCCGAAAGGGCTTGGAACGGTCGGAGGACTGTTCATTGCGTTGTTGGTCATCCTGGGGCGTGCAGGTCCGGTAGAGGGTCAGACCTCCGTCTCCTTGTCTTCACTTCAGCCTTGCCCTGCTCCTCGTTATCCATGCTCGCACCAGCTCACCTCCTGCGGTGTGTCTTGGGGCTCCTCCCTGAGTCATGTCATGGCCCAAGGGCTCACAACACCCGTTTCAGAAACGACTGTGCCTCCGCGCTCGTAACAGTAGCTGAAGGCCTCCAAGCCCTCGGTTCATAACAGGCTCCGGCAGGCCGTGCTTGTAACAGTCAGCTTAATCAAAAAACAAAAAAGGCTAGTGAAGCATATTTGAAAGAAAATGTAGAAAAAATTGTTTTACAAAAGTTTTTATATAGGAAAAAAATATCTCATACATTTCTAAACAACTGTCTCTTGTCTAATTATTTATTGCAGTAGTCTTTTAATAATGCAATGTGCATAATTGTATAATTTCAGAATTTTCAGGAGGAAAAGACCATTTGACAAATTTTTCTATTAACCACATTCTTATGATAATGAGGAATTATTTTTCATAGAAAGTTTGACAGCCAGAGTCTAAAATAGATTAAGACCATCACTGACTGTAGATTTGGTTTGACATCTGACAAGTCAAATGAAGAAAAAATGGTTTCACAAAAGTTTTTATACAGGAGAAAAACATCTAATAAAGTTCTAAACAACTATATTTCTTGTCTAATTATTTATTGAAAAATTCTTTGATAATGTTATATGCAATTATTTGATTTAACAATTTCATAACTTCAGGAGGAAATGACCTCAGAAGATAATAGAGGCAAAGTTACCTTCTATTGATATTTCAATCATGAATTGTTTGGAAAGGCAGGCCAAAAATTGAAACATAATATTAGTGATACACTTCCTAGTGTGAAACTGAATCGCTGGAGTACACAGAAGCTGCATGCTAACAGACTACCTAATGTTGATCACACACAAAACAGGACAAAATAAACAGTAACCAAATACATAATAATAGAAACATGTAGACTCTTGTCAACTCCAGCTGCACCCTCCTCCCTTTCTATTTCTTCCAGATCAGGAAGAAAGGAGGAAGCAACAGGAGGGGATGGGCTGGATTTTGGAGCAGATTGACTCTTCTTTGCTCTATTCTGCACTCAGTCTGCTCCTGGTTATTCCTTTCCCTTCTGATCTCTGCTTTCTGAAATTTGAGGCACTGGTCAATAGAATTATCGAGGCTGTTCCCTGTGTATTAATGCATAACAAAGCCCCTGGCACCACCCCTAAAAATCTACTCTTGCTGATGCTTGCAGTGCTGCAATCATAGAAGGAGAAACAATTCCCATAAGTGGGAATTTTCAAGTAGTGCTGGTAGTTCCATCTTTAACTCTAGTGCTGGCACCATCTCACGCCTTCCTCTGATCTTCCTGCATGGATAACACCCTATCACCCCTGTTTTAGATCCACTACTGCATACATACATTTCCAAATATTTGTGTCTAATTAAAAGTTTCAAGATCATTGAACAGTACAATTTTCCCACAACCTTTGACCTCATCATTAAAGTCAAATTAGCAAAACATTAACAAGATGCAAAAAATGCTTTGTTTCTATCATAGCATTGCTGCAATTAATGAGTATAACAGGCTATTTCATACAATGATATCCTAAAACTTTTAATGCTAAATTTCAATTACTGGTTAGATCTCTTATTTTTCTTAATACATGTATTAAAACAAGATGTAATAGCATAGGTCAACAACAACATGAAAAAAATAATCGCTTTCTCTCTTAGTTCCCCAGCTGCTCCATTACTTAAAAAGATTAAACTACCCGACTTTGTTGACCTTGGTGGCTGCTGTTGAAAAATGAGCAAAAGAAATAGTGTGTGTGATATACCCCAGTGTTAATAGCTGTTATTTTATAGATGTTGAACTGCATCAATATTTATGTTGGGTTGAAGCATAACAAAGCAATCTTCCTGATGAATTATACCTTATGAAGTTAGTGTTATGTACCACGATAATTGTAAAGAGAGGTTATTTTTAGATCCAACTTGCTGTATTCTAGGCCCCTCTCACCGCTCTTACCAAAAAGGGGCTAATTCCAGGGAATGACTGCCCGAGGCAATCCAGACCTCTGATCAGCTAAAGTCTGCCTTTCTGTCTGCCTTGGTACTACATTGGCCCGGCACCTCCTGGCCCATCCTTCTGGAAGTAGATGCCTTCTCCTTAGTGCCAGTGCAGTGCTCCCTCGCGCTGTGCCCAATGGTGAGCTCTTACCCTATGCCTTCATCTCCAGCAAGTTCTCACCCACCAAAAGGAATAATGGCATCGGAGATAAGAAATTGCTTGCCATGAAGTTAGCCCTAGAAGAATGGTGCCATCTCTAAGAAGGAGCCTCCCACCCATTCATCATTTACTCTGATCACAAGAGTCTTCTGCAATTACAGATGGCTAGATGACTCAACCCCTGCCAGACTAGATGGTCCTCATTTTTTGCTAGATTTGACTTTCATCTCACCTATCAACCAGCAGAGAAGAACATTAGAGCCAATGCTCTCTCTAGGTCCTTTGACCCAACTGGGGAACCTAAATATAGGGTCCCAAAACACCTTTGTGGGAGAGTTCTTAAGTGGGCTTATGACTGAAAATTAGACAGCCACCAAGGCATGAACAAAACCATGGAGCTCATCATATAGGTGGCCTAACTTGATCAGAGAGGTCTGTCAGTACATAGCTTCCTGTGGCAGCTGTGCCTGAAACAAGACTTCCTGCCAATGTCCCTGGGGTCTTCTCCAGTCATTAGGGTTGCCAGCTGGCTCCAGATTTTCAGGACAAGTTGATCCAATCCTGGTTTTACTTTCCTGCAGGTAGGTATTTATAGTCTTGCTCCCTATTGCATTCTCTAAGAAAATCAGAATAAGTCCCAGCATGCAATGGGGCAAAACCAGACTGGATCAACCTGTCCTGAAAATCTGGAGCCAGTTGGCAACCCTACCAGCTACTGCCAATACCAGAAAAACCCTGGATGCTTATTGCCATGGATTGTATCACTGATCTACCTTCCTCCACATGATATACCGTTGTCTGAGTGACTGTGGACCGATTCTCTAAAATGGCTCACTTTGTGCCTCTTAAGGCACTGTCTACTGCCTTATTCCTTACCCATCAGTTCTTTCACAACATATTCAGGCTGCATGAACTCCCTGAACTTATAATGAGTGACTGTGGGATATAGTTTACCTCAGGCAGGCTCTCTGCAAGATACTTAATATAACCTTGGATCTCTCCTCTGCATACCATCCCCAGACCAATGGCCAGACAGAGCGAGTCAATTAAATCCTTGAAAGATTTCTCAGGGCCTATGTCTTGACCCAACAGAATGACTGGGTCCTGCAACTCCTTTGGGAAGAGTTTTGCTACAACAATCATCTGAGTGAGTCATCCAGATCCTCCTTATTCCACATTGAATTTAGCAGGCATCCCAAGGTACCATTGCCCCTTCAGCTATCTACGAGTACCCTAGCAGCGGACAGCTATCACTGAATCTTCAAGAGATTTGGAAAAAGACTCAGATACTCCTTAAAAAAGCTACTGATCCCAACAAAAAGAATGCTGACAAGAGAGGCTGACCAATCCCACAATTCTCCCTCAGCGACAAGGTCTGCCTGTGTACCAAGCACATTGGACTCAAGATGCTATTCATCAAATTTGTACCCAATTTCATTGGACCTTATCAAGTCCTGGAGCAACTTGCTCTGGTGATGTACAAGCTCAGGTTCCCTCCATCTTTCTTCATCCACAACTTGTTCCATATATCCCTTCTCAAACCAATAATCCTTGGCAAAGCTGCAAGAGGGATCCCGACACCTACCACTCTTGCTTTTGACCCAGACCCTGAATTTGAAATTAAGAACATTGTGGACTTTAAGATGGTGAGAGGCAGAATATATATTATCTAACTGATTGGAAGGGTTACGGGTCTGAGGAGAGATCATGGGAACCAGCACTAATTTTAACACTCCATCAGCTTCTCCCACAACTGTGGATAGGCAATCTTGGGGAAAGAACTTAAGAGGAGGAGTATGGACTAAAGAGGAGGAGTACTATAATGCTCCATTCTTCCCCAGTGGTGCCCTATGGCCTCAGGCTCCTTTGATATAGCTGCCTGCAACATTTGGCATCCAGTGGCTCTGACTTTCTGTGGCACTGGCTGATGACATCATCACTGCCTTGATATATAAGGAAGCTCAGTGCACCTAGCCAGTGCCTCACCAACAGGTTCTTCTGGATCCCTCTGCTAAGGTGTTGTCCCGTCCCCTGTTCCTGCTCATCTACCAGCCTGTTTATCTGTCTCTGCACTAGTCCTTGCCCTTTCCCTACCTTGCACTGTTCCTGTCTCCTCACATGTCCTGGTTCCTGCTTGCCCTGCTTTTGCTTCACCTTTGGACTAACTTCTTGTTTCTGACCCTGCCTGGTCCTTTGACGTTGCTTCACTTGCTGACTGTCCTGACCTTAGTTTTCCTCCTTGTCTCTGCCTGAAATCTGCCAGCTCTGACTTTAGCCTGCTTTTCATCTCTACCTGGACCTTGCCCTTCCTGTTCGCACCCTGCAACACGTCAGCCGCTGCCTGTCGGAGGCTTAGTGCATGCTCACACAAACTGGCCTGCATTAACCTGACAGCGGTCTAAGGGCTCACCTTCTAGAAGTGTGACAAGTATATTGGTGTCTACGGTTGGGTGCAACACTTGCAATGCTGTCATGTCATAGGCTGGGTCGTCAGTTGTAGAGGGCAGGCCCCTGCATGTTTGCCCCTTCCTATCCCATGCTCAAGGAGGGCCCTGCATATGAGTACTGGCACCTTTTTTCCAGAATAAAAGCACTGCTTGTTTGTAGAGTATGATTACAGTCTCTCAAATTTACTGCTAAAGCTCATCTTAATGCTTGCATTGTACCAAAGAGAGCTTCCTTCTAGAGTTCATAGTATGTAACATGCACGGGCAACAGATCAAGGTATGTTTGGAAGCTCTGAATCAGGCTGCTGGTGCCCAAAACAATTTGGACTATTTCTACCACATTTCTTGTTCTGTGGTTGCATTGATAGTTGAGGTTCTTCTCTTTCTTCATACTTAGTACAGAATATTCACCTGATACTGACACTTCCATTAGCGTTGCCATTTTTGTGTATTTCTCCTTTACCACAGCGTCTGGTTTTCCTGCATCTACCTTTTTATCGGTTGGAATGGCGATGTCCCAGGTGATTCTTTGTTCTCTGCAATTTTGTCAGGGTTGTGATTCACAGTTTCCAGTGGATGAGCCGTGCCACTTTCTGCATACTGGTCTTCTGAGCATCTCATCCAGCAGTGAGACGTGTGACCATTTCCAGTTCTGCTCTACAGAATCTGCATTTCTTTTCTATGCCAGCTGTGAACCATTGTGTCCGTAGTCCACTGTCCTCTACTGCAATTATCAATTTCTCATCTTTAGGTTTAAATTCACCTCTTCTCAGCCATTCCTGTGTCAGGTTTGATGTACATGGGACTGCTGATGTAACTCTTTGTATTTCTCCCTTTATTTATGCTTTTGCCAATTTTTTTTCTTGTTTACTGATCCAATTCTTTAAAGATATTTTTTTTTCTTGTTGTGCAAATTCTGTCACTTCTTTCCCCATTTGTGCTGGTGATTCTCTCATTTCTTCTGCTCATCAAAGTGCCTGTCAATGTTTAGGGATAGAGACCAGTTTTGGCCGTTCACTTTCATACTTCAGCACTTTCTGAGTATTTGGCTGTACTAATGCTATTAGGTGTGCTGGAGGCCTATGATAGTGTCTCTGTATGTGCAATCTATTTCTGTAAAATCCATACTGCCCTTAGCTCTTGGTATGAACAAACTTGGTTTTTATAGATTACCTTGTGGGCATGAAGGAGTTTTCTTGCTCTTGCATCACATTTTTCAAGATCTTTCAGGGACCAATTTATTGTGCATTGAGAAAATGCAATAAAAATAAACAAATAAATAAATAAAGGAATGCTGCCTTAGCACATTTGTCCAGGTCAAGTGTCATCCTGATGCCACCTGGGAAATGCTTCACTACAGAGTTGTTCCACCTACTGATATCACAGGAGCTGTAACTTCAAATCATCTATATATAGGGATAGATTTTAAAAGGGTTACGCGCATAAGTTATGCGTGTAACCCTTTCAAAACCCCCTTGCATGCGCCAAGCCTATTTTGCATAGGCTCGGCGGCGCGCACAAGCCCCGGGATGCACGTAAGTCCCGGGACTTTGCTAGGGGGGTGTGTTGGGGGGCAGCGCGACGTTCGGGGCATTCCGGGGGCATGTTGGGGCATGGTGCCAGCCCGGGGGCATTTCGGGGGCATGGCCGAGGCCTCCAAAATCGCTCCCGGGCCAGGGAATCATGCAGCAGTGGCCGATCGGCGCGCACGAGTTATGCCTGCCTGGAGCAGGCGTAACTTTCACGATAAAGGTAGGGGGAGGGTGTAGATAGGGCTGGGGGGGGGGGGGGGGGGGTTATGTAGGGGAAGGGAGGGGAAGGTGGGGGGAGGCCGAAGGAAAGTTCCCTACAAGGCCACTCCGATTTTGGAGCGGCCTTGGAGGGAACGGGCAGTGCGTATCTTATAAAATCCAGCGTACTTTTGTTCGCGCGGGCGTACATTTATAAACTCTACCCCATAGTATGTGTAATGATAGGTGTGGATCCTTAGTGCCTTTAGGATTAAAGCTAAACCCATAGACAAGTAGTTAATGAGATTACTCAGTGGATTCAATGCCAAACAAAGCAAAAATGGTGACAAGGAATCTCCATGAAATATTCCTTATTAGATCTCAATGCTAGGAATGCCATATTATCTTTGTTATAATTCAGATAAAGTATAATCAAGATTTAAAATCAGCCTCAAAGATGGGGTTTTAGACTGCATTTCAATAGGGCCGGAGAGGGAGCATGACACACCAACTCAGGAAGTCCATTCTAAGCATAGATTGTAGCAAGGTGGAAAGTACAGTGTCAGGAGTTGACAGTGGAAGAGAAGAGCATAGGTAAGAGTAATTTGCCCAATGAGCAGAGTTTACAAGGAGGGATGTAGGGAGAAATAAGAGAGGAGCTGCAGAGAGAAGGCAGCTCCTTCATGTCACCATCCATGCCGGCAGTCATTTGGTCTTCCTCCAACCTTTTTTAACGTATGCAATACATTTTATTTGGGCTTCCAAGATGGTATTTTTGAACAACCTCCATGCTTCATGCAAACTGTTATCTTTCACAACCACTCTTTTAGTATTTTTTTCTAACTGATTTCTTCATTTTATCATAGTCGCTCTTTCTAAAGTTTAATGCTACTACAATAGTTTTACTAAGATGTTTCTTCCAGTAATTGCAGTATGTCAGATTTGATTGTAGTAGGATCACTATTGCCAAATGGCCCCACTGCCTTTATTCCTTGCACCAGGTCCTACATTCCATTGAAAACTAGAGCTAAAGTATCCCCACCCCCATCAGTTCCAGGACCAGCTGGTCCATGAAGAAGTCATTTATGATATCTAGAAGTTTTACCACCATAGCATGTCCTGATGACATATTTTCCCAATCAATATTGAGATGATCAAAATTTCCCATAATTGAGTTGCCAGTATTATTTGCCATTCAAATCTCCATTAACATTTCACAGTCTTGTTTCTTCATTCTGGTCAGGTGGACAGTAGCCTATTCTCACTACTATGCTCTGCCCCATCACACATGGAATTTCTTTTGGTAAGATTCTAGAGTACAGGTTTTATCTCGGCAGGACTTTTATATTGCTTGACCAGCAGAGGTGACGGAGGCCAGCACTTTAACAGTATTTTAACAAGCTTTGGACAGATAGAGGGCAGCAGTAGGAACAAGGTTGACAGATTTGGTAAAAGATATGGGAGGAGGGAGCTAATGCAAGTTTAAATTTGAGAATTTATATGCTTATCTACCAAAAGTGGTAGAGAACCAGAGGAACCAGAGAGGAAGGCAATTGGCCTTACTGAATGAGCTTTTTCTGATATCATCTACTGTTATGACTCACATGCTGTCTACTTTAGACTCTGAAAACTTAGTGGAAGATGTACGAAAGTGAGCTAACATCAACTGTTAATCCAAGTAAACATGCTGTTTACTGTGCATAATAAATGCTGATTTTATTGACATGCAACTCAGGCAGACATGCAATGGAAGAGGTGTGGGGGCAGAGCAAACTAGGAATGGACCCGGGACAAGTAGTAGTAGATGACAGCAGATAAGGCCCATTCAGTTTGCCCCGTTGCCTTCATCTCTGGTTCCTTTGATTCTACACCGCTTTCGCTAAATAATCATATAAATTCTTCTTGCTACTTTAAGATTCCATCTCATTCAGGAATGTTCCATACATGAGCCTTTATTTATAGCGATCTGTGATTTTTTTAGATTCAGATAACTTTATTGGCATGACAATTTCACATGTTGCCAAAGTAATATACTTGCAGGCCGATCCAATAAATGTGCGCAAAAAATGGGCATTCAGTGTTGACTGCCTGCTTTCCTAACACACACCCAGCCACTTCTCCTGGGTACGGGATCAAATATTGAAATGAGGGGTCACACTAAAAAGGAGGCGCTATGACAAATGTGCATCCCTAGCACCTCCTCGGCATCGGGCGCACAGGGGAAATGACTGTCAAGCGGGTTGGGAAAACATATGCTCAATCTACAAGCGTCCATTTTCTCCCACTACTGGCATATACACGCATAAGATACATGGCCTGGACCATGTATCTTGTGTATATGTATTGGATGCCCAGAATTTTTTTTAAAGATTTTTTAAAACAATAAATACTGCTTTATTTGATTCCTTCTCAGTATCGCTACAATATTATTAAGAAGAATCATAGAAAGCAGGATTTTATTTTTATTTCAATATGCCCTTGAACATGGCATACCTTTTCGCCAGCCCTGGGCTGGCGAAAAGGTATGCCATGAATTTCCATGTGATGAGCGCTATTAGCTACTCGGTGATTTGGACAAGCTAATCCCCATATTGGATCGGGGGTTATGGATGTGTGTCCAACACGCCGTCCAAGCCATGCGCAGCAGCTAGTGCACGTTATTGGATCAGTCTGTTGATGATTAAAATACAAAGGGAAGAAAGGAAAGGAAAAATTACAAAATAATAATAATAGTCAAGTTAAGATACAGATTACGGAAAGTACAATAACAGAAACATGTCTCATGTATTGGTCCTAGTCCATATTGTCCCTGGCTAGATTTCATTTCTGGCCTAGGGGCAAGATACCAAATATTAGGTTGCTATAGCTGCTGCTTCTTCTCTTTTTCCTGGGATTATATAGAGATTTTCCTACTTATTCTTTTGTGGGAAGCCTTTAATTTTCTCTGACAGCTTTGGGAAATATGCATCTCTGATATCGTTGTATTTTGTACAATACAGGAGAAAATACATTTCTGTTTCTATTTCTCCAGTATTGCGTTGCATACAGAATCTGTCTTCTTGGGGTTACTCACTTAGGTTTTGTTTGCATCTTTCTATTTCTAGTCTGTGGTCACTTATTCTGCATTTGGTTAGGGTCAGGCCCGGATTTAGACATAGGCAACATAGACATGTGCCTTGGACACCAAATTTTGAAGGCGCCCACAAACTGGGATTCCTCCTGCAGCTCATTGATTTGATTTCCAGGGGCAAAAAGCCCATGCTCAATCCTTTGCCTATGGGCACCATACTCTTAAATCCGGCCCTGGTTAGGGTCTATCTGGGGTTTTTTTGCCTTTGTTTTTGAGGTAAAGAATTCTGCTAATGTGTATTTTCTATGTAGGTATCATTCTATAGCAGTCCAGTTTGTTCTGTTTTTAAATTTGCACTTTCCAGTTGGAGGTATATTGGTGTTCCAGGGCACATTGCAGTATTTGCATGGTCGCCTTTCCATAGAATGGGTTGTAGTTATGAATTTTCCCTTATTAATCTAGTTTCCTATACAGAAATTGGCCTCATAAGATCTTTGTGTCCATGTGTATTCCCTATTTGTTTCTCTTTCCTCCCTAATAACTTTTGATCTGTTCATCCAATTTCTTTCAAATTTGTTCCACAGACAAAAGAGTGTCAAGTGATCTTGGCTCATACTTTTCATGCACCCTCAGCATTTATAGCCCCAATGCTTTTTTTGTTGTTGTTGTTATAGGGGAACAGGCCATTTCCATTTAGTTGAAATCTCAGGGAGGTCAGAACACATTGGGATGTCATCAAGAATGTTTAAAGTTGCTTAGCCATTGGTTAGTATCTGAACATTGTACAGGGCAAATATGTCCAGATCCCCAGCCATCCATGCAGGTCAGGAAGACTGCAGATTTGATATCTATACTGCGTTATCAAAACCTCTTGATTTACAAAAAATAGTTCAATTCTTTTTAGGACAGCATATACATAAGGAAAATTTTGTAACTGCACAAAATGTGTTAATCAGGGCTAGGAACTGATACACATAATCAGGTGGAATGTGAAGTTTAAATAACAATGAGATGCAATATCAAATAGTACAGCTTGTTGAGCACTGAAATTAGATTTGGAGAGTCAAGGTAATTATATGAAAATTCTAAGAAAGAAGTGAGTTTCCATCTTGGTTACCCACAGGTGCAAGATACACCAGCAGAAACATGAGAGCAACTGCAAGGAAATTAATTGAATTTCAAAGGCAACATAATCGGGAATTACAAACATGCTTTCTTTGGCAACTCTGCATCCCCAGTCTTTTATTGCAGTCTCACCCCCTTAAAACTTGTGTGGCCATCTAGAACTCTGGTTGGTGTTTACTCAGGCATTAAGAGCAAGTCCTGTTACCACTTGGCCTCCTATTTTCGCATTTCAATTTCACTTTGGCGTCATTCTCTTAACAATGTTTATACAAGGCTTCAGCTTCTCATGTGTAGTGTGCACGAGGGCCCACATGAAAATAAACGAAAACTACATCTTTGCTGACTTTTAAATGGTGTGAACATGACCACTAAACATTTGCATATGTAAACCTTATTAAAGATGATTATAGCGGGGTTGAAAAGTTAGCACTTCTGGATTTGATGTCGCAAGTGAACACACAAACAGCTATGCTCTTGTCTTTGAATAATGCCAGTGATGTAATGAGCAGCCACTGTACCTGCAGTAAATGCCACTTAAATTACTTAACAAAGGAACATTGTTAAAATAGAGTTACTGAGCTACAAAGCAAAGTATATAGAGCAATACTTTAAAAGCCATTTAAAAATAAGAACTGGTGAAAGAAGAGATCTAATGAAACTGGCAGTGTATCCAGAGAAATAGACTAGTACCAAACTTGACCTGTTGAAAGAACAAGTTGATAAGGGAACTTCTTTTTCTGATTTGAGAATACTACTTCATCTGCAAGAAACCACTTTAAATGGTATAACAAGAGCTTTGTCCATTCCCAAACAATGAGCCCTCATTCTTGATCTTTGCATCTTTGACTATGATTCACATATCTCGTGATAACTTTCATGAGCCCAGGCACTCCACTATAAATAAGATGATATGCCATGTAAACCTGGTGCAGCTATTCTGACATCTCCATTCGCACCAGCAGGGGGGAAGTATCAACAGATTATGACCAGATTGACCCTACTGATGGACAAAGAAATGGGATCACATAGCAGTGCCAGTGTTCTTAAGCATTCCAACATTTCTTTTTAAATGGGGAAATAAGCAAATGATTCAAAGCATGGAGAAAGGATGGGGTGTTTCTTTTTCTGAAAATGCATGCTTGTTCTCACTTCTCTGATAAATATCAACACTGGCACGTTGTAAGTGACCACAGAAAAAGACCAAAATGATCCATCCAGTCCACCCAGTTTAGATTTATCTACTTTGGGCAAATGCACATATAAAATCGGTTATGCAACTCAACACCAAGTCTTCCTTCCCCTTGACTTTTTTAATCTGACCCCTCAATCCTTTTTTTTTTACCACTGCCCTCCATGCCCACAATCCATTAGATTAATGGCTGCCACACTTCAGATCTTGCTTTCCTCAACCTTAACTCCCACAAGACCAGTACTTTAGTTAACTTCTAGACCCCCTCTCCTAGAGGTTGGCTAAAGTCCTGGTGTGTCCATCCTATAATAATCCACTTTCAAGTCCTATAATAATCCATCCAGCCTTCCCATGCTCAGTGAAGTTTGAGTTTTTACCATGGTCCTTTCGTGCAGGCCATCTCAGCCTTCCTGGAAGCTGTTGTACCACTGCTGTTTAGAGTTGCAACCACTGATCTGTGGAACCCGACACTGTTGTACCACCGTCCTCTACTGGAGTGCTTAAAATCATCAAACCTCCTGCATGGCCTGATTTTCCACTGAATGCAGACCCTCTTAAGATACTGTCTAATTTTCTCTCCTTTTAATTCCTAAAATTCTAGCCATAATTACTGTTTTTCTCTTTATGCTGTGTTCACAATCTGGTAGACATGAGGGAGAAGCTCAGATGAAATTCAACTCATTCAGAAAGAGGAGGCATTTCTTTTGGTTTGGGTTACCTGAGAAATATAGAATATAACGTTGGATAAGGAATGTAAGACCAATCGAGCTTGCCCAATTTGCTTCCTCACGAATGCAGTTAAGCTCTGATTTTCTCTTCACTTCTTCACAGTTTTATGATCCTCTGTGCTTATCTCATGCTTTCTTGAACTGTGTTACCTTCACTGGGAGGCCATTCCATGTAGTTACCTCCCTTTCCTTTTAATCTTACTCCTGAGTACTGCTACTACCTCTATTTCTATTTATTATTTTGAAAGCACTACAAAACATATGCAGTGCTTTACAGCTACCCATAAGACGTAGTCTTTGCTTCATGGAGCTGGCAAACTAGTCAGCACAAACATACATAACAAACAAGTCTATAGGAAATGTGTTTATTGTAGAATAGTGGTTATGATTTAAAAGCAGCCTCAAAAAGGAGAGCTTTTAGACTGGATTTGAATATGACCAGATAGGGAGCATGACCATACCTGGGAACCTTTGATTTCCAGTTACCCTGAGATTACTGTGGATTAGTGCCAGATGTGGAGTTCAGACCAGATGCATACACACACACTCTATCATATTCTCACAAACACACTCACTTTCACTCCTTTCATTCTCCCACATACACACTCTCTCATTCACATGCTCATTCACTCTTACATCTATGCTTACTTACATTCTCACTTCTGTCCCTCCCAGCTACACACTATCACCCACGCTGACACCCATGTTTACTCACACTCTCATTTCGTTTTCTCCTACACACACACACACACACACACACACACACACATATACACACATTCATTCTGACAGATGTGATCACTCATTCTCTCTTCCCACTCCCTCTGGAATCCACCAGCAACAGCAGGCTTTACATTGGACCACCAGAGCAGCAGCAGCCTCCTCCTCCTTCACACTGATGTGGCCAACTGCTTTTCTTCTCCTGCTGCCCATTTTTTCTTATTTATTTATTTAGGACTTTTTTATACCGACATTAGTATACAACATCATACCGGTTTACATTGTAACTCAAAAGTAGGAAATACAAAAAACAAATAGAGGGAGGGGGATAACGGGAGGAGCAGAACGGGCCAGAAGAAAAAATGGAACAACCAACATAATAACAGGTGAAGGCAAATAACTTGGGTTAAGAATAGTGGGGATAAGTTAATTACAAATGGATAACTTAATTACATAAGGAGCAGTGTTGTTGAATGGGCTCAGAGGGGTGTTAACAGGGACGCAGAGGTCTCTTGGAGAGGCCCAAAGCACCTCCTTCTTTGGTTGCATGGGCTCAACACTGCCCCTATTGCTTCTTTAGCTACGTGGACCCTTTAGAATTCCAGAGTTGACAGATCAAATCCAGAGAATTCCCAGGTATGATCATGACATCATTCAGGCATACTATGTTACTTAAAGCTGCCTAAATGTTCATTGTTCCATGTAATGCCATCAGGCAAGTTTCTTTTTGTTCTATGTAAACCGGTT
Organism: Rhinatrema bivittatum; assembly: GCF_901001135.1. Classification (NCBI taxonomy): domain Eukaryota; kingdom Metazoa; phylum Chordata; class Amphibia; order Gymnophiona; family Rhinatrematidae; genus Rhinatrema; species Rhinatrema bivittatum. The sequence goes on from NC_042615.1 coordinate 761,961,693, forward strand.
TGATTTGCATCTAATGTAGGAAGATTGGTATAAAAAAACAATAAATAAATAAATAAATATGGTGCAGCAAATTGGAAAGCATGGAGTCAAGAGTTGGCAGAGGAGGAGAATGGCACAGATATCAGCAAATTACCTGATGAATGATATTCATGAGGAGGGTATAGAGCGCAAGAAGAGATAATAACAATATGTTCCATGTTACACATGAGGAGCTGCAGAGTGACTGCATTTGTGAATGAATAAGAGGGGTTTGAACTATATGTGGAAGAGGATGGGGACTTGAAAAGAAGCATCATGTTGTCATAGTGACAATGAAGGAAGATAAATTGTGCAAACACATTTTAAATAAATTACAGTGGGGGAAAATGGTTCAGTGGGAGGCCTGAGAAGGGCAAGTTGCAGTAGTCTAAGTGGGAGGTGATAGGATGGTGGATGAACATTTTTGTAGCATGCTCAGAAAGGATGGGATGAAGTTTAGCAAAGTTATAGATTAAGAAAAGGTACACTTTAGCAACATTTTGGATGTGTGCAGAGAAGAGAGAGGCATCAAAGATGACCACTATCAAAGATGGCGCTCTCATCCACAGAGACAGAAAGAAGGAAGAAGGGTTTGAGGGAAAAGACATGGAGTTCGGTCTTAGCCATTTTAAGTTTATGGTGGTGGCAAGACATCTAGGTGGTGGTTTCAGACAAGCAGGCTGAGATTTGGGACTGGATTTATGGTGAAATTTCTGATGTAGATAGGTAGATCTTGGAGTCCTCAGCATAAAAGTGGTACTGAAAGCCATGCATTAGATGAGAGTATAAAAAAAAGAAGATCAGAGAGAAAAGAGGCTCTCAGACAAAGCCTTGAAGCACACCAACCATTAGAAGAGTAGTAGTGGAGGAAGAACCACCAGAAAATGCAATAAAAGTATGATGGGAGAGGTATGAAGAAAACCAGGATAGATCATAAATCCAGTGGAGTGCAATATGTCAAGTTGTAGATGGTGATCAACAGTGTCAAAAGCAACAGTTAGGTCAATGTAGATGGTGATCAACAGTGTCAAAAGCAACAGTTAGGTCAATGTAAATGAGGATTGAATAAAGGCACTGGCCATGAAGAGGTGACTGGAGACTTCCCTGCCTACTTTGTCCTCTTCCCAGCTGTTTATAGGTAGTTTGTGAGATGCACACCTTTGTGTGCTGCAGCTCACTGAAATCCAGTGACTTGGACTGACTTAGCACCTGTGTGACTCAATTTGCCAAGATCCAAACAAAGAATGACCCACATGGACAAGCCATTTTCGACCAGGACAAGGTTAGCTGTGAGTCATGCAATGACTTGAGGTCTAAGTGCAGTTGCAGTTTTATTTAATAAAAAAAAGAGAAATGCACTTTTATTAGCACCACAAAAATATTTGTGGGCTCGATTACATGAATTAGTCTGCCTTTGGCAATATCAAGTTTATCCCCACACAAAAGATACATGCCTGTGGTCCTGCTTTTGAATAAATCAAATGTTTTTCAAGTTTCTTAATTTTAAAACAATTTAAACTGGGGTTACAGTTCATGTGTAACATGGAACATATTGTTATTATCCTTTGCTCATAGTTAGTTGGCACTGCAAAAATTATTCCCAACTACTGTTATTGCTACCTGGTGGCCCAGGCAGATTTGAGCTAGCTCATATGGAAAGTGTGCCATCTTGCATTAATTGCAAGACAGTTTGTCTGAATTTCAATCTGAACTGGGTGTTCTGGCTGACTTGAAATCTGGAGGAGCTCATTGAAGTTGGAACCAGAAATTGCCCCAGCTAGTTTGCCCATTGATATTTTGAATGTATTTGGTTGTTACATAGATTTTAAACAGTGCAGTGGATTCCAAGTTTGCTGAGTTATTGAGTAGGAGGTGCCTTGAAATCCTTTAAAGGTTTATAGTGCATTATTCAGCTACAGAAAAGAAACAGAAATCATAGGATATTCAAGACTTTTTGATTTTGGATAGTGGTCAGTAAACTCCTTTCTGTAGGCAGATATCTGAATTTAGACAGAGTATAGGATCATGACCCAGAATCATGATGTTTTTGCAAATCTCTTTATAAGCAGAGCTCTCGGTTTCCTGCTGCAGCACAGGATTAGATTCTGTGGTAAGAAAGAGAAAACTCTGCAGGAAAGTTTCTGAAAGTCTATGACAAATTTGCATCTTTTGTGCATATCAAATAAAGGTAATTTTATTTTATATTATACAAATAACTTTATTTGTATTTTTGTATTATTTTATAGGCTTTTAGGTGTTGAAAAAGATTACAGATTTTAGTTAATAACATAAGAACCATCATACTGAGTCAGACCTAGGGTCCATCAAGCCTAGTATCCTGTTTCCAGCAGTGGCCAATCCAAGTCACAAGATCTTGGCAGGTTTCCTTCAACAAAATCTAAATGGGGACAGCCAGAAATATGCTGCCCCTGCAAGGGAAACTACAATTTTCCACACAGTAAAATGGTGGTCAGAGTTTATATTTCAGAGAAACACACCACTTCACGTATCCCACACATTACAAGATTGTTTCCTCCCACAAACAACTTAATTTAACCCTGCACAGGTAGAAAGCTAAGGTATCTCTACATGTGGTTCATTCTTCCTTGCTTGAAGGATTTTTGCCACCGAGATGAACGCAAACATTAATTAGGTCTGCTTTAAATTAGCAGGATTTTGATCATATGGATCCAGCTTTCGTCCAATCTCCTCTACCTGTTTTATTGTCAAAATGCTTGAGACAGTGGAGCAGCTTCAGGAATATTTGGAATAAAATGATATTCTTGACAACCATCAAGACAGTTTTTGCATTAAATATAGTATTGAGGTTTTGCTCCTCTCTAATTTTGACATCATTAGGAGGGGTTTTGATAATGGTACACAATACCTTTTGATTATGATTGATATTTCTTCAGCTTATGATACTAGCAATCATAAGATTTTCATTCACCTGTTGGCTCAAGTAGGTACTAAAGGGATGATCCTTAGCTGGTTCCAGTCTTATCTGTCCAATTGTACTTAGCGTGTTCATTGTGATATCAATGTGTCTTCATGGAGTCCTCTAGTGACAAGAGTGTCACTAGGATTTATCCTTTTCGCTACTTTATTTAATATTTATTTAAGTTTGATTTGTAAACTTTTGGCTAGATTGAGTCTATACTACAGGATATATGCTGATGATATCGTGTTTTTTTTCCTATTAAATCTGGTATATCTCATGCATTAGTGCATTCTACTTTATACTTAAATAACATTAAATATTGGCTAACAAACAACAAATTTTCATTGAATACTGCCAAAATAGAGATTATGTTGCTGAGTGGATCACCTGTTTCGATTCATCACAATGACTAATATTTGAGAACCAAAGCATTCCAATTCTAAATCGGATGAGAAACCTTGGAGTGATCGTTGATGCCTCATTATCATGTCATCCTCAAATCAAATCCATCATCAGAGCCACTTACTTGATCTTGTAGAGACTTAAACTTTATACTAATTTTACCAATTCTAGAAAAGTAATGTAGACTTTTATCTTGCCTAAGTTAGATTACTGTATCTCAGTTGACTCAGGATTGTCGGCATCAATGTTAAGAACCTACAAATGATGCAAAATTCAGCTCCCCAGAGTGAACACATTTCTCTTGTACTGCAGTCGCTGCATTGGTTATCAGCTTTTTGGAGGATAAATTTTATGATCTTTTCACTGATTCAAGGACCTTTAGCAGTGATGCATCATTTTGTATGAGTTCTCCCTAGAGGAAAGATGAGAGAGGAGAGATATGATAGAGACATTTAAATACCTCAGAGATATCAATGCACAGGATGTAGGTCTCTTTCAATGGAAAGGAGACTCTAGAACAAGTATTCATGGCATAAGAGTGAAAGGAATTAGAATGAGGAGTAACCTAAGGGAGTATTTCTTTACAGAAAGGAATATAAGAACAAAAGAACATAAGATATGCCATACTGAGTCAGAACAAGGGTGGATCAAGCCCAGTATCCTGTTTTCAACAGTGGCCAATCCAAGTTACAAATAGCTGGCAAGTACCTAAACATTAGATAAATCACAAGCTACTATTACTTATTAATTATCGTAATAGCAGTTTATAGATTTTTCCTCTAGGAACGTATCCAAACCTTTTTTAAACCCAAATACACTAACTGCTGTAACCACATCCTCTGGCAATTAATTCCAGAGCTTAACTATTAGAGATGTGAATCGTGTCCTCGATCGTCTTAACGATCGATTTCGGCTGGGAGGGGGAGGGAATCGTATTGTTGCCGTTTGGGTGTGTAAACTATCGTGAAAAATCGTTAAAATCGTGAGCCGGCACACTAAACCCCCCTAAAACCCACCCGACCCTTTAAATTAAATCCCCCACCCTCCCGAACCCCCCCCAAATGCTTTAAATTACCTGGGGATCCGGCGATGGTCCAGAACGGCGGCGGTCCGGAACGGCCCCCTCAATAGAATCGTGTTGTCTTCAGCCGGCGCCATTTTTCAAAATGGCCGCCGCAAAATGGCGGCGGCCATAGACAAAAACGATTCGACGGAGGAGGTTGTTCCGGACCCCCGCTGGACTTTTGGCAAGTCTTGTGGGGGTCAGGAGGCCCCCCCAAGCTGTCCAAAAGTTTCCTGGGAGTGCAGCGGGGTTCCGGGAGCGATTTCTTGCCGCGAATCGTTTTCGTACGGAAAATGGTGCCGGCAGGAGATCGAGTGCAGGAGGTCGTTCAGCGGGGGTCCGGAACCCCCGCTGAACGACCTCCTGCAGTCGATCTCCTGCCGTCGCCATTTTCCGTACGAAAACGATTTGCGGCAAGAAATCGCTCCCGGAACCCCGCTGGACTCCCAGGAAACTTTTGGCCAGCTTGGGGGGGCCTCCTGACCCCCACAAGACTTGCCAAAAGTCCAGCGGGGGTCCGGAACGACCTCCTCCGTCGAATCGTTTTTGTCTATGGCCGCCGCCATTTTGCGGCGGCCATTTTGAAAAATGGCGCCGGCTGAAGACAACACGATTCTATTGAGGGGGCCGTTCCGGACCGCCGCCGTTCTGGACCACCGCCGGATCCCCAGGTAATTTAAAGCATTTGGGGGGGGGGTTCGGGAGGGTGGGGGATTTAATTTAAAGGGTCGGGGGTGGGTTTTAGGGGGTTTTAGTGTGCCGGTTTTCCTGCCCTCCCCCCTTCCCCCGATTTACGATTTTTTAACGATAAATCGGGGGAATTGGTATTGTATCGTGGCCCTAACGATTTTTTGACGATTTAAAATATATCGGACGATATTTTAAATCGTCAAAAAACGATTCACATCCCTATTAACTATGCACTGAGTGAAATAGAATTTTCTTCAAGTTGTTTTAAATGATCTACTTGCTAACTTCATGGAGTGCCCCCTGATCATTCTATTATCTGAGAGAGAAAATAACTGATTTAAATTAACTTGTTCATGTCCTTTCATGATTTTGTAGACTTCTATCATATCCCCCCTCAGTCATCTCTTCTCCAAACTGAACAGCCCTAACTTCTTTAGCCTTTCCTCATAGGGCAGCCATTCCATGCCCCTTATCATTTCAGTCACCCTTCTCTGAACTTTCTCCAGTGCAGCTATGTCCTTTTTGAGATGCGGTGACCAGAATTGCACAAAGAATTTAAGGTGTGGTCTCACCATGGAGTGATATGGAGGCATTATGCATCCTCTGTTTTATTTGCCATTCCCTTCCTCATAATTCCTAACATTCTGTTTGCTTTTTTGATTGCCACAGCACACTGGGCTGATTATTTCAATGTATTATCAACTATAAAGCCTAGATCCCTTTCTTGGGTGGTAATTCCTAAGGTAGAACCTAACATTGTGTAACTACAGCAAGGGTTATTTTTCCCTATATGCATCACTTGAACTTGTTCACATTAAATTTCATCTGCCATTTGGAAGCCCAATCTTCCAGTCTTTCAAGGTCCTCCTGCAATTAATCACAATCCACTTGAGATTTAACTGCTCTGCATAATTTAGTGCCATCTGAAAATCTGATCACCTCACTCATTGTATCCTTTTCCAGATCATTTATAATTCAGTCTCACCAGTCTATAGCTTCCCAAATCACCCCTGGATCCCTTTTTAAATATAGGGATTACATTGGCCATCTTCCAATCTTCAGGTACATTGGATGATTTTAATGATAGGTTACAAATTAATTGAAATAGGTCTGAAATTTCATTTTTTAGTTCTTTCAGAACCCTGGGTATATACCATCAGGACCAGGTGATTTACTACTCTTCAGTTTGTCACCGTGATTTGGTTCAGTTGATCTTAATCATCAACCATGAAAACCTTCTCCGGAACAGGTATCTCTCCAATATCTGCAGTAACCAATGCTTTGACTGTCATACAGTTATGTAAATATAATATGTAATATAGTTTCTATCTCATCAAAGTTGTTTTTTTTTTTGCTGTATCCTTCCTGCTATCTCACTCACTTGGTCTCTTAGACCGTTCCACTCTCTCTCCCCGTTCCTTATGATTCCCTGTTAATTGTAACTTTATCCTTCCTTTCTCCCTAATAGTTTTTGGCCCCCAGTTTTATGTGAACCGATGTGATATTCAATTGAATGTCGGTATATAAAAATTATAAATAAATAAATAAATAAATTAAATATCCTCTTCAGTAAACACCGAAGCAAAGATCATTTAATCTTTCCGCAATGGCCTAAATGCCCCTTTAACCCCTTGATTATACAATGGTCCAACTGACTCCCTCACAGGCTTTCTGCTTTGGATATAATTAAAAACATTTTATTCTGAGTTTTTGTCGCTGTAGACAACTTCTTTTCAAATTCTCTCTTAGGCTGTCTTATCAATGTCTTACATTTAACTTGCCAATGCTTTTGCTTTATCCTATTTTTTTCTGAAGGATCCTTCTTCCAATTTTTGAAAGAAGATCTTTTAGCTAAAATAGCCCCTTTCGCCTCACTTTTTAGCCATGCTAGCAATCGTTTGACATTCCTTCCAACTTTCTTAATTCGTGGAATACATATGGACTGTCCTCCTAGGATGGTATTTTTTTTAACAATGTCCTCGCCTGTTGCACACTTATGCCTTATTCTATTTTCTTCTGATGGATACAATTTTTGAATGAAGATCTTTTGGCTAAAATAGCTTCTATCACCTCCCCTTTTAACCATGCCGGTAATCATTTTGCCTTCCTTCCACCTTTCTTAATGCATTGAATACATCTGGTCTGTGCTTCTAGGATGATTTTTTTTTTTTTTTTTAGCAATGTCCATGCCTGTAGCACACTTTTTACCTTTGTAGCTGCACCTTTCAGGTTTTTTCTATTTTTCTCATTTTATCAGTTTCCCTTTTGAAAGTTTAGTGCTAGAGCCATGGATTTACTTACTGTCCCCCTTCCAGTCATTAATTCAAATTAGATTATGTTATGATCACTATTGCCAAGCGGCCCCACCATCATTACCTCTCTCACCAAATCCTGTGTTCCACTAAGAATTAGATCTAAAATTGTTCCCTCTCTCATTGGTTCCTGTATCAGTTGCTCTATAAAACTGTCTTTTATTCCATACAGAAACTTTATCTCTCTAGCATGCCCTGATGTTTTACTTACCCAGTCAATATTGGGGTAATTGAAATCTCCAACAACAATGGTGCAGGAACAAATCTTCAATTCCACAGAGTTCTTAATGACTTTTATCTTTATTGTATTCAAAAGAATATATGTGGCAACTCCACAGGTAAATCAATGTTCATTTATATAAGGTCCCCCGACACGGTCCCGTGTTTCGTGGCAGCTACATCGGGAGGGACCACAAGTGTTCAGACAATCTGTGAATGAAAACATAAGTATATGGTGGAATCTAACAATAGGCTACTATTTTTAAAAACATTGAGATTAGTAGTACATACCATTTTGAGCTGTCATGGAGCGCGAGCGCCCTCAGTCTGACAAACCTTTAAAGCAGAAAATTGGCGCGAAACGGTGATCCCTCGCGAGATCCTCTAACCAATCACCATAGAATGGAAATCAATCAAAAAGATACCACTCGATTTCCTTGTTAAGGCCTCCCGGGCTGACAGTGTCCAACGTGTATATCCATCTTTGCTCTCTCCTTCCTAGTATCTTGGCGAAGTCGTCCCCCCCCCCCCCCCCCCCGGGGTGGGCGGGAGACCACCTCGAGCACAAAGAAAAAAAGGTCAGAGATGGAATGGTTAAATTGAGCCCAGTGGGTTACAAGGGGTTCATCCATTCTTAGGTGTCGGATGTTAGAACAATGTTCAGACATCCTAGTTGTAATCATTCTGATAGTTTTGCCAACGTATAGTAAGGGGCACGGGCACTGCACTATGTATATCACACCTTTAGTTGTACAATCGGATCTAGAACGCAAACGAAAAGTCCGTTCAGTGCTTGGATGTTTAAATACAGTAACTGCATTGGTGTGCTCGCACATAGTGCAGTGACCGCAGGGACTGTGGATCCCGTCCGGAGTAAGCTCTCTTTCATGTCTAAGAAAATTGGCATGCACCAGCTGGTCACGGAGGTTCCTCCCTCTCCGGAAGGTAAACTGAAGCGATCCGTGTAAAAGATTGGACAATGAAAGTGAATCCCAATGTCTCAGATCATATCCGATATTAATTTTCCTTCAGTTGAAAAGGGCAGTATGCAATTGTAATAAACTCCTTCATCCTGGTCCCCAGAGGGTAAAAACAGCCAGTCCCTGTTTGAATAGAGAGCTCATTTAAACGCTCTTCTAACTATCCGTAACAGATAGCCCCTCTGGAGGAATCTGTCAGTCATATATTTAGATTGTGCCACAAATTCAGAACGAGATGAACAAAGTCTGCGCAAACGTAAAAATTGACCCGTTGGGATATTATTGCGGAGTGCTCTAGGATGACAGCTGGAGTATGCTAATAATGTATTTCAGTCAGTGTCCTTCCAATACAGGGTAGTAATGAAATGATCATCTACCACTGAAATAAGGATATCCAAAAATGAGATTTCTGATGGGTGGATACAGAAATTAAATTGTAAATGGGGGTTTAAAGAAACTGACCCAGTCTACAATCATATAAAACTGTATGTCAGTACCCACCCATATCAGAAACACGTCATCTATAAACCGGAGCCACAAGTATAAAAAAGGTGCCCACTCCGAAGGATAAATCAAGGAAGACTCAAAATGGTCCATATACAGACATGCAAGACTGGGGGCCATAGTGGCCCCCCATTGCAGTGCCTTTAATCTGCTGGTGATAAGTGTTGTCAAAACAAAAGAAATTTTTTTGTAAGAGCCAATTCCGAAATTTCTAACAAAAAAGATGTAGGAACTCGGTTTCGTAATTGAAATCTCCCATTATTTTTGCACTACCAGTTTGGTTAGCTTCCCTAATTTCTCTTAGCATTTCATTATCCATCTCACCATCTTGGCCAGGTGGATGATAGTATACTTCTATCACTATACTCTTCCCCAACACACAAGGGATTTCTACCCATAAAGATTTGATTGTGCATTTAGTCTCATGCAGGATCTTTAACCTGTTGGACTCTATGCCATCCCAGATATAAGGCACCACCCCACTGCCAAGATGCTCCTGTCTGTCGTTGCAATTTAATTTGTACCCCGGTGGGTGGTGGATGCATTGAACAGACTCCCAGTGAAGGTGGTGGAGATAAGGACAATATATGAATCCAAGAAAGCATGGGACAAACACAGAGGATCTCTGAGGGAGTAGTAGGGATTGTAGAGCAGAGCAGTTGTATGGATGGGCAGACTATATAGACCATATTGTGTTTTTCTACCATCTTATTTCTATGTTTCTATAGCTTTCCATATGTTCTTTTTCCCATTTCTATACAAATGTTAAATGTTTTACATACCTGAGGGCTTATACTTCATGAGGGTAAGATTGTCTTCAACAGTTCAAATACACAGTAGAATCATGATCCAAGAGAATATTGTGAAAATCTTTTGTTGGAAGGAAGGTGAATGGATAATGTCCTCTGGCAGGTCAACATTAACTAAGATGCCAAGTTCTTCAAATCTTAATGGCAATTGTTTCCATTCCAGTCAAATAATGATATGCTGACACTTTTATAGTTACCGCTCAGAATGAGCTATTATATTTGTCTGTTAAATTTAGAGCTTTCTTGCCGATATCCTGGTTAAATGATTATATTGTGATGAATTTTTCATGTGAAATTCTGCTGTCTAATTAACATACTTGATATTTCAATGGTCAATTTAGGTTATCAGCTCTGTTTCTCATATATTTATTTAAATAAAAGTTTATTGAGAAGACATTTTCAGAAAAGAAAGAAAAGATGGCTTCCAAGATGGCTGAGGTAACTAATCTACAAGAAAGGACTATGGTTAAAGCTCAAACTTCAGTGAGCATGGGAGATTTGATTTTTTTCAACAATAGCCTATTGAATTTTGGTGGCTGTGGAGGAATTGTTGAGAAGGTTGGTCTTATATGAATGAAAGATGAAAAGGACAAGACATAAAATGGCTTTATCAGCAGAGGTTGTGGAGATAGGCACTTTTAAAACACTTTTGGGCATACTTGGGAAAGATATGGTGGGTACTGTTGGGTAAAAAGTTGAGACATCAGGTAAAAGACAAGATGGAGGGGATGGGACAAGAGGTGCTGGTGTTCAGTTGCATATGGGAATTTATATGCTTATGTATCCTAAATAGAAGAAACTCTGGCAGAATGGATGGGCCAATTAGGCTAACTTTAAAATTGGGATTGAAAATCACTTCAAACTATGCTTACATTATACAAAGTTAGCTGCCTAGAGGGACTGAATTTTCTAACTCTTTGACCCACTGTCCCCTTGAAAAGAAAATTCCATCTTATAAATGCATATATAATTGACCATGCTAGTTACAATCAAATCTTTATATTACAGAAATATTTGACCAAAGAAAAATATTCTTTTAGCAAATATGATACATTTCAAGGTTCACTCTTTCCACTTCAGGCCTCTGTGTATTGCATCTATTACTCCAAACTGCATATTTGTGCTAAAAATAAGCATAAATCAAAGGAACACACATTTTCTCTCTTTTTACAAATCCCCAAAATACTGTTTTATGCATTTTAGAGAGCCTAAGCCAAAAAGACTAAGCTCAGCAGTTCCATGCCAAAAGGAAAATAAGTCCTACCAAAAAACAGTTATTTTTTATTTCATGCCTCTAAGGAGACCAAGCAAGTAAAAAGAAAGCCTCAGTTCTGCAAAATGTAATTCATATCCAAAATGTAACAGCTGATAAAAGTAGTTTTGGGGGAGGGAATTCTTGAATAAAAATTTTCACATGCTTAGTTTAAAAGATTGTGTGAGGGAAGGAATCATAGTGGAGTTGGCATTGGTGTTTTATAGTGATTTTTGGGGATGTAAATGGAATCTAAATGATAGTTTGGGGAATTCTGATTAGTTTTGATGTATTATATTTTTTGTAATAATACTTATGCCATGCTGATATAATTTATTATATTTTGTAATTAATGCTTTATATGTATTTTTGCTGATTGCTGATTTTGCTGTTATATATTTATGATCTATGTGTATTTATTGTTGTGTTATTGTATTATGTTTTCCCAATGTTTTATAATACGCAGTGAGTTCTGGGTCACCAGCAGTATGGCATAATCCATAAACTAAGATGTCAAGAGGAAGGTGCAATAGAGTGTATGTTATTGACTGTCCAACAAAATATATCCATCAAGGGCAATAAAGTAAAGTGCTTCATGCAACATATTTCACCTTCATCTTAAGAAAATAGCTGATAATTGATACCTGCCAAGAGAGCAAATCCCCCATCCCTAACACGAGCCATGTTTTGCAAGTGTGCTGTTTGAAGGGGAGGCAATAATGTAATGAAGTAAAAAAAAATAACAGTAAGTAACAGTAAAAGGACAGGATAATAAAGGAGACAGCAGAGTTAAAAGAACTTACAGAGCATCAGTCAGAGTGTATATGCAGGCTTCAAGCAAACCCCTATAAATAAAGAATGACATTTAAAGAAGAAAAGGTGCCAAAAAAGTAACGACCCATAATCCATAAACTAACATCACATTACTTACCTCAGCATTTTCATCTAATTGTATGCAGCTTTTAAATCTTGCCCTTCTCTACAGTTGTAGAATACATAATATCCCTCGTTTAAGTGTTTCCTCCCATTACTTTCGTTTTAGGGGGCACCATCCCTGCAAGACATGGTGCTCATCTGAATCTGAGAAAAGGATGGGGCAGGGGAAGCAGGTGGGGAGGAGGGAACATTTCTGAACATGCGGGCATGAAGTAAAAAAATGTTTGCATATACTTAAAAAAAAACCCAGAAGGACTTTTCTAATTTTCTGGCTGAAGCTCAGATACACAAGTGAAGGAGAAGTGCAGACTACAGGTATTTGAGTTTCTCTTACAAATTTCCAACTGCCTTTTTGCAGAGAAAATGATCCATGAGTTCCCATACTCTACAGTTGTTCAAAAGCATTCCACATAGTACGAGGTTTTGGCATCATGATGGAAACAGCAAAGGAAAATGTTTCATCTATTTCTGTAGTCAGAGCCCTGTGGTGCACTGAGTCAACCAAGCTTCCTTTAGACATCCACTTGCAACCATCCCATCAGTATGCTGATCTCCATTTCATGCCAGATTTCACATCTATGATTGTAAGACTTAGCTCTCCATTTATTATGCTTTGCCATCATTATCCTCAGCATATGAATCCTTTGCAGGGACACACTTAGAGAAGAGAGCACCTTCCACTCTCTCCTAATGCAGTACAGATATAGACTCCTGGTATTCTGTAACTATGAAGAAAGAGCACACTCCTAGGAAAGACAGTCAGCCTTCTGGATCCATTTATTTATTTCATTTATATTCTGCTTTTAAGGCACTTCAAAACTGATTATTTTCAGGTAGTGTAAGTATTTCACTATCCCCAGAGGGTTTACATTCTAAACGGGTCATTCATCAAATTGCATTAGAGCCCGAACACACGTTAAATGGAGTCTAACCTACATTGATCATGCAATAAATAGCGCAAAGCTAGCTAGCATGCACATTTTAATTTTAGCATGCAAGTGGGAGGGGTTAATGCAAATGAAGGAGTCCTACTGCATTCTGCGATAGAATAACCCCACTAACATGGGATTTAACATCAGAAACAACTACACTTTTCTTTATTTGCGGTAGTAGGGGAGAAAATCTTTTTATCGCACGGCCATGGCCATTATCTCGGATCGCAGCTATTTTGCAGTGATTATCAGGGGTGATAAAAAGAAGTCTTTTATCAGACACATATACCAGGCCCTCCTGGACCAATAAAAAGACCTGTTCTTACCTGGCCTGTCCTCCTAAACCCATAATGTTTGTGGCAAGTTTACTGGTGGGGGATACTGGATGCTTCAGGAGGCTTAACACAGATAACAGCAAGAACAGCCGCAATCACAAGAACAGACCAGGGAAGTTCCCAACCCTTCTAGGGAAGTCTCTGCACTGGAGCCCGTGCTACTGGTCCCGCAGGGAGAGGGTCGTGGGTCATGGCACACTTGACACGCAGGCGGGCATGGGAGAGGAGATACAGGGAGCACATCTTTCCTCCATGAGCCTCATTGCTGGGCATGCCAGAGGATTATGTGATTAGCAGGTATTGTATCAGCTCTGGGGCTATCCTGGATTTATATGAAGAAATCAGAGGGGATCTAGATCCAGACACAGAAAGTTTGTACGCTGTGCCAGGCCTCATCAAGCTATTGGCCACCCTGCATTTCATGGCAAGTGGCTCCGTCTGCATGAACATAGAATCAGGGGGGGGGGAATGTCCCAAAGCACTTTTTCCTGCTGTCTGAACCAAGTTATAACAGCTGTATCTGACCACATGAATCTTTACATAGCATTTCTTCAGGACAGGCAGGACTTGATGGAATTGAAGAGAGTCTTTTATGCCATCACTAACTTTCCCAATGATCTGGAAGCTATAGACTGCGCTCACGGAGCCATCATCCCACCCCTTGACAGGGAGAAGATCTTCCACAACAGAAAGCGCTTCCAATCCATCAACTTGCAAATGCGCATCCTCGACGTGGTGGCCAGGTACCTGGGAGCCATGTACAATTCCTTTATACTTAGGCAATTGGGCATCTTTGAAAAGTTTGAATTCGGCCTCTACAGGGATGGTTATCTCATAGGTAATACAGATGCTTCTTTCTCTATTCTAGCTATGTGTTTACAACAAATGGCACGGACATGGGGGGAGGGGGTGCTGTGGGGGATGTAACAGCATCGTTGACATGAAAAGTGGCTTGTACAGTTAGGTGTGCAGGCCCTTGTGCCAGGGCCTGGCTTTCTCTTCCCATACTCGAGAGGCCTGCTAATCTTGTGAGACCAAACAATGCACTTGACGTAAAGCCTGGTGTGTGAGCAGTCACTACATACTTTCTATGGGTTCACTGTAAAAAGTGCCCTTTTCCAATTCTCCCATTTGGACCAGTAGAACTCTCCCAAGTGAATCACAAACTAAGTGTCCACACTGCTGGTACTTGTGGATCAGGTGTGGTCTGTTAGCGCTGGGTCAGCCAGGATGTCAAGCACAGTTTGTCTTATCAGTCACACAGGTAAAACAAAAGCAGCATCTGGTCCATTTTTGGGCCTAGCATATTCCCTATGTCAGGGCAGATACATTTTGTATCTGTGGAGGATATACTTCACAGCAGCCAGGGATGTGCACATGCAGACCACAAGGTAGAGGTTTTCCTGCTAGGACAAGTATGGCACCTCTGATGTACTGCTTTAAGGGTTGATGACTGTTATGAATAAGTAGCCTTAGTTTAGTAGTGAGGGGCTGGCATACCTTTGGTGGAATCCCCAGATGCAGTTTATTAGTCTGGAAGATGTGACCTAGATTCAGCTTATGCTATACTGGTCATATGGTGTTCCAGAAAAAGGTGGCATGCACCAAGCGTATGAAATAGGCTTTTAAGGCTGAGGCTAAGCTACAGGCTAGTTTCTACTGTCTTATAGAATGCTGTACTTTGGCAGAAAGATGTCAAAGTGACTGTGGTGTGATTGATGCCCCTATTCTGTCTTTGCCACAGGAGATTCGGGATATGGTTTCAGGACCTGGCTACTTTCCCCCATAGCTATTCCCAACCCACGAGCAGAGAGGAGGTACAACAAGGACTTATGTTCTACCCGATGTGTTATAGAATGCACCTTTGGCATTCTCAAAGGTAGATTTTACTGTTTGGATAAAACAGAAGAGAGAGCGGTGTTAAGCGGAGTGCTGCAAGGATCGGTGTTGGGACCGGTCCTGTTCAATATCTATGTGAGCGACATAGCGGACGAGATAGAAGGTAAGGTTTGTCTGTTTGCGGATGACACTAAGATCTGCAACAGAGTGGACATGCCAGAAGGAGCGGAGAGAATGAAACGGGATTTAAGGAAGCTGGAAGAGTGGTCGAAGATATGGCAGCTGAGATTCAATGCCAAGAAGTGCAAAGTCATGCATATGGGGTGTGGAAATCTAAAAGAACTGTATTCGATGGGGGGGTGAAGGGCTGATGTCCACGGAGCAGGAGAGAGACCTAGGGGTGATAGTGTTTAAGGATCTGAAGTCGGCGAAACAATGTGACAAGGCGTTAGCTAAAGCCAGAAGAATGCTGGGCTGCATAGAGAGAGGAATATCAAGTAAGAAAGGGGAAGTGATTATCCCCTTGTACAGGTCCTTGGTGAGGCCTCACCTGGAGTACTGTGCTCAGTTCTTGAGACCGTATCTACGAAGGGACAGAGACAGGATGGAGGCGGTCCAGAGAAGGGTGACCAAAAAGGTGGTGGGTCTTCATCGAATGTCTTATGAGGAAAGATTGAAGAATCTTTCCTGGAGGAAAGGAGGAGCAGAGGTGATATGATACAGACTTTCAGATACTTGAAAGGTTTTAATGATCCAAAGATAACAACAAACCTTTTCCGTCGGAAAAAAATCAGCAGAACCAGGGGTCACAATTTAAAACTCCATGGAGGAAGATTCAGAACCAATGTCAGGAAGTATTTCTTCACAGAGAGGGTGGTGGATGCCTGGAATGCCCTTCCGGAGGAAGTGGTGAAGACCAGAACTGTGAAGGACTTCAAAGGGGCGTGGGATAAACACTGTGGATCCATAAAGTCTAGAGGACGTGAATGAAGAGTGGGTGGCTCGCGGGAATGACGGCTTCTACTGGAGATAATACCCTTATTCATTAAACATACACAGTTAATGCGACTGGCAGGACTTGTGGCCAAGTGAAAGAGTTGCTGTCCTATAGGCTGTGCCTCATGTGTTGTTTGTCAGTTAGTGGTGAGCAGGGCAGGTGTGCTGATAGACTCTCAATCATCAGCTCTGTGTATAACATAAAGGCTAGAGAAGCAGTTGTCAGCTGATGACCTCAGGGGCCCATAACCTTCCTCATTGGAAAATTGTCACTATGCTGAATGTGTGGGGCAACTGCTCCCAGAAGTTTCATGTGGTAGACATGATAACTTATGTACTTTCTGTGTTGGTCTCTTTCAAGACAAGCATTTCCTGCCCTCTGAGGGCTTGAGCGGCCCATGTCAGTACCTGTGACAAAGTGCTTATATTATATGCTTCTCACAGATTTCTGTCATGCTGGCAAATATATCTAATTTTCCGTGAGTACTTTGCACCCTGACTCCCTCATTATCATGTAGGGACCAGGCAGCCATAGACATCACTGAGGTTAGATTATGAGCATGCCAGGAACATACTCATTGACCATGTGTAAGAGCACAAACTGCTGGAACTGGTCTGTCCCCAAAAAAGGGCCAACACATATGTGTGACTGTGTGCATTTGGGTAAGTGATGTGCTGTGTTAACCTTGGTCTACATCTGTGTCTGCGGGTGATGTTTGCCTCATTCTTTCCTCCATTACCACACCTATGCATACCCCAGAGCAGGCTGTGTGTGCATCCATTTTGCACAGACTGTCTTTTGACTGAAATGATCCTGTGCTTCCACTTTTTACAATGGGGGCTTCAAAGATACGATTGTATCATAGAGTGAGAAAATGGGCTCACTCTTACTCAAAAATCATTCCAGCTACGGCTCACACTGTTTATTTCTTGTGTTGAGAGGGGGTGGGGATGTGAAACTTGACAGTTTCAAATCTCAGATATGGTGTGTCACATTTCTGGATGAGAAGATATCTGCCTGTAGTGTACCTCTTCCACCCACCCCGAACCCTGATGTTCTTCCACCTAGTACTTGGAGTGGTCCTAATATTCCTGTTATCTGGGGGTGTGCATGGTTCCAAGAGCTTCAGCTGCCAGAGAGGGTTTGCTGTTTTTTTTTTTGGGGGGGGGGGGGGGGTGTTTGAGGCCTGCTAGCACTATTAGAGGTTCCCTTATTCCAGACCATGGCCTAATTACTCTCCTCTCCGTAGAACAGATCCTGGACATTCCACATAGAAGCTGCCACGCCAGGCCACATCTTTTGTGCCTTACTCTGCCAGATGTATACACTGGCAGCTTATGCCTACAAAGATGCTGTTATATATAGACAGAGCACTGTCACTGGCTGGTCCTGTACTCTGGAATACCATGCCACTCGAAATAAGACTACAGACAAATCTGAAATTATTCAAAACTAATCTGAAAACCTGGCTTTTTAAACAAGCATTTTATAAAGATAAAGAAAAGAAGAAAAATAGTTGAGCGATAAGGATGCACCAAGCTAGAAGTTTTTAGTAACCTACATAAGCATATTAATGTTAAAATCAAACTGCCTAATTTGTTCCTAACAATCAGGTTTAATTTACACACCTAGTTTATTATTTTACATTGTTACCATACTATGATGGCACACGAGTAATTTGTAATCTATACCACCCATATTTCTCATTATTGTGCCCTTCTGTAAACCGTTGTGATGGTATTTAACTTAACGACGGTATAGAAAATTTTTTAAATAAATAAATAAATACATAGAAGTACTGGCACTTTTCTGCAGTTGATTTTAGGGGACAGGGTTAGTAGCTGATTTTCCCAGCAAAACTTGTCCTGTACACAACCTGTACATTATGCACCTTTGTCTACTTGCTGGCTGTTAAAACATCGTATCAATAGCTGTGTGACAACAGAGGATGAGTGATGTAGTTGGAGTTGTGCAGGTAAGACCAGTAGTTTTCAACCTTTTTTCTGTCAGGTCACACCTGACAGTTCTCACATGCGTGACACACTGAACACATGACCATCATGGGGCTAAATGTATACATATACTCTGTATCCACAGGAACCCCCCCAAAAACTGAAATATAGCACCTGATGTACTCCCAGGATCTTCAATAATGCACACAAACTAATTCGCACGACGTGTATTATGGAACACACTCAACAGTAATAAACCTACCTATGAAAAGGCAACACTACAAATATTACAGCAGGCCCTAAACACCAATACACCTCCTATTAGGAAAACAGAAAAAGCCAAGCTGTTATAGACCCCTACACAGAAACTATAAGCTTGCAGAATACCCTTACCTTGGTCACACATGCAGAATACAGACAGACCCTCATGAAAAACAGAATAAAGTGACCATAAGGTTAATGTTTTTGTTTTTCACTTGTTGCACTGAATACAGAGCATGGCTTCTTACTGTTTCCAGTTCAGTTATTGTCTGCACATTTCTAATTATGCATTCCTCAAAACATATAAAATAATTTAAAAACTAAATTAATAAACAGAATAAATGTTTCAAAACAACTGATGAATAATAACATCCAATAATTTAAAACTCATAAAAATTATTAAAAATTCTCCAAACACCAATAAAATATTTCAAAATAGCAGACACATCACATAAAACCCAATAATTAAAATGGCAGTTAATCAAGAAAAATAAATTTAAAAAGCATTCTTTACTTACACACTCCAGCAACTCTCCTACTCTTTTCCACTGCAGGCCAATAGCACATACCAGAAGCACCTTCCTCAACAATCTCTCTCTCTCTCTCTCTCTCTCTCACACACACACACACACACACACACACACACACACACACACACACACACACAATCACCTTCCTAACCAATCTCTCTCTCTCTCTCTCTCTCTCACACACACACACACACACACACACACAACAGTCACCTTCCTGACCAATCTCTTGCACACACACACACCAGTCACCTTCCTGACTAATTTCTCTCTCTCACATACAAAACAGTCACCGTAACTAATTTCTCTCTCTCACACATACAACAGTCACCTCCCTGACCAATCTCTCTCACATACACACACAGCAGTCACCTTCCTGACCTTCTCTCTCACATACACAGCAGTCATATTCCTGACCAATCTCTCTTACACACACACAACAATCACCTCCCTGACCAGTCTCTTACACACACACAAACAATCACCTCCCTGACCAGTCTCTCTTTCTCACACACCAGTCACCTCCCTGACCAGTCTCTCTCACACACACACACTAGGTACTTTCCTGAAAAGTCTCTCACTCTCTGTCACCTCCCTGACCAGTCTCTCACTCTTTGTCATACCAGTCACATACCTAACCAGTGCTCTCTCTTACACACATTCAATCAATCACACACATGTTCTCTCTCTCTCACTTACACACACTCTGGCTCTCTCTCTCACTTAATAAAACATTCTGGCTTGTTCTCTCATTACCCCACCAGGAGCACAAATGGCAGCTGCTGCAGCCTCCTCCAGCCCTCGTGGCCCAAGAAAGAAGAGTAATATCAGTTGTGGGGGCTAATGCAGCTCTGCCTTCTCTTGTTGATTGCTGGCTGATAATTTTGCACCGAGCCCCCGCTGCTCCTGCTGTGATTGCCAGTTGCTGCTCCAGGCCGATTCTGCTGCTACTTTTAAATACAGCATGGCCCTTTCTTCTTCCCACACTTCCTCTTCTGGGCAGGGGCAGGAAGAAGAAAAGACCATGCTGCAGCTTCTACTAATGCTGCTGCCATTCCTGAATGTGCTAATAGCCCAGATGGCAACAGCAGTAGTGGAAGAAAGCCTTTCACTGAAGTGGAGGAGAAGGAGGAAAGAGTAGTTAGGTCAGTGGGACCAGGAAGTGTGCAACACACCTGTCGGCAAATAGCATCACATTGGTGTGTCGCGGCACACCAGTTGAGAATCGCTAGGTTAACAACTCTACAGCCCAAGAGCAGACATATAGGAGGCCTGCTGTTGCTTGGGAGCAAGTAAACCTCCACAGACTGGCTGCCTCCCCTGTACTGGCCCGGCATGTGGATCCTTATAATACCTGTTTGCTAAAGCTAACACCTACTAACACAATGTTAGAGCAGCAAGCAAGTAGAAGACATTTTGTTTAGTGTGGAACCTAAAAATGGTTTTGTCCAGATTGCCTTGTAGGTGGAGTGAGGCCCCAAGTAAGGGTCCCAATATAAAGTCTTGTGGGGTGATTAGTGTAACTTGCCCTTAACACCACACAGGCTTTACATTTACACTATTTACTGTCTGTCTTGCACACCTGCAGCTACACATTTCTGCTCCCTAGAGATAAAACACACTTAGGGATTTATGTCATTTTCAAGTAGCCCTCTGACTGAAGACTTATGTCATGATAGAATTTGGTGCCAGAGCCAGAAAGAAGGGCCATTGCTTGGTCAGAGGTAATATACCTTCATAATGTTACAGGCCAATGGTTTGTAATAGGTGCACTATTACCTTTGTATGCTAGACAATGCATTAGTCCCAAACAGAGTGAATACATAACTACTGCATCTCTATCCAAACCTTTCTACACCTACTCCACTAGACTGTATATGGAGGTGAGCACTAGCTAGCTAGTGGCCAGCTCACATACATGCTCTCTGGAGAAGGCAAATGGAGCCAATAATGAGCTCCACAGTAAGCTTCAGTATTGTTTCGCTCTTGCTGTCTTCCTTGGGAGCATACAATCAGCTTTAGATTGCATTCCAAAGGCCATATGATCTTGCCTGCCTGAAAAGTGCCTATTTAAAATGGCCCCTGGCACTCTAGCATGCAAGGTCATGTGGATCCCAAACCTTTCACCTAGTGAACCCTTAAGAGAAAAATCTTACAATCAAAACAGACAAGCAGAAAGTTTTATTTCAAACCTGTGACCACTTTATTATACAACAAATGTCAGTAGATTGAAAGTGAGTCAACATCTTTGGTAATCACATTCTACAAGGACAAGATATGTAATTGCACATGACATTTTAACTGAAATAAACAACACATTGAGTGTAGACCTCTGCATACATTGTTACAAATGGCAACATTACATATACAGTATTAGCATCTTATCTTTTACACAATCATGATTACAGTAAAGAAAATAGGAAGCAGAAGTGGCATCCCTATAGCTACAATACAGCTCTAAAGTTAGAGCTGATAGCAGCACAACTATGTGATGTAAACCAAAAAGCACTCAGACAGTCCATGTTAGAAGAGCACACTCAAAGGGAGGACAGCCTAAGGGCCAAGGCAGTAAAGGTTATATATCAGGCAGCAGGACCAGGACTGGAGAGCACAGCATGGAGGCTGAGGACCAGGAGTGGAGAGCTCAGCATGGAGGCCAAGGACCAGGCAAAGACACCATAGCATGGAGGCAGGAGCACCAGGAGAAGACACAGCAGCATGGAGATAGCAGAAGCATGAGATGAGATGAGTCACAGCAGCATGGAAGTAGCAGCAGAATGAGATGATATGATATAAGATGAGATGAGACAGACACTAGCATCAGGAGCAGGAGATGAGATATGATGCGAAGAGGCAGCAGCTGGACCATGACTGGAGACCACATCAAAGAGGCTGGAGTATGGGCAGAGCATCAAGAAGGGCTTTAGAACTAGGCAGCAGGACAACAGGATGGGCCTAGCAGTCTTCTTCCATCTAGTCAGCACAGGAACTCTGTAGTGAAGATGGGCCCAGCAGTCTTTTTCCATCCAGCCGGCACAGGAGTTATTTTTTTTTTTTAAATTCAGTAGGTACTTAATCAGCCAAAAGCTCTCTTTTCAGTGGTGAAAAGCCTCTTGGTTTATTATCTAGTAGTGATTTTAAGAGCTACATTTTTTATTTCTACCTTTAATGATAGACTTGTTCAACAGAAAACGTTTCATGTTATACATAAAACAGAAGTAATACCAATTTTAGATTCAAAGAACACCATTACTTCTCAATTCAACCTACCATTCCTGACTGATAAAAGCCTCTAAAGATTATTGTTGATAATTTTAACCCACCATTCTTAATATATCTCTTATTAATGGTTATTTTCCAACTTCTTTGAAAAGAGAAATTATCTGTTCTTTAGAGTGTGTGTGTGTGTGTGTGTGTGGGGGGGGGGGATGGCATTTTAACCGAGGCATGGTGTGTTTGGAGCTCCTCATTTTTCCTGTTTTTCTCTTATTCTCCACTATGCCTCACACTAAAAGGAAGGCAAAAATTTGGGAGTTGTCCCCAGCTACTCTCCAACTTGATCCTTCCCAGCAAACATTGTCGGGTTCTTAACCCCTGCATTGATACCTTCGCCGGTTAATGATTCCTTGCTCAGGGGAGGTGAGGAGCATGCTTCTCCTTTCTGGACGCTGATTCTTCCTTGGGTCCCGGCATACCGATCACTCCACCTCCTCCACAGCGGGAATCATCAGTGGGATTTTCCTTGTCACCATGTGGGCCATTTCAAAGCCTTGGATCTGTGGCCTCTGGGAAAGTTTTTCCCACTAGCAATGCAAGACCTCTGGGTAATGACGCATTGATTGGATCTGTAGCAGCCACAGGAGTGTTTGAAGCCTCTGGGTTTGTGGCGAAGACGGCAGCAATTTCCTGATTGCAGGCCTCAACATCGTTGCAGAGAACAGAGGAATATAGAGGCCTTCTATCGCCTTCTAACATACAAGGTTTGGGAAATCCTCCTGTTTATCCCATTTTGGATAGACCATGAGTGGTGATTTTAGACTCAGTTTGGTCTGCATTGATGATATTGGAAAAATCTGTTTCCTCTTTGGTAGATGTTACTTCTGATATTCATAATTCCATTCAAAGCACTGAAGCATTATTTGCTTAACAAGGGTAGAAAATAGTAGAATTGGGAAATCAAATTGTTGCTTGTCACAATATATAAGTGAATTCAATTCAGTCTGAGATGATTCACTGTAAGAAATTAGAGAATACTGAGAACTCTCTTCATTATCTTAATCTGATGGTTTTAAATTTCCCAGTGTGTGATTTGCTTTCTCCTATTGATACTTTTAAGAAATATATTTCTGAAGTACTTGAGATTCCCTCTAAAGCTATGCCTGCAATTGCTAAGCTTTATTTTTTGAAGACTGCTTCTAATGTGGATCCTATTGCCTCGAGTCAGCAACCAAGCTTGAATTTAACGTATTCTTAGAATCTTCTACTGACTTTCTGACTTATTAATATCCAATTGAGAAACGTTGCTTGTTTCTTTTGTTTTATGGTCAGTGTGTTTGGATTTATCCAGATATTATGTATGCTATACAGGAAAGAAGGAAAAAAATTCTTATGATCCCTCAAGAGGTTATTATGCTTGGAGCTCATTTTATTTTTTGATACCCTTGAAACTTAGAACTCATTTGAGTTCTAAGTTTGTGTATTTTGATCCTGAGTAGTTGAGATCATATCTGGATGCCCACCCTGTCTCTATTGACTTCCTCACCTTTATGATTGTTGCGTCCGTTGGTCTTCGACGGCTTCGCCCCACCTACCTCTCTCTACTTGCGGCTCCTCCCGTTCACCTTGGACCGATGGCCATGGCGGCGTTTGTTTGCCAACCTCTCCAGTGTCCCTGGACCGGCTTTTGTGCTGCCTCCCGCCACGCTCCTTCAAGGTACTTCTAGGGCGCATGCGCACACGCCGCCCTCATCTTTATTTCCATGTTGGAGACCCCTGTTCTGATGTCAAGACTCCAGGGTATATCTGCCTACTGCATTTGCTGGCTCGTTGAGTTAGCAACTTCAGGATTCGTACGGATGGGATTCGCTCTCTGTTCCTAAGCTACTCTGCCACTCCAGCTTTAACTGGAACTCTTACTACTCTACGGGGTCACTAATGGGGTACCCGCTCCTTGGGGGCCTCTCTGCTTCTTTCAGGTGCTATCAGGAAACTGGTACTTGCTCCTCGAGGGTCCATGTTCCTTGTATCGCTGCCTGCAACTTCTACCTTCTACTTGGAAGAACTAACTTACAGTCACCATCAGTGAGTATAGAAAACATCTCTCTCTACAGTACTGCTTCACCGGAATCAGGTACTCGCTCCTCGAGGGCCTGCCCTCTGCTCTGGTGCCAGACCTCTCGTCTAATGGAATGTCTGCTACTGCTAGTGAGTACAAACCTACCGAGTCTCTCTGCTCTAAGGGATCAGATATTCACCTCTCGAGGGCCTGCTCTCCCTGTCTCGGAGCTCTCCTATTCTATTTGGGACTCTGAATGCTAATTCTACTGTGTGCTCATAACTCTCAGTCTCTTTCCACTACAGCACTGCTCTACAGAGGATCCGCTGTTCCAGCGTTCAGTGAGAGACACACCCAGCCGGGCTCAACAACCACTACTCACTACTGCCACCTCTGGTGGTTCCATATACTATTTAATAAAAGATTCAAATCTGTGTTTGTCTGTTTGGAGTTTAGCCTGACACTGTGGTCCCTCACGGGACTGCCCCCCATGGGCATGGTCAGCTGCCACAGTGTCCAAGGATCCACCCAAACACCAATAACCCTAACAATGATCAGCTTTAAATTTTTATTTTCAATGCTTAATGTCTCTGCTTGGTTCTTTTTTGAATTTAATTCTTTGTATAACCACTCCTTTTGATCTTGTACCCACCTTTTTTTCCTTTTAAATTTATTGAGACTTTGGTTTTGATAAAATTGGTTTATTGCTATTTATACCTACTTAGTATTACTTATATTTATTTATAGGGTTTTTTTTCTATTTTACCTAGTCTCATGCTTTTCTGTTATAAGTATATTCTTGTGTTATCATTGGAAATTTAATAAATAAAGAATTAAAAAAAAAAAAAGAAAAAAGAAAATTTAGGCTCTTCTGAGTTTTGAATCTTCCCTTTTTAAGGAAAAAAACAAAGTACTGTTGATACATTATAAATTGTCCTCGCTAATGGCTCCTTCATCTTCTTGGTTCTCCTTCATATATCTTTTGATTATGATACAATTTCTCCTGCTATGTTACTCAGTTCTCTTCTTAGTTTTGGCACTAATTGGTTTGAATTCTATTTACTGGACCATACTTTTCAAATAAACACCAAGCAGTCTTTTTCTAGCTGGAAGATGATAGTTTCTGTTGTTTCGTAAGTTCCCCCTTTTCTTCTGGTGTACTATAGATTTTCCCCTTTCTTCAGCAGTTTATATTTATTTATGCCTTTTATGTAAAGTCTTGACTGCTCTGGAAGTTCAGTACTGCATGTACGCAGATTATTTTCAATGATTGTTTCCTTTCTCTGACTCATTATGTGCAATTTTATTATCCAATATTAAAGCAATATAAACATGGATGGCCTCTAATGACTTTATCTTCAGCCTCGAGAAAATGAAGGTGTTGTGAATAAGCTGAATCCAGTCATTACTTGTGCTGACAGAAGTCAGAGTTGGAAATGTCATCCTTTCTATTGTCACAAAAGTTAAGAATTTGGGTATTATTCTTCATAAATAGCTAACTGTTGTCAAGATTGTGTTTTTTAAATTCAAGCCCATCTGCAAGTTACAATCTTTACTTTCCATTGAGAATTTTAGATCAGAGTTACAAGCCTTAGAGTGATCTCACATTAACTACCGCAGTTCGCTTTATCTTTGCATTCTATCATATCTGCTGTGTGTTTTACAATTACTTTAAATGTAGCAACTCATCTCGTTTGCAGTTTTCGTGACCATGTTACACCTTTCTTAATGAAATTCCATTGGTTACCAATATCCTGGCAGATCAAATATAAAGTGGAGAAAACTTTGAAACTATTAAATGGTGACACCTTTAAAGTCAGTTTTGACTTATTATAGTATTGAAAGGATGTTGCATTCTTTGGGTCAATAAAACCTGATTTCTCTGACTTTTAAACTTGGGCTTAGATGAATCTCATGTGCGAGTATTTGCCATTGCTGGTCTGTGTTGCGCCTGTTGGTCACAGACGGCTGCGCCCTCTAGTGCTCACCTTTTTCCTGCCTGATTCAGTTCCTTTTGGGAAGATGGCTGCCTCCGCTTCTCCACGCCGACCACTCTGGCGTCCCTGGTCCGGCAAGGGTGATTGCATTCGCCATCTTTCTCCCGGGATCACCTAGGCCACATGCATGCAGCCCTGCCCTTTACATGCGTCATGGTGGGAACCTCAGAGGCATCCCCACTGCATGACGTCACAAGCTCTGATATTTAAACTCCATTCAGATTCCTAATATGAGTTAACAAGGAATCCTCCATGCTGATCTCTCTATGTTACCAGATGCTTCTGCTCTGTGTACTCTCGCTCCAGGACGACTTAGGTACCCGTTCCTCGGGGGTCTTGCCTCGCTCCTCTACACCCTCCGGGGTTATCTGCTACCAACAAGGGCGCCTAAGGTACCTGCTCCTCAGGGGCCTTGCCTCGCTCCTGTCTACCCCCTGGGGTTGCCTACCACCTACAAGGACGCCTAAGGTACCTGCTCCTCGGGGGGGCCTTATTTCGTCCCGGACCTCCGCTCCTCGGGGGTTCTCTCCTACCACAACTGCCAGCATCAGAGTGAGTACTACTGCTCCAGTTCTGTCTCTGCATTGTCTCATCTCTCTCTTCATAGATCCTCGGCCTACCCCGCACTGCGGACCACTACAGGATCTACTCTCACTGGCCTTTCCATCTAGGCCTGGGTTCTTGGCCTATCCCACTTCGCGGATCACTACCGGACCCATCTCGCTCTCGGGACCTGATGAGACTGTGTAACTGCCTTTCCACTCTGCAGCCTTCAGACGGAGCATTGCCATCAGACATCTCCTCTTCTGTCTGGGATTATTGCCCATTTCTTGGGTTACCATCTACATTGCAGTATAATAAAGACTAACTTTCTCTGTGTCCATCTCTGCTTGGAGCTAGCCTATCACTGCAAGTCCCCGCAGGGCTCCACCCTGTGCTATCTCTTGCAGCAACCAAGGACCCACGCCTCAATGTCCAAAACACAACAGTCTGCTTCTTTGGAACTCCCTTCCATTGTCTCTGTGTTTAGAAGAGAGTTATATTGGGTTTTTTTTATTTTTTTGGAAAAGATTGAGGCCTTTATTTTTTTCACCAAGTTTTTGGTACTGAATAAGTTGTAAGACTTTAGAAGATTCTGCTTGTTTATTAATTATATCTATTTTTTCTATTTTAAATGTGTTAGTATTGTAATGTTATTTTTTATTGTATTTTTTGATGTTTTGGTTTTAATTATGTTTCATTTTATTTTATGTTTTTATACTCAGCTGAGGGTACCTTTGTAGATCAGAGGAATAAGCAGAGTTGCTTACCTGTAACAGGTGTTCTTCGAGGACAGCAGAATGTTAGTCCACATACATGGGTGATATCATTGGATGGAGCCCCAGTCCATAACTTTGATCTCAAAGATTTTAGAACTTTCAAACATGCCCTACTGAGCATGTGCAGCTATAGTTATCACCCTGACCCTAAGGCAGAGTCCCTCAGTCCATGATATAGCTCAATCAAAGAGAAACCAACTCCCAGGGGAGGCAGGTGAGTTTTGTGAGGACCAACATCCTGCTGTCCTCAGACAACACCTGTTACAGGTAAGCAACTCTGCTTTTTCTGAAATCAAACAAGATGGTAGTCCTCATACATGGGTGATTCCCAAGCTCTAGGCTGTCCGAACAGGACAAAGCGGGAAACTGCACAGTGCTGAAAAAAACATCTCTCTCCCTTTTGCCTGTGAGGCAAATAACCCACAGAGGGGACTAGGCGGGAAAAGAGTTTGGTTCTACAAAGAGAAAACAATAGAAAAGACTGAGACACAAAACCCCCATGCCTAGTAGAGGCACCTAATGAAAGTGCCAGCAAGAAGCATACTCCGCATCACAGAAAACATTGCAAGCAGGGTTTTGGATCAGTAAACCCTGACAACAACAGTAGGTCTAGCACCTCCTGGATGCAGGAAAAAGTCTAGAGATGTAAACAAGAGAAGGACTCGTGGACGAAGACCGCATAGTTTCCTTTGATGTTACAAGAGAACCAAAAACCCAACTGGGACCTGAGAGCTCCCCAGAAAGAAATTGCAGTCCACTGGCATGCATCTGCAGAAGTGTGCCTATGTTTGGCTGATAGGCACAATGGGCAGAAAAACCCAAGCAACGCTTGGAAGAATAATCAGCAACAACGGCAAGGTCTGTGACAGACCCTACTGCCAAAGTACCAGACATAGCTGACCATGTAGGACAGCATCTAGAGTTTCAGGGGATAGAAGGCAATCTCTGAAAGGGATCGCTAACCCAAACCCCCGAGCAGGGAGATAAGTTAGGCCTGAAGCTCACCCACACTGTACCCTGTCAAGGGCAGGACTATCCATCCTATCTACAGGATAGTTCAGGGAAGCAGGAAGGCACTTTGGACAACACAGTGAAGTGAGAAAAGCTAAAGGCAATACTGGCCAGAACTTGGCAAATATATAGGGAAAAGGTAGTGTATCTTTCCCTGCAGGAATACACCAAGTACTCCTGGGAAAATTCTGTTCAAAAAAATTTAAAATTCTGCATTAAAAAACTTTAAATTCTGTAAAATTCTGCATATTTATATTGATCAAAATAACACAATATATATGATAGTCTTTAAGTAATTAAATTAAAATGTAATACAGAAAAAAAGTTATTACTTAAAGAGGCATAGTTTTAAATTATTTTGAGCAGAATTTCCCTAGTTCACTGTAACCACCCTCTCTGTCTTCTCCCCTGGCCAGTCTCCTTTCACTTTGCCCTCTCAGGCCCCAACTCCTCTATCACTTTCTCGCCCCTCACCTTCTAGGCTCAATCCCTTCCACTCTATCTCCTCTCCCAGAATTTGACCCCTCTTTTAGTACTGCACCTTACACAGGCTCCCTCTGTCCCTCTCTCTTTCTTACACACACGTACACACTCTCTCACACACACACACACACACACACACACACACACACACACACACAGGCTCCCTCTCTCAAGTGTACATACACATGTCCTCATTCAGGCTGCCTCTCTCTCATGCACGCACACACACACACATACACACACACCCACCCTCATACAGATTCCCCCCCCTCTCTCATATACACAAACTCTCTCATACAGGCTTTATCGCTCTCTCTTGCACACACATACAAAATCTCTCTCTCTGTTGCACACACACCCACACAGGCTTTCTTTCTCTTTCATGCACATACCCTCACACCTCACACTTCACACACAGGCTACCTATGTTTCACCCTGCATACTGGCTACCTCTCTCGCTCAGCCCCCTACACATAGGCTCCCTCTCTCTCTCACACACACATACACATCCCTTCACAAAGGCTCTCTTTCTTACACATACTCACACCCTCACTCATGCTCCCTCTCTCACAGACAAACAAGCACACTCACATACACATAATCCCTTTTTCACACACACCAGCACCCGTATCTCTCACACATATACACACACTCCTTCACAATCTACTCACATAAGCTCCCTCTCTCTGGCACCCATACCCACGCACCCTCACACATGCTCTCTCACCCCCCAGGCTCACAGTCTTACACACACAAAGACTCACTGTCACAGGGGCCTGCTCCATCTTTGCCATGAGCGGGACGACCTCCTCTTGTGGCATGCCGGTGCCTGTTCCTTCTTTGCTGCAAGCAGGATGTCCTCCGCTTGCAGCAAGCTAGGACCTGCTTCATTTTCACCGTGAGCAGGATGGCATTCACTTGCAGCAATGCTGGGCCTGCTTCATCTTTGCCACAAGCGGAATGACCTCCATTTGTGGCGAAGATGAAACAGTCCCTGGCATGCAACAAGCAGAGGCCGTCCCATTCATGGCAAAGTTGAAGCAGACTTCGGTGTGCCATAAGCAGGTCTGTTCCATTTTCACTACAAGCGGGATGGCCTCCACTCACAGCACACTGGGTCCAGCCAAATTCTGCACAGAATCTGAGCAGCTGCACACAAGATGAATTCTGTGGGAATTCTACTGTTGGTCGGTGGACCACTGAGCCGAGAGGAGGTTGGCACCACCTACAGGAGGGAACCTCCTGCAGGTCCTCATCGTCGGGAGGTGGATACGGTTGGTGTGGAGACCCAACAGGACCTTCACCAATACCAGACCATGTTCCCCAGAAGTTGAGCCCTTGGGTACGGGGCCCGGTTGAACTTAGGCACAGGTCTTCGGTCAATGATGAATCCCATGAAGACAGCAGACAAAACAGAGTTGGGCATACCAGAGGTCAGGGCCAGTGGTGAGCAACAGAGTCCAGAAGGAGGCCAGAGGTCAAGGCAGGCGGCAAGCAGAGAGGAACCGATGAACAGGCAGGAGGTCGAGGCAGGAGCGAAATCCAGAGAATATACCAAGGTCAGAACCAGAGAAGCAGTTCATGGGTTCGAAGAACAGGATTGGGAATATGGAGTCGGAGCAGGAACACGGAGATGAGAACCAGGACCATGGAGTCAGGAGCAATCAGCTACTCTAGCAGAGAGGGACCTGTTGCTGAGGCAAGGGGGAAGTGGCAAGGCTGGGTTTATATAGTTCCCCAGCCTGACAACATCAGCTGGGGATGCGGGGAACTTTCCCGCCACTGGCCCTTTAAGTTGGGGAGAGGAAATAATTAAGATATACCACAAATGCTCTAGCTTTTCTTCTCCTCCCTTTGACATTTCAACTGGAAGGCAGAAGGAGCAAAGAACACAAGAAGACAGACCTCTGGACTGCAGGGGTAAGAACAAGCCACTAGATTTATATCTCAGCCCCAAGCGAATAACTCACTGCCAATTCCAGTAGTTGAAACTGAGGACGAATCCCCTAGGGAAGAAATCCAGAAATACCCCACTAAGAGACAGGAAGCCGGGGTGCCGCAAGAGCAAACCCCTGTTGAATAGTCTTTCTTCACCAGCCTGGAAACCCTAAGGGTACCAGAGGAGAGTCAGTGAGATCTCAGAACAGACTGCCCATGAACCTGGCTTAGGTATTAATACCTCAGCCATGATTTCATATACTTCCTCCAAGGAAGCATGCCGTCCAGTAAATGGAACAACCGTTGCATGAACCAAGACTCCCTTGTCAACAGACAGGGTTATCCCTAAAATGGCGATGTATAGCTTGCAAGCCACTGCAACCAAAGAGTAACACCTCTGTTGCGGGGTCCCTTGTCCCCCAACTCCCTCAGCCATGGATATGGCGATAGGTTGAAAGGCATACTTGCCAATTAGATGGACTAGAACCCTTCTCAATGAGGTAGGGTCCCACAGGAGAGAATGACTTGCAATAGTGGTCTACCACGAAAACACCTAAAGCTCAGCAGGTATCAAAGGTGACTCCTGGATGGGAGAAACCCCTAATCTTCACTGGGAGCTGCCCCAAAGAGGAGACTCCTAGCATGATGGGGAGACCATATCTGGAATTACTCCATCGCGAACTAAGGAGAGTGATACCACCAGACAGGTTCTTGGATCTCATGAGTAACAGAGAGCAACTGCCAATCAGAAGTAGTGTCATCCCTTCTCTAGAAAACGAAGAATGAGGGACATCTTTTGTTGAGGTGGACAACTGGGCATCCAGAGGGGGATCCATAAGGGTTGCTTTTCCTGTCCCTTTCCTGTCCCTTTCCTGTCCCTTTCCTGAAGGGACAGGAAAACAACGGGAATTGGGGCCTCACAATCCCGAAAAAAAACTTTTAACTCTCCAGGTGAGAGTTGAGTTACAGCCACTGATCACTGAAGTTCCAAGCAACCAATCTGCCACTTGCAGCCAGCCCTCAGATGGGATAGGCTACCATGGTAATCAACAGAGGGACACCAGCAAAAACAGTCCAATGACTGCTGCAGCTGTCCCTTGGTCCTGGCCAACAAGGAGATGCACTGATTCAAAAGAATCGAGGCTCCAATTCGGTGATAAAACTGCAAGGGATGGAGCCCCAGGGGCTTCTCCATAAAGGGGATTTCTAACATGGGAGGAGTCAAAAGACATAGTCCTCTTCTGAGGAAGGAGAAGAATCCCAACACTACCCTCCTGGTATTTACTCCCAAAGGAGTTTGACTAGGAATGCAGTCTTAGGTCAGCCCAGTGGCTGCGGCACACAATCTATTGTGCTCACCATGAGGGAAACACACACACATGGCATACAGTAGAGGGAAAATGGAAGAATAGTGCCCTCTACTGTAAAAGCATGCTGACTAGTACTCAAACAGTGGTATCCCATCCTATGGATGGTGGCATACCTACAAACCCACTCGCTGTGCTTGTGGGTAGAGTCCCATGGCACAGCAAGGACTGAATACCACCTGTTAGTTGGCAGCACACTGCCAAAAAGCAATCACAGAGTGCGTGATGGTGCCTTCCTCGCCACTTGCAGAACAGATGAGGAGGCTGATACCTTGACGCAATGATGGCAGGACCCTGGCATGGCTGTATACTGTAACTAATATGTGAAAGGTACCAATAAGCAGCCTAGGCATATGGATAGATAACCACTTTAACCTCAAAAAATTCATATCTACCACGATAAAGAGCGGATTCTTCAAACTCCACACATTGAAGAGAATCAAACCACTATTACACACTTCTGACTTCCGAACTGTACTGCAGGCCATGATCCTATCCAAATTGGACTACTGCAACGCTATCCTCATAGGCCTTCCAAAAAACACCCTTCAACCGTTGCAGCTCCTACAGAACGCCGCCGCCCGCATTCTCACAAACACTCACCGTCATGGCCATATCACCCCAGCCCTTCAATCCCTACACTGGCTCCCAATAACATCCAGAATAATCTACAAATCCCTTACACTCATACACAAAGGGGTAGATTTTCAGACGAGCGCGAACAGCCTACTTTTGTTTGCGCTCCAGGCGCAAACAAAAGTACGCTGGATTTTAGTAGATACGCGCGTAGTCGCGCGTATCGGCTAAAATCCTGGATCGGCGCGCGCAAGGCTATCGATTTCGTATAGCCTGCGCGCGCCGAGCCGCGCAGCCTACCCCCGTTCCCTCCTAGGCCGCTCCGAAATCGGAGCGGCCTAGAAGGGAACTTTCCTTTGCCCTCCCCTCACCTTCCCCTCCCTTCCCCTACCTAACCCACCCGCCCGGCCCTGTCTAAACCCCCATCCTACCTTTGTCGGGGGATTTACGCCTCCCGGAGGGAGGCGTAAATCCCCGCGCGCCAGCGGGCCTCCTGCGCGCCGGTCCGCGACCTGGGGGCGGGTACGGAGGGCGCGGCCACGCCCCCGGGCCGTAGCCACGCCCCCGTACCCGCCCCCAAAACGCTGCCGACACGCCCCCGAAACGCCGCGACGACTGGGCCCGCCCCCCGACACGCCCCCCTCGGAGAACCCCGGGACTTACGCGAGTCCCGGGGCTCTGCGCGCGCCGGGAGGCCTATGTAAAATAGGCTTCCCGGCGCGCAGGGCCCTGCTCGCGTAAATCCGCCCGGTTTTGGGCGGATTTACGCGAGCAGGGCTCTGAAAATCCGCCCCAAAGCCATTCACAACCAAAACATGCACTGGTTCCCTGAAAATCTCCATCTCCACAACCCAACTAGACCAACCAGAAAACAGCATCAAGCCAAACTCCTGACACCCTCCCCCCAAATCATCAAACACACCACAATCAGAGAAAGATCATTCATCATAGAAGGCACCTCCCACTGGAACAAAATGCCACCCCACCTACGCCAGGAACCTTGCCATAAAAGATTCAAACAGAATCTTAAAACCTGGCTCTTCAAACTAGCATACCCTGACTAACCGAGTATTCCAAAGATACGCCCTTTTAGACTGACACGCCTCTATCTTAACAATTCCCCGACCCCCCCCCCACTCATCCCTGCCTCCTCATACATCCCTGTTCCCACTCCTCCCACCCTCCCCTCTTCCCTCTACCTCTTACTCACCGTTTACACCCTGCCACCCTGTTAATAGTTAAAATTTCCCTTTTCCTATGCTCTCCTTTAGAGTTATTTATTTAACCATCTCTCCTCTCGAGTTATTTATTTAACCATTTTTCTCAAGTTGATTTAGTTATCTGACTTGTTACTATACTTTAAATTATTGTAAAGCTTGTTGCTATGTTACGTTACATTGTGAACCGAGGTGATGTTTCTAACGTGCCCGGGTATATAAAAAATCTTTAAATAAATAAAAAAAAATAAAAAAATAAGTCCAGTGTTCTTCTATTTTATAAACAACAAACCTATGTTAGCTATAAATGACCTTCATAATAGGCTTCATCATATAGCATGCAGAATTGTCAAGTAGTTCTCTATTAGGTCGGCGCATCATGCTATGAATGCATTCAGTCTTGTTTTCAATACCAAGCAGTTCTCAATTATGTTGGCTGTTTGATTGACAGCACAGCCCTTTCCGCTCATACTGGAAATGGAACGCCATCACGCCATATTTGAACAGTGGCTATTGCAATAGTAAGTGCTAGGAGATTTTGTTGAATGTCGAATTTCTAGTATAACGCATTTATCTTGAAATTAATGAAATGTTGGTTAAAAGTTTCATACAGTGAACTCATGCCATGTCATGCTCTACTCTCCACTTCTGGTGAACTCGCTGCTGTGGCTAGCCACTACCGCCGCATTCCTCCTGGCTCTTGAGACTCCACTTGGCGGCTGGGACACCGCCGACCTACATTCTGAGTCTGGGTCTCCCTAGGCACGCGCGCGCCACCGGGCCTCCCTTTAGAGGCCCAATGGCGGGAACTCCAGGGGCGTCCCCGGCTGATGACATCACAAGCCTGAGATATTTAAGCACCTCCTTTGGCCTATGCTAACCGACTTGGCACCTGAGCTCCTCTGGTGCTTGTTCCTGTTCTTTAGACCTGCAGTTCCTGCTTGGATCCCTGCTCTCCAGCCTTGGACTCTGGCTCTGGGTACCCGCTCCTCGGGGGCCTGCTCTGTGCTACCATTCCGGGACTCTGCCTTGCGCTGTCCTGCTCCTCAGGGTAGCCTCAGCGCTGCTGCACCAGAGATCCTGTCTCCACGCTTCCCCGCTCCTCGGGGTAGCTTCAACGTTGCTGCACCAGTCTCCACGCTTCTCCACTCCTCGGAGTAGCCTCAGCGTTGCTGCTCCAGAGATCCTGTCTCCACACTTCCCCACTTCTCGGGGTAGCCTCAGCATTACCACACCGGAGTTCCCGTCTCTATGCTTCTCCGCTCCTCGGGGTAGCCTCAGCGTTACCACACCAGAGTTCCTGTCTCTACGCTACCCCACTCCTTGGGGCAGCCTAAGCGTTGCTACACCAGACATCCTGTCTCCACGCTTCCCCACTCCTCGGGGTAGCCTCAGTGTTATCACACCGGACATTCTGTCTCTATGCTACCCCACTCCTCGGGGTGGCCTCAGCGTTGCGACACTGGAGATCCTGTCTCCATGCTTCCCGCTCCTCGGGTCTGCTCTGTGCGTCTCTACCTTGGAGATCCTTCCTCTGGTTTATCCTATCTCCTGATCTGCCCTGCACTGCAATACCTTGGAACTGTTTCTCTCAGACCCCGCTCCTCGGGGCACCCTGCAGTATTGCCACAGTGCAGGTGTCTGCGATCACGTGGCTGTGATGCAAACAACTCGGCTATGCCTCCTTTCTCCTGGGCCACAGCCATGGTCCAGTTACCTATGTTTCCATTCCACCTCGCCTCCCGATGGTGGGGCCCTGTGGGGCTGAACCCCTCAGGGACAGTCAACTACCAGCTCGGGCCAAGGTTCCACAACACCTACAAAACCTAACACTCTGCTGTACCCGATTGCGCATGCTGTTCTCCACTGTCATGCTAACTCCCAATGACGTGAATAGGAACAGTGTAACAACAGCATCCCCAGTACCACTGGGACACTGATTATGGCATAGTGGTGGGTGGTGTTCTATGGAGTCTCCCCCATGGTACCCCCAGTACCTGATAAGCTCCAAGAGGCTGGACACAACTCTTGAAATTGTGTTGGGAGAGGCTCACCGCTGTTCCCCTTATGGAAAGGCAGCAGCAAAGTCCATGGCAAAAGACAGTGCCCATAAGGCTCTGAGGTCGTTTCCTGTGGCATCTGACCATGTCCAATGGTTCCCCCTGTGGTGACAGTGCCCCTAGGGCACATAGTGCTCTCACACTCACCAAAGATGGATCGAATCAATAGCACCAAACAATGCTGCACCTAGGACTTCGACAGCACTTGACTGTGTCTTGATCGGTTTGACGGTACATAGCACCATCCCTGGTGTCACAGGCACCCGTGGACATTGACAGACTGGTGGTACCGATAGAGACCCTGGTGCCTGAAGGTATTGATGGACCAGAGGTACCGAGGATGCCATTGCAGCTGCAGGCAGAGGATCTGAAGCCCTGACAAGCCTCATTGGTATCAAAACGAACCGATGACTGCCAGTGCCATTGACAGTTCTCCTCGGCTCACTTATATGTCCAAGGATGTCTATGCTGAGAGCTCGATGGCATCCCTTGCCAGTAGCTATAGCTGACGAGAGCCTCACTAGTGCTCATTAGCACCGATGGTGCACAAAGCCATACAGAGCCTCCGCTTCCCCCCAATCCCAGCAGCTCAGGGCCTCTGAGATCATCAGTGTCCATGATGTCTGACAGCCGTAGGTCAGTAATGTGACAGCCCAATGCCATTCAGTGCCCTGTCTGGACACTGCAAAGAAGCCTCTAGGGTACCGGACCACTGTGCCGGGATGCCTCAGTGCTCCAGGGTACCTTGAGTAGATGATGACCCCGGCACTCGACAGCGCCAAGTCTGTCCAAGGCCAAAATCCCTGTCACTCGAGGGCTTCAGTAGCACTCGAAGGCTCTCAGGAGCCCCAGCATTGGATGGCCTTGAGGGCAACCAGGATGCTGAGTGTCGATCCCAGTGCTTTGTTGATGGTGCTCAATATTGTTGAGAGTGGCAAGGAATGACATCCCTGGTGAACACACCCGATGGCTTCCATTGCAGCCCCGCACATCAATGACATGGAGGTATTGATGGTATCAAGGCAGCTTTGCACCACATAAGAACATAAGAACATAGGAAAATGCCATACTGGGTCAGACTAAGGGTCCATCAAGCCCAGCATCCTGTTTCCAACAGTGGCCAATCCAGGCCATAAGAACCTGGCAAGTACCCAAAAACTAAGTCTACTCCATGTTACCATTGCTAATGGCAGTGGCTATTCTCTAAGTGAACTTAATAGCAGGTAATGGACTTCTCCTCCAAGAACTTATCCAATCCTTTTTTAAACACAGCTATACTAACTGCACTAACCACATCCTCTGGCAACAAATTCCGGAGTTTAATTGTGCATTGAGTAAAAATGAACTTTCTCTGATTAGTTTTAAATGTGCCCCATGCTAACTTCATGGAGTGCCCCCTAGTCTTTCTACTATTCGAAAGAGTAAATAACCGATTCACATCTACCCGTTCTAGACCTCTCATGATTTTAAACATCTCTATCATATCCCCCCTCAGCCGTCTCTTCTCCAAGCTGAAAAGTCCTAACCTCTTTAGTCTTTCCTCATAGGGGAGCTGTTCCATTCCCCTTATCATTTTGGTAGCCCTTCTCTGTACCTTCTCCATCGCAATTATATCTTTTTTGAGATGCGGCGACCAGAATTGTACACAGTATTCAAGGTGCGGTCTCACCAGGGAGCGATACAGAAGCATTATGACATTTTCTGTTTTATTCACCATTCCCTTTCTAATAATTCCCAACATTCTGTTTGCTTTTTTGACTGCCATAGCACACTGTACCGATGATTTCAATGTGTCATCCACTATGACACCTAGATCTCTTTCTTGGGTTGTAGCACCTAATATGGAACCGAACATTGTGTAATTATAGCAAGGGTTATTTTTCCCTATATGCATCACCTTGCACTTATCTGCATTAAATTTCATCTGCCATAGACGGGGGGGGAGGGGGGGGAGGAGTCAAGATGGCGCCGTGAGAGGGTGCACGCTCTTACCTGTGCCGGCGTTTTCATATGTAAAGTTTTTCCTTTTTTGCTAAAATGCCTCCAAAAAGAAAGGGGAGACCCCGGAATTACCCCTCAGTATCCACGGTCACCTCCGAACAGAGAATGATCGAGCAGTGCACTCCAAGACCAGCTAATGTGGAGCTAGGAGGTCCAGCTGTCAGGTCACAGGAAGGAGACCGTGACCCGACCTTGGAAGAGGTTACCCTAAGCCCCTTAGATGAACGTCTTCCACCGGCAGTGAGAGGAACCTCAACGCCACGGCTGGAAGGAACGACCGAAGGGGTCGGATTTCTCCAGCCAGAGGGGACGACAGAGAGGGGGATCCTCTCACTAAATACCCTGAACAACGGAGAGACTGGCGAAGGAGAATTAGATCAAGAAGGAGGAGGTGACCAGAGGAGTGGGGGTGAGAGGATCGCACAATGCCCTCTTTTACGTCATTCTTAATATTTCTAAGCCGGAGGTTGTAACGCTAGATTCGATCTGGCAATTAACATCTGCTCTAGCAAAGGCTTTAGTTGACTGTTCCGGTAAAATGACATCAATGTCTCAACAAGTAGATAAATTAAGCAGTTGCTTTTCAGAATATAAGCAAGAAACAACAGGGATAGTACAAAATTTGGATATGGAAATAAAACAGGTTAAACAAGTGCAAGCAACATTAAATCAAGACTGTGGTAATATAAATAGAAGACTTGAAACCGTTGAGAACAATATGAGGCATTTAAACTTGTGGGTTTTAAATTTCCCCAGGGTGATGGGAGAATTACCAAGAATGACTTTTAAATGCTATCTTTCAGAAGCATTAGAAATTTCCACTGACCAGATCCCACCTCTGGATAAAGTATATTTCCTTCCAGTTCGTACTACCCAGCAAGTGCAAGTGGCCTCAAATGTTCTAGAGAATCTGACAACATTCTTGGAAACTTCTACATACGAGATAGTCGAAAGGACAACTTTATTAATATCCTTTTTCAACGAGGTGGATATGGGGAAGATAATGTGTGCTTATTTTTAAAAAATGCAAGTTATCTTTATGGGAGGAAATGTAAGGATCTATCCCGATCTGACTAAAGTGACTCAGACAAAGAGAAAAAATTTCCTGGCATTGAAAACCGAAGCGCTAGCAGTGGGGGCATCTTTCTTTTTGCGATTCCCCTGCAAGTGCGTGATTAAATATGGAGTAAATAATTATATTTTCTATCAACCTGAACAGCTAAAGAATTTTATAGATGCAAAGAAAATACCATCTGTAATAGGCAATGTATAGTCTATATAATGTGTAATCTGGCTTAACACGATGCTTTTTCTTTATGGGAATTTCATTCCCTTTTCTTATTTTCCTTTTGTCTCCTTTAATTTGCAGTTACTCCTCCCTCCGGAGAATTGGAGTCTAAAGGGTTTGATACAATTGATAATGTGAGATTGTGATTATGGAAGACTGTTTTACTTTTTGTGATTTTTTCTCAATTGTCAAACCATATTACTTATTCAAAGTGGATACTTTGTAAGTTTGTTTAAAATTCAATAAAGAAATAATGAAAAAAAAAATTTCATCTGCCATTTGGATGCCCAATTTTCCAGTCTCACAAGGTCTTCCTGCAATCACAATCTGCTTGTGATTTAACTACTTTGAACAATTTTGAGTCATCTGCAAATTTGATTATCTCACTCGTCGTATTTCTTTCCAGATCATTTATAAATATATTGAAAAGTAAGGGTCCCAATACAGATCCCTGAGGCACTCCACTGTCCACTCCCTTCCACTGAGAAAATTGTCCATTTAATCCTACACTCTGTTTCCTGTCTTTTAGCCAGTTTGCAATCCACGGAAAGGACATCGCCACCTATCCCATGACTTTTTACTTTTCCTAGAAGCCTCTCTTGAGGAACTTTGCAAACACCTTCTGAAAATCCAAGTATACTACATCTACCGGTTCACCTTTATCCACATGTTTATTAACTCCTTCAAAAAAGTGAAGCAGATTTATGAGGCAAGACTTGCCCTGGGTAAAGCCATGCTGACTTTGTTCCATTAAACCATGTCTTTCTATATGTTCTGTGATTTTGATGTTTAGAACACTTTCCACTATTTGTCCTGGCACTGACGTCAGGCTAAACGGTCTGTAGTTTGCCGGATCCCCCCGGACCCCTTTTTAAATATTGGGGTTACATTAGCTATCCTCCAATCTTCAGGTACAATGGATGATTTTAATGATAGGTTACAAATTTTTACTAATAGGTCTGAAATTTCATTGTTGAGTTCCTTCAGAACTCTGGGGTGTATACCATCTGGTCCAGGTGATTTACTACTCTTCAGTTTGTCAATCAGGTCTACCACATCTTCTAGGTTCACCATGATTTGGTTCAGTCCATCTGAATCATTACCCATGAAAACCTTCTCCAGTACGGGTACCTCCCCAACATCCTCTTCAGTAAACACCAAAGCAAAGAAATCATTTAATCTTTCTACGATGGCCTTATCTTCTCTAAGTGCTCCTTTAACCCCTCGATCATCTAACGGTCCAATTGACTCCCTCACAGGCTTTCTGCTTCAGATATATTTTAAAATGTTTTTACTGTGAGTTTTTGCCTCTATGACCAACTTCTTTTCAAATTCTCTCTTAGCCTGTCTTATCAATGTCTTGCATTTAACTTGCCAATGCTTATGCATTATCCTATTTTCTTCTGTTGGATCCTT
Source organism: Rhinatrema bivittatum (assembly GCF_901001135.1). Lineage (NCBI taxonomy): Eukaryota > Metazoa > Chordata > Amphibia > Gymnophiona > Rhinatrematidae > Rhinatrema > Rhinatrema bivittatum. Next base: position 762,002,613 of record NC_042615.1, read on the forward strand.
CTTCCAGTTTTTGAATGAAGATCTTTTGGCTAAAATAGCTTCTTTCACCTCCCCTTTTAACCATGCTGGTAATCGTTTTACCTTCTTTCCACTTTTTTTAATGTGTGGAATACATCTAGACTGTGCTTCTAGGATGGTATTTTTTAACAATGACCACACCTCTTGCACACATACATTCTGATTCTCTCATCTTACTTCTTAGACTTCTGGCATTAGCATACAAACATTTCAAAGTTTGTTTTTAGTTTGTATTTTCATTCTGTTTTTTAATTGATAGGGATAAGTTAGAATTTTTTTACCTCAGGTGAGTTTTTAGTTACAGGCACTTGGACTTCTTTTCTTATTATTGGAGCCTCACTGTCAGGATGCCCTAATTCTAATGCATCATTAGTATCCTTTGAAGATACCTCTCTTGGAACCATGTGCTGCTGAGCGTCTGTCGGCTTTCCTCTTTGTTCTAGTTTAAAAGCTGCTCTATCTCCTTTTTAAAGGTTAGCGCCAGCAGTCTGGTTCCACCCTTCGGAAGGGACTCCCCCTTCTCCAAAAGTTTCCCCAGTTCCTAACAAAACTGAATCTCTCTTCCTTGCACCATTGTCTCATCCACACATTTAGACTCCAGAGCTCTGCCTGCCTCTGGGCCCTGCACATGGAACAGGGAGCATTTCAGAGAATGCTACCCTGGAGGTTCTGGATTTAAGCTTTCTACTTAAGAGTCTAAATTTGGCTTCCAGATCCTCCCTCCCATATTTTCCCATGTCGTTGGTGTCCACATGTACCTCCCCAGCATTGTCTAAAGTCCTATCTAGGTGACACGTGAGGTCCGCCACCTTCGCACCAGGTAGGCATGTTACCAGGCGATCCTCACAACCACCAACCACCCTGCTGTCTATAATCCTAATAATCGAATCACTAGCTATGATGGCTGACCTAACCCTTCCCTCCTGGGCAGTAGGACTTGGGGAGATATCCTCGGTGCAAAAGGACAATGCATCACCTGGAGATCATATCCTTGCTACAATATCCTTTCCTACTACACCAGCTTGATGCTTTCCAATCATGAGACCTTCTTCCTCCAAGGCAGCACCAGGGCTGCCAGTCTGAAGTTGGCTACTATGTCCCTGAAGGTCTCATCTATATACCTCTCTGTCTGCCTTGATGTAGATGCTGAAATATACAGTATGTAATGTGCCTGTACTGTGTGACTCATGTATACAAAGATTTGGTGGGAAGATGGAGGTGGAACGAAGTTTGAGTAGAGAAGAAGGACAAGGTAGGGTGTTCAGAAGTCTGCTGGCAGAGAACAATGAAATCCCCCCCTCACACCCATGAAAGTGCAGGAAAGACACAACTTGGTTGGTGCCTTGGCACCTGCCCAGTGTCCCCAGCAGCTGGGCAATCATGGGCAACAACATCACATCACCAATCCTCACCTTTGGCTAGCCCCGGTGAAGGGCTGCTGGTATGGATACTCGTGATTTCCTATGCAGCAAGTTTTTAAGATATTTTTGTTAGTCTTTGCTGCATTATTTATGTGCTGATGTTTATGTACCTTTGTTATCTGCCTAGCACAGGCATACTACTATAAGCGGAATACAAATATTTAAAAAAAAAATAAAACAAGGGCAAGTCAGGGAATGAGGGAAGGCTGGTATTTGTTAGCATTTAAGTTGCAAAAAAACCCTATTTTTGCTTCTGTTAAATTAGGGTCAATTATTTTTCTGCTTTTTAGGGGCAGGGCTTGTTTTATTTTTCTGTTGGCTTTGGCCCCTGTTCTATGAAATTCTGAGGTGGGCAAAAAATTGTGTACAAAAGTCAAACACTGCAGGACAACTGAATATTCTCTGAACTGGTCTGGCTATCTTTCTTTTGCAGAACACGAAAAAAGTATTCTACTGAATATCTCTAGACAGTTGGCTATATGTTTAGGTTTATTCATTTCTTTAATTAATCACATCTTATTACAAGTACTAAACCAGTGAGATGTACAATAAAAGTCATGATACTAACTTTTAATATAAAATCAGACTAAACAGTGTAAAAAGCATATTAAAAATCAAATAAAAGTGATAATGCTAAAAAACAAAAAAGCAATACACAGTTAAATACACATTACACATGCAACTCGGCAGTTTTTTTAGAATAGAGGCTATTGGGAAAATAGCACATTGTAATTAATTCAAGTCTCTTTCCACTGAAACACAGTGTGCAGAGAATTATTTTATTGCCAGGACTGTAGATTTTCAAAAACAACACTGTTTCAAGTGCTTCTGCAAAGCTTAAAGGCGCAAGATTTGTTGCTTTTGGTAGTTTAGCTCACTTGACTTCTGACCTTTCTAAATATCTGGTTGAACACCGACACTATTTTTGCAAGGAGTGAAGAGTAAATAAGCAAGGACTGATTGAGTTGTCTCAAGCTACATAGCAGCCTTTGAAGAGCTGAAGCGGAGGGGGGAAGAGGGGCTATTAAGCGAGGCAGGAGTTAACCTCATTCTGGAATGTTTTTACTTTATAAAAAAAGTTATTTCACCAAACTGAAGATGGGGGAGACATCACTTTTACAAACTGTTACTTTCCGTATCAAGTAGAAATTATTTTATTATTATTATTATTATTAATAATAATTTGACATAGAAAAAAGCAAGCATACTTCCAAATTTGGAACATGACATTTTTGAACTTCCAAAAGATAAGTGAATCTCTAAATAAAGGCTACATTTTTGCTCTGGCTGGCTTTGGAGGCCAAGTCACTGACGGAGGTAGAGCAACTCCGTCAAGAGCCATTCATATAAGATCACCAGAGGACTTTTTTCAACGGAGTTCACTCAGATTCCGCAAAAATCGGTTGCATCACAACGTTTTACATCCCTGAGGAAACACAATCAGTCTGAAACACGGATCGGCTGTGTCGGGACCATCGTGTGAAACCGGACAACACAACCAACTTTCTCAAAGGGAAGTCTGAACTTTACTCCTTTATAGCTCACAGTTTATATAGAGAGCTCAGAGCTCCTAGTAAAAAATACCGTCATGGTATATAAATTATTTGATGCTCACCACACGGAAGAGGTTACAGAGGTGAAGTAACTTTTAACCAAAAAATCTCACAAAAAAACTCACACAGGAGGAGGGGGATAGTTAATGATTATAACACCACACAATCGTGGTGCGGAGACACCAATCAATTTATATGAAACTTTCCTCCAATTCCTTTACATTATTAATATATAATATATAAACAATTAATTCACACATACACGGTATATAGTAGGTGTCATAAAATATTTTTTATTTCAAATAACTTTTCAAAAGAAATAAATAACTTTATTGAGAAAATATATATTATTCCAGCGATTGAGCATAGCTCATGATTTATTGATTATAGTTATAATCGCTGTAGTAGTGGCAATTTTGATTTCTCTAAGTAGAGGTGTAGTCATCAAGGGGGCATTTCTCAAAAAAACAAAACAAAACACAGAGTGGGTAAAAGACATGCAAATTTATGTATTTCAGGCATAGAAGTCCAAGGGAGCAGTACACCATAAGAGAGTGAGAAGCCAATTTTCATGAAGCAGGAAAGAGATCACTGCGTGACTCTATCTGATGATTTCAAGATAGGGAAACAATGTGGTGACCAGAGCTGGAGGCCTGCTAGAATGCATAAGGAATGGTACAACCAGTAGAAAAGAGGAAGTGATTATTATGCCATTGTATAGGCCACCTGGAATATAAAGTCCAATTCTGGAGACCTGGAAGGTTATAGTCAGAGTAGTAGTAGTCCGGAGAAAAGCTACTAAAATGATGAGGGTTTGCATCAGAAGCCCTGTGAGATGAAGATTAGAAATCTAAACATGTATGCCCCCTGGAGCAGAGGCGGGAGAAGGAAGAATTGATAGAGACATTCAAATACCTGAAAGGTATTCACGCAAAAGAAACAAATCTGTTTTAAGGGAATGGACTTCTAGTGGGTAAACTGAAAAATTATGTCAGGAAATATTTTGTCATGGATTGAGAGTGGGTCTTGGTAATGGAGTTTAAGAGAAAATGAGATATGCACATAGGATTATTAGTTGCTAAAAATGGAGAGAGCAGATAGCATAACCAAACCTGGCATCATAAATTTAAGTGTTCATAATGCCATACTTGCCAGATTAAAAAATGAGTGTTGGGCGCTGTCAGAATGAATGGTAAAGTGGTTAATTTGAAAGGTTAGATGTCTTTGCAGAAACAGAGGCAAATACATGGCCATTTGTCTATCAGGGTGTGATGGCAGAATTGACTAGTATTTGGGTCTGTCTGGCAGTTGCAAGTTCTGTGAAAACTAGAAGTCCTAGCAGAAATTCAGACACTCATACATCTGGGTCTGTGTGACAGGCTATGCAGGCTGCTCACTAGTAATTATGGCTATTTAGATTAGACTGTGATGATAGAATTAATATAGCAGCTGGCTTTGTCTGGCAAATTGCAAGTTCTGTAATAACTAGAAGTCCTAGAGGAAATGCATGTGCTCATGTAGCCAAGTTTGTCTGACAGGCTGTGTAAGAGACTTAGGATGCTGGATTTTCAGACAGTGGCCGCAGTAGTATTGCTGGCTGTTGGATTGTTGGGGAGCTTTGGGGGGTATGCATGGGTGGAGAGGGGGTTGGGGCAAATACTGGGGGGGGGGGGGGGGGGGGGGGGTTGTGTCCTTCTGTGCTCTTCTATCTGGGATGGTGGAGTTCAAACACGAGGAAGACAAAAAAAGGCATAAAGAGAAGCCTGTAGGTGGTCATTCTGTGTGACTGTCAGTGGGGATGTATCCTTAGTGCTGACATAATAATTGGCCTAAAAAACAAGGAAGTCGGTCTAGCAAAGCCGTGAGGAATATAAAACAGAGAAGCCGAAGTCCTCAAGATTATTTATTGAAAAGGCAATATTCCAGTGAGTGCCTGACTCAAGGCCTGAGTGTCGCCCGATCACGGGCTGCTTCAGGGGCTAAAATAAAAAATTGCATAGTTTAATCAAAATACATAAACAACACATGTCATGAACAGGTAATAAGTGCCATGGTCTTTTTCTTTATATGGCTTTCTGTCCTTAGTCTTTTGTATGTTGACCTCTTTCTTTTTTAATTTATAAAAAGAACTTTGTGTGTTGTTTATGTATTTTGATTAAACTATGCAATTTTTTATCTTAGCCCCTGAAGCAGCCCGTGATCGGGCGAAACTCAGGCCTTGAGTCGGGCACTCACTGGAATATTGCCTTTTCAATAATCTTGAGGTCTTCGGCTTCTCTGTTTGACATAATAATTGGACAGACTGAATGGGCAGCCTACTCTAAACCACTCACTCACTTGTAACTTCATGAGAGGTCTAGAATGGGTAAATGTGAATTGGTTATTTACTCTTTCGGATAATAGAAGGACTAGGGGGCACTCCATGAAGTTAGCATGTAGCACATTTAAAACTAATCGGAGAAAATTCTTTTTCACTTGATGCAAAATTAAACTCTGGAATTTGTTGCCAGGGGATGTGATTAGTGCTGGAGGATGGCCAATGTAACCCCAATATTTAAAAAAGGCTCCAGGAGAGATCCGGGTAACTATAGACCAGTGAGCCTGACTTCAGTACAGGGAAAAATAGTGGAAACTATTCTCAAGATCAAAATCGTAGAGAATTTAGAAAAACATGGTTTAATGGAACACAGTCAACATGGATTTACCCAAGGGAAGTCTTGCCTAACAAATCTGCTTCATTTTTTTGAAGGGGTTAATAAACATGAGGATAAAGGTGAACTGGTAGATGTAGTGTATTTGGATTTTCAGAAGGCGTTTGACAAAGTCCCTCATGAGAGGCTTCTAAGAAAACTAAAAAGTCTTGGGATAGGAGGTGATGTCCTTTCGTGGATTACAAACTGGTTAAAAGACAAGAAACAGAGTAGGATTAAATGGTCAATTTTCTCAGTGGAAAAGGGTAAACAGTGGAGTGCCTCAGGGATCTGTACTTGGACCAGTACTTTTCAATATATTCATAAATGATCTGGAAAGGAATACGACGAGTGAGGTTATCAGATTTGTGGATGATTCAAAATTATTCAGAGTAGTTAAATCACCAGCGGATTGTGATATATTACAGGAGGACCTTGCAAGACTGGAAGATTGGGCATCCAAATGGCAGATGAAATTTAATGTGGACAAGTGCAAGGTGTTGCATATAGGGAAAAATAACCCTTGCTGTAGTTACACGATGTTAGGTTCCATATTAGAAGCTACCACCCAGGAACAAGATCTAGGCATCATAGTGGATGATACTTTAAAATCGTCGGCTCAGTGTGCTGCAGCAGTCAAAAAAGCAAACAGAATGTTAGGAATTATTAGGAAGGGAATGGTTAATAAAATGGAAAATGTCATAATGCCTCTATATCGCTCCATGGTGAGACTGCACCTTGAGTTCTGTGTACAATTCTGGTCGCCGCATCTCAAAAAAGATATTGTTGCGATGGAGAAGGTACAGAGAAGGGCAACCAAAATGATAAAGGGGATGGAACAGCTCCCCTATGAGGAAAGGTTGAAGAGGTAAGGGCTGTTCAGCTTGGAGAAGAGAAGGCTGAGGGGGGATATGATAGAGGTCTTTAAGATCATGAGAGGTCTTGAACGAGTAGATGTGAATCGGTTATTTACACTTTCGGATAATAGAAGGTCTAGGGGGCATTCCATGAAGTCATCAAGTAGCACATTTAAGACTAATCGGAGAAAATTCTTTTTCACTCAACGCACAATAAAGCTCTGGAATTTGTTGCCAGAGAATGTGGTTAGTGCAGTTAGTGTAGCTGGGTTCAAAAAAGGTTTGGATAAGTTCTTGGAGGAGAAGTCCATTAACTGCTATTAATCAAGTTTACTTAGGGAATAGCCACTGCTATTAATTGCATCAGTTCACCAACCTGAACGTTTTCCAGGGAAACATGTCTGGTGGTTTTTGTACGGAGGTTTCTGATTAGGGTAACCGATTTACAGTTATCCTTAGCTTCACCTCCGTCTATTATTCTTTTATTATTTTTCAGAAATTTATAAAGATATTCACTTTTTTTTGTTTTTCTTTTACTTATTTATTCTTAAAATCCCTTCTCCCCGGCTGCTTTACCGACCCATTTCAATTTCTATTTTATACTTATCAAGGTCGCTGCCTTTGTAGATGTTCATGGGTACGGAGCTGCTCGTCCGACACTGGCCATGTTTCGGCACTGTGTGCCTGCTTCAGGGACTGCGGGAGAATTTACTGTGTCCTGTATCGGGTTCACAGTATCCTTATCACTTACTCTTTAAGATGCCGTGTGTCAAGTGTGCGACGCCTTCTGTGCTTGTCAAGCACAGAAAACGTTCAGGTTGGTGAATTAATTATAAAGGGAAAGAGGTTGGTTAGTGATCAATTAATTGCATCATGGGATCTTCTTAATGTTTGGGTACTTGCCAGGTTCTTGTGGCCTAGTTTGGCCTCTGTTGGAAACAGGATGCTGGGCTTGATCTGACCCAGCATGGCAATTTCTTATGTTCTTAGTTAATGTAGCTGGGTTTAAAAAAGGTTTGGAGAAGTTCTTGGAGAAGTCCATTACCTGCTATTAATCAAGTTGACTTAGAAAATAGACACTCTATTACTAGCATCAGTATTGTGTGATATACTTAGTTTTTGGGTACTTGCCAGGTACTTGTAGCCTGGATTGGCCACTGTTGGAAACAGGATGCTGGGCTTGATGGACCCTTGGTCTGACCCAGTATGGCAATTTCTTATGTTCTAAATTGGTTTGAATCCTACTTATTTCTCCAGACTTTTCAATTAAATACAAATCAGTCTTTTTCTAGGTAGATGACAATAGCTTCTGGTGTTTTGCAAGATTCCCCTCCCACCCCTTTCTTCAACACTTACTATTTATTTACTCTCTCTATGTAAATTCTTGACTAGGCTTTATTTCTCTCACCCACTCTCTTCAATATCTACCTTATCCCCTTGGGAAGTTCATCAGTGACTGCCATGCCAATCATTATTCATATGCTGATGACATTCAACTACTAATCCCAATAGGCAAAAATCAAGACCAAGCTATAGCACACCTTAATAAAACACTGAAAATAATTGCAAGCTGGTTGCACCAGCACAAACTTAAATTAAACTCCCCAAACACAGAGATCTATGGATTGGAAAAAAAGACCTTGATCACCTTCTCCCAACAGTGACCCTTGGGGAACAACTCTTGACTTAGCTCACAAGTATGAAGCCAAGCTTCATTCTAGACTCCGACCATGAAGGCCCAGGTCCAAGCAGTATCCAAGTCAGCTTTTTTTCCACCTCTGCCAGCTCCACCACCTCCAGCCATTACTAGATGACACAGCCTTTGCAACTGCCATCTGCACCTCTGTAATCTTGTCTAGAAAACTGTAATGCTCTATATGTAGGAATCACTGATACCTTAAACCAATGATACTCCCTTATTTAAATTTATCCTAGGTTCATTCACCCAGGAGCTCAGACCTGTCTCCAAGCTGAACCTAGACCTGAAACTCTCCTGAAATTGGTCAAGGATTTTGAAAATTGCAGGTGAACCATGCATTCTATTAATGTACTTAAAAAAATAAATTGAGGACGGGGCCAAGATGGTGGCGTGAGCGGCTGCAGTGAAATGCTCTCTCCCGAGTTACTTTAATTTTTACCTCAATAATGCCCTCGAAGAGGAAAGGTTGGGTTCGTGTCTTCCCTCCAGCTGGATCCCTACCATCAGGCCAGCATTTAATATCTTCATTTGCAGCCGGCATGGTAGTGCAGGGGGTTCCTCTCCCCGCTGTGACTAGCAGTGAGGGAGCACCGCAATCGCCATGGGAAACCATGGTGAGTCCGCCAGATCAGCATTTCCTCCTGGCTCCGGTTTCCAGCTTCCCTCTCCTGGAGTTTTCAGTCCAAGATGATGTCATCATCTGAGCGACTGCGATGGGAGATGAGAGTGGAGGAGTACTTCATTCTTCCCCCTGCTTACTGGAGACTTTGCTACCATTTCAAGTTTTTCCTCCACCTGTTTCCTCTTCTTCAGTAGAAGAGTCGGAGGAGTTGGATGAAGAGCTGAAGCAGCGACGCCGGGACTATTGAGGGAGGCACAAGCCAGAGTAGGGGGTGAGTGTTTCCAGCTCCCACTAAATCGGCTATAATAACTCTTGAAGTGATTTGGGATCTGATAGTGAGCTTTGGAAGCTCAATGAAGGCTTGCCAGGGAGAAATTGAGAAATTAAACAGTAAAATAAATGCTCAAAATGTTGCTTTTGACACTCAACTTCATGAAATGAAGAATCAAATGGTAACTACACTACAGACACTGGCACAAACCCAAGCATGCAACTTTAAGCTTGTTAAAGAATTTGGGATCTGTTTGCGGAGACTGGAGTACTTAGAAAACCATTCTAGACCCTTGAATTTGCGTTTTGTTAACTCCCCAGAGTTCTGGGAGAAGGAATATACACCACCTTGAAAAATTATTTCCACCAACTTCTTGAATTTGACTTAGATGAGACACCAGCCATAAATAAAGCCTACTTTCTGCCCAACCCTAGCAAAGAACCTCCTCAAGGAAGTCAATTGGATGGTCTCTCTAATCTAACACAGTTTCTTGAAGATTTGCCTGACGTGGTAATAGAGAGGGCCACCCTGCTTGTTTCCTTTATAATGGAACAAGACTTGAATGAAACAATGAGGAGATATTTTAAAAATATCTCAAATTTCCATGGGCAAACTATTCGTGTATTTCCTGACTTTGCAAGGGTGACACAGGTTAGAAGGCGTGATTTTCTGTCTCTGAGGGCCCATGGCTTTTTAAGGAGGCATACTCCATTCAGCCCTAAAGTCTGTTTTATGCTCTATTTTACTGTTTTAGGTATAGATTTTAGAGTTGATAGTTCATTTATGTTTTACTGTTTTATGTTTTAACGCGTTGATTTCACTGTTTTAGGTTATAAGGATTTTAGAATAACCTATTCTAGGAGAAAGGAGTAAGACTGAACAGGCGTTTTGATGTATTTTAAGATTATTTATGAAATGTCGCTTTTAGTTTTAATTTTTATATTGTTTTATGTTTTACTTGGCTATTTTACTATTTATAATGTATTTATTGTTGTAAACCGTTGCGATGGAACTCGACAGTATACAAGATCCAATAAATAAATAAATAAAATAAAGTGATTACATTGGGATACTCTTTTACACTTAGATATCCCTGTAAGTGTCAAGGTCAAAATGACCTGAGCAATTGAAATCCTTCTTAAATTCAGGAGTGCAATAACAACAACTCCTCTGGGGCACGAGTGATCCCTGGTATGATCTATTAAAGAAATTCTCTACCGTCCATGTTAAGCTAATTTCAGGTATATTATACTTCCTTTGAAACTCTCTAGGATTACAGGCCCCTCTATCCATTTTTGTTTTCCTTTTAGAGAATGATGTATTAATTAGTTGATATTACAATTGTGTATTTATTTTATGTAATTATCATATTATATTTAATATGAGATGTTTCGTAATCATCATTCTGTTTACAGATGTAAGATTTTTTGTCTTGCTTACTTGAGTTGAAATCAATAAATAACATTTTTTTTAAAAATTGAATACTGGATGAAAAGTTTCCAACTTATTGACATGCAAATAGGTGTGTGTGGTTTTTTTTTTTAAAGAGGGTGATTTACCACCATCTTCAAGGTTGTTGGCATAGCCACTTACTGAATGGCTCATAAAATCTTTTGTCACTATTCTTGATAAATTGAACAGGCAAAGGATCTAACACAAGGTTCATCGTCACCACCGCTTGCTTTACATCACTGTGTTCAATCTGATTAAAAGTTGACCACAAAAAGGCATCACTATTAAGAACAGAAATAAGAGTGTCCTTATTAAAAGTTTAAACATTAGAATCTGAAACAGAATTATTCAGATCACGAGCAGGAACACCACTATTAAAAACAGAAGCTGACAAAGCTGTCTAAACCAACAGAGTCTGGACATCCATATAATTGTAATATCTTATTAATAAAAATTTTTGAAAATCTGTCATAATCTAAGGAAGATACGCTGTCTAACTCTTGTGAAGTAGGGTCAGACAACCTTTCCATTATGGGGCGGATTTTAAAAGGCCCGCGCGCGTAAATCCTTCCGGATTTACATGCGCAGGGCCCTCGCGCGCCCTGCGCATGTAAATCAGCAGGCGTAACTTTGCCGACAAAGGTAGGGGGGGTTTAGATAGGGCCGGGGGGGTGGGTTAGGTAGGGGAAAGGAGGGGAAGGTGGGGGGAGGGCGAAGAAAAGTTCCCTCCGAGGCCGCTCCGAAATGTGCACCCCCTTGCGCGCGCCGACCCCGGATTTTATAAGATACGCACGGCTACGCGTGTATCTTATAAAATCCAGCGTACTTTTGTTCGCGCCTGGTGCGCGAACAAAAGTACGCGATCGCACATGTATTTAAAATCTGCCCCTATATGACATAACTCCCTAGACTGATTCTCTGTAGATAAAATTACTACAGAGAAATACAATATTTTGCAGACCCTTACCTCTATCTTATACCTTTTCACCTTGTCAATATATTGAGACTTTTCTGAAATAATACAGGACTTCCCACAATGTCACTTAAAATTACAAGTATATTGGTTAAAAGACGACAGTTTTTCTGTGAACCATGGGGCACACTGATCTAATCTCATTTTACTGAACCTTAATGGTGCTGCAGCATTGAGAGTTAGTCATAATTCTTTATTCCACTGATCTACCAATGAAACAAATGAAATAATCCTAAGGTAGAACAAAATAGTCCCTAGTTTATGAGGAAATTAATAACATCCATTTTTTTCTAGTGGAAATCCTACTAATCGATTTCTGGCAATCAAATAGATTAGGAATGCCAGTTAATGTAACATTCATGAGGTAGTGATTTGACCATGTCCCTGGTTTTATCATCTCAGACTCTTGGACTCCTCCTCCCATCTATTGCCCTCTTTTCACTTGGCCACCAAACCACACACTTACCACACACACTCCAGAATGCCTATACACCTGCCCTGTCACTTATACCTGGCTTGCCCTGTCCTCTCCACTATCACACCTCCCCTTTCTTGCAAAACCCTAATACAGAGAATGACAAAACTTGAGATAGAGACCAACAGATACTCACCTTCACAATCACAGCAGAAAAGAAACACAAAATGATAGGAAGGAATGCAGTATAGGAAACAAGAATCACAAGACAGTTCATGCAAAATCATTTCTCTCCTAGAACCAGTACTCCATGTTGGGTTCAATGGCTCTGCTCTTTCTCTCAACATAGCATTGACAGCAAGACCTTTTGCACAGGGCCGGTGCAAGGGTATTAGGCATCCCAGGTGAACCTTCTGCCTTGTGCCTAGCCCCCCGTTCTTGGCCCCGACTCCTGCCTCGTTTGCGCCTGCCGAGTGTATGCTTCTCTGGGCTGCAAGCAGGTTGGGCACTGCTTGTGGCCCACCAAATCTCTACTCCTCTTTGCTGCGAGGCGGCCCCACATGGCTGTTCTTTGGCGCCCCCTAATGGTTGGCACCCTAAGCGACTGCCTAGTTCGCTAAAATGGGACGTGCCAGCCCAGCTTGTGCATATCTCCCCTTTATATCGTTTTGATGGTGAGAGGCACAGATAAATAAAAGGAACACTGAGTATGCACTAAAAAACATAGTATAAATGTGTGTGCTAATTTTTCTAAAATATTTTAGCTGTCACACACTATCTGATTAATTGAGTGAGTAGGATATTAAAGGTAAATATTTAATGTATCCTTTAGTGACTCTACCCCATAGCTTCTTATGACATATATTTAAATACTTTCTTCAGCACAATGGATTCACCTTTTTTCCCAAGTACCATTTCAATTTTCCATTCTGGGAGGTTTTTGCATTTTTTGGGCCTCCCACTGGTTTGGTCCTACCCTTAATGGAGATGGGTTTAGCCTTCCTATTAAGGGGGTTGGCAATACTGTTGTTAGGAGTTTGTTGGGAGATCTTTTGGGTTAGAGTCAGACTTTGACAGACAAGGTCTGAGTTTGCGGCATCTTAGTAGGCCTCAGGGTCTGTTTCATAGGAGGCTAGTTTTGGAATTTGAGAGAGATTTTGGAGTCTGAGTGGTCTCCACCTGAAGGCTACATCAGTTTTTGCAGGAGGGACTGAATTCCAGGCTATTTGATCCTCTACATCCAGTAAATAGTAGAGACATATATTTTGGGCAAGAGTTTTTGTTTCTCTAATCTGTTTTTGGTGGTTTATAATTGAAGAAGAGCTAGGGTTTTCCATCCTTCACTGGAAGGTCTCAAGGACGCTGATTCAGCTAACAGGAGGGTAAGAAGAAAGGTGGATATGGATGAAGATACTGGTACCTTTTTAGGTATTTTCCTGTTTCTTTATATTATTTTTGCAATATTGGCATGGATTTTATTTTTCAATCTGCAAAAAAACCACGGATTTATGTTGAACACCATCACAGAGCCCTGGCAATATTTTTCCAGCTTCTTTGTTATTGTCTATGATCCTACCACAGTGAGTACTTATACGAATTAAATTGAAAGGACTGCTGAGAGGAAAATTGCAGGTGGACTACTCTCCTCCTGCATCGATTGCCTCGGAGGTCATACCTCCTCCCCGCCTGTGGAATCCCAGCGGCCCAGTGGCTTATTGGTTCATGAAGGAAGAGAAAAGATTTGGGAAATTTATGTTATAGCCCTGGGGAAAAGATAGTACTTTATTCAGTCTTACAAATGGGGGTTACAGAATTCTACATCAAAATGCTGTTTTCATTAGAGTTTTAATGTTTTGTTTTGTTTGAGCCACATCATTAGTGATCTACATCAAGTGAAACAGGGTCTCTCATGCTGATTAGAATAGCATTAGCATAAGTTACTGAAAACAATCAGTCAAAGTTTAGAAAAACAGAAGGCAAAGCTCCAGTGAGGGGATTTCTTTTAAATAAGGTATCATTATAGAAAAAAAAAAACAGCAGATGAAAGAATGGAAGTCTTGTTGCTTTTTTGAAGAAGTCAGGAATTAGGTGTTGCTACTTTTACCACTGAAAATATATATTGAAAAAAATGGACCTATTATTAAGAGACAGAGTGGAACATGCAAATTACTAGGTCAAATAGGAGGGAATCTCTCATTTATGAGGCGATCAAACTGGCAGCTGAATGTCACACTACTGTGTGTCAGGAAACATGTTGTAGGTCTAAATGACCAATTAAGATGCCAATTACAAACCAGCAGGTGCTAGATTCACAAGACTTGGTTCCTCTACCCCAGGGGATCTTAACCTTTTTAGGTACAGGGACCCCATTCCATATCTGAAAGTCTTAGAAACCCCCATTCTGTCCCTACTAGTCCCTCCCCATCAGCCTCTCTCCACGAGCCTCTTTCCTATTACAAGTCTTTCTCCAGTATCTCCTCACACACTCCTGCCCAGCTCCACCCCTGTTGCGTTCGTGCCTGTTCTCGCCCTCGCTCCACCCTCTCTACCTTTGTGGCGACTCCCTTCGGCTCTGACGGACAGATGCTGCTGCGGCTTCTCTTCGCCGCTTCTCCCCGGAATCCCTGGGCTGGCCTGACGCTGCAAATCCGCCATGTTCCTGATGACGTAAGGACGTATGCGCGCACTCCAGAGTTTGTACCAGCAAGGGCGCGAACCTCAGGGGCGTTTCCCCGTAGTGACGTCATCTGCTTCCAACTTAAAAGGTCTTCATTTGCTACTTCGAATCGAGTTAGCAAGGAGGAATCTTCTCTGCTGCTCTGCCTCCACAAACTTACCAAGGGGTACCCGCTCTTCGGGGGCCCTGCTCTCTCTTCTTGATTTCAGATTCTAAGATGGGATCCGGTACTCGCTCCTCGAGGGCCTATGTCCCTGAATGCTCAGAAGACTCCTTACTGCCTGGAAGCGATTGCAGATGTGAACACTGTGAGTTCTATTACAGATAGGAATCGGTACTCACTCCACGAGGGCCTATGTTCCTAATCTCTGAAGGCTCCCTTCTGTCTAAGACATTATTGCAGGTATGGAGATCGTGAGTTACTATTGCAGATTGCAGATAGGAACCGGTACTCGCTCCATGAGGGCCCATGTTCCTAAAATCCTTCATAGACTCTCTTCTATCTCAGAAGCTATCGCATACCTATTTCTGGTACATTACTGTTTCATATTGCAGATAGGAACCGGTACTCACTTCATGAGGGCCCATGTTCCTAATCTCTGAAGGCTCCCTTCTGTCTAAGACATTATTGCAGGTATGGAGATTGTGAGTTACTATTGCAGATTGCAGATAGGAACCGGTACTCGCTCCATGAGGGCCCATGTTCCTAAAATCCTTCATAGACTCTCTTCTATCTCAGAAGCTATCGCATACCTATTTCTGGTACATTACTGTTTCATATTGCAGATAGGAACCGGTACTCACTTCATGAGGGCCCATGTTCCTAAAACCCTTCACAGACTCTCTTCTATCTCAGAAGCTATCGCATACCTACATTACTATTACAGATTGCAGATAGGAACTGGTACTCGCTCCACGAGGGCCTATGTTCCTAAAATTCTCCAAAGACTTTCTTCTATTCCAGAAGCCATCTCATACACAGATATTGTGAGTTCTTATTCCAGACTGCATATAGGAACCAGTACTCGCCTACGGCTCCTGTTCCTGAATATACTAAAGACTCTCTGTTGCATAGAAGCCATTACAGATATCTACAATTGTGAGTGTATCATCTACTACTGGTTATGTATTCTGCATACCCTGTCTACTCACTACCTATAGTCTCTCTCTACAGCTCAGCAACCCAGAGATCGCAGTTCCAGTATCTGAGGGACTTCAGCCCTGCCGGGCACATCAACTCACTACTGCCACCTCTGGTGGTTCTACTTCCTGTCTAATAAAGAACTATCTGTGTTTGCCTCCATACTCCAGCCTAGCCGGTGGTCCCTCTCAGGATATCCTCCTGGGGGCGCTGTCATCTGCCATTGGCCCAAGGATTCACCAGTTTCCACTAAGTGTTTATTCCTTACACTACTAGAGCAGTATCATACAGACTGCCACACTGTGGGAGCCAACCCACAACAGATCATTGACCCCGCCTACGGAGTATTACAGATTGCTAGCTCCTCCCCTTGAGGGAGCAGCATTGATCAGATTACTCACTCCTCCCCTCTGGAGGAGGTGATCCATAACAGATTGCTAACTCCTTAGCAGATTCACAACAGATTGCTAACTCCGCCCCCCCCTGGTGGTGTGATCATCAACAGATTGCTAACACTGCTCCCCTGGCAGCGTGATCCATAACAGATTGTTGACTCCGCCCCCCTCGCGGCATGATCAATAACAACCCCACCAGTCTCTCAGTTTCTAGACTCTTCCTACTAGTCTCTCTCATCCCACTAGTCTCTCTCATCTCTCATCCCACTAGTCTCTCTCTCTCTCATCCCACTAGTCTCTCTCATTCTCACTAGTCTTCCTCCAGCTCCCATCCTGCCAGTCTCTCTCTCTCCAGCCATTTCCCAATCAGTGACTCTTCCCGTCAGTTCATCCCCACCATTTCTCCCCTCTTCTGCCAGCCCCACTATAGTCTTTCTCATCAAGTCTTCCTCACCAGTCTCTTTCCTCGCTAGCTGCCAATACAGCAGTCTCACTCTCTTCCCTAGCACTGCTCCACCAGTGTCTTGTAGAGCGCTGCAGTCATAGAAATGACAGCAGAAGAAGACCAAACGGCCCATCCAGTCTGCCCAGCAAGCTTTCGCACTTTTTTTTTCTCTCACATACTTATCTGTTTCTCTTGGCTCTTAGTAACCTTTTTTTATTCTATTTCTCTTCCACCCCCACCATTAATGTAGAGAGCAGTGTTGGAACTGCATCTAAGTGAAATAGCTTAATTTAGTTAGGGGCATTAACCACCACAATAAGCAAGCTACACCCATGCTTATCTGTTTATTCAGACTGTGTAATTCAGTCCTTGTTGATTGTTGCCTGAATATAGATCCACCATTCTCCCCTGTCGTTGAAAAAGAGAGCCATGCTGGCTATGTATTGAAAGTGAAATATCAGACTTGCTCCCCTGTCGTTGAAGCAGAGGACTATGCTGGATATGCGTGAAGTGTCAAACTTCCTCCCCTGTCTTTAAAGCAGAGAGCTATGCTGGCTTTGCATTGAAGTGAAATATCAGACTTGCTCCCCTGCCGTTGAAGCAGAGGGCTATGCTGGATATGCGTGAATTGTCAAATTTCCTCCCCTGCCGTTGAAGCAGAGAGCTATGCTGGATATGTGTGAAGTGTTAAACTTCCTCCCCTGCCGTTGAAGCAGAGAGTTATGGTGGATTTGCATTGAAAGTGAATTATCAGATATTTTTTGGTTTGGGGTAGTAACCGCTGTAACAAGCAAGCTTCTCCCCTGTTTTTATGTGGTTGCAAATTCTTTTTTCCACATTTCCTCTTGCCGTTGAAGCATAGAGCAATGTTGGAGTCGCATTATTGAATAAGGATATTCATCTTCAGGTAGTAGCCATCATTCCCTCAAGCCACCCCCATGCCTCTTCTCTTCATATAGAAACACTAAAAAGACTGTGCCATCAGTGTAAGTAGAGAAGAAGTATAACAAATGGTTTCCAGCTCCCCCATGTGGGCTGCCATGTTGGTTGCTTCCTGTTTCTATATATGGGGGGCCAACATCTGAGAGGGTGTGGCTTTTTAGTTAAGCTTTTCAGGAGGTGGGATGGTGCTGTTCCTGTTTTCTTTCCTTTTATTTTTTGGGAAAGAAAACCCTTAGGCCTTAAGGCTAAGGCTTGGGTTTAGAAATAGCAGTAAAGATGCTCTTTTTCCCTTTTTTATTAAGGGCTTGTTTTCTTAGTTTTGTAAAGTTCTTCTCAAGGAACATTTTTCCACCCTTCCTTCTTTTAGTTTTGAAGACTGGTCCTATTTTTGTTGTCACCTAAATTCCCCTTCTTAGAGGAGTTTAGACTCCATCAACTGCAGGAGTCTGGGGCATCCAACCATGTCCCTGAAGATGAAGGGAGGATTAAAGGAGAACATTGGCACCCACCCGGTGTTAACCATACGAAATACCCAGGTGTTTTGGCAAGGAGTTAAGATGTGTCATCCATTTACCATCAAGGGAATTAAGGAGGTTGGAGAAAACAGTAAGAAATCTACTCAAGTAATCTGAATTAATGTATCCACCATTTTAGGAGGAAGCTGCAAATCTGCCCCTGAAATTGGGATGGGATAATGAAAGAAATATTAAGTAATTGCCTCCTTGTAATACCACCTATGTGTATCAGCACATGTTATAGCAACTAACCCACTACTTATCATGAAGCTGCAAACCGATGTAATAAAAAAATGTAATAAAAATACGCTGTTATATTATGTAACTAACACACTAACCAAACAATGTAAACCGTTCTGATGGCGAAACCGAATGACGGTATACAAAACACGACAAATAAATAAAATAAATAAATAAATACATAAATAATACCACTATTATAGGGTCACAGATTTATTGGAAAAAGAATATGTAATGGACTGTATTTAATAAGGACTTGTACATTGTCATTCACTTCATTTTTAAATCAATTTCAGTAAAGTTATGTTGGACTGCATCCAGAATCCAATGTGCTTATTACTCTGGATATTAAAGACTGTTATAACAATGTTTAGGAGAGAAATCTTCCCGCTGACAGAGGATTCTGGAAAGAGAATGGGCTTATGGAAGGTATGGGAGTTGAGGACATCTTAAGCCCTTGAAATTGAGGAGTGCCCTTGGAGTCTAAGAATCTCGGCCCAGGATTTACAGTCTCTTTATCCCAGTTCCTCTTGCTTCACTCAGCTGCTAATCCATTATTATCTCTCTCCAGTATCTCCCCACAGTTCTCTCTCTCAGCCCTTTCCCACAGCAGTCAACTTTGTATATTGTACTCACAGGCCTGAAAGTGAATTTTCAAAGGGACAATTCTTGTTGTGTCCCTTTGAAAATTCCAGGGTCAGTGATATTGCAAGTACTTTAGGGCCCACAGTCTTCATATGCAGAAGTTTCAAAATGATTTCTGGTAGTTGTCTGTCCCTCCCACTTTCCTGGTAATCCCTGGCAGTCATCTCTCCCTCTTGTCCTCCTCAACTGATCCCTTCTCAAGTGCCTTCTCTCTTGCCCTCCCCTCATGGCCTCTTCCTGAATGTCTTCCCTTCTGCCCTGCTTCCCCCTACCCTTGGCCCCTTTCTAAGTGCATTTTCTCTTGCTATCTCCACTCTGGAATGCCTTCCCTCGTCTTCTTCCTTTTAGCCTGTCCATATGGACCATTCTGCCCTCTTCCCACTGTGTCCCCTTCTCCAGTCCTCTCCCCATGTCACCTTCCTTGAGTGCCTTCCATCCTGCCCTGCTTTCTCCCCACCCCTGACCCCTTCCCAAAAGCCTTTCCTCCTGTCCCCCTTCTAGGTGCTTTTCTCCCTCCTACCCTTCTCCTCAAAACCCCTTTCCAAGTACTTTTCTTCTTGCGCTCCCTCCTGCCTTCCCAACAGAGCGATGTCCTTCCTAGCCTCTGCCCCTGTGGCCTCTCCTTGAGTGCTCGTTTTACTTCTTCACTTGCCCCTCCACGGCCATATTATTTATTCTGTGCAGATTTTCTTCTACAATGCTGGGCCAGCAAGGCAGCCAGAGCACAGGCAGCAGTGCCTGGACACACTCCTCAGGGTTAACACCCTGCTTGCCATCTCTTCCATTCGTGTGGAGCAGTAATTAATGAAGATACTGGTGGTAGCACATTCCTCCTCTTCCTCTTGGCATGGTCTCAGGCTTCTTGGGGTGATGATCAATTGCACGTTTCCCTGTTTTTTTCATCCTGAAGATTCTGGCTCCTCATGGCAGCCCATCTTTCTCACTCTTCCCCGTTTCCTCTAGATGCTGGTTCTTGCTTCTCATGGCAGCCATTAGACCTGCTCTTCCTCTCCTCTTCTCCACATGAGTTTTGGCTTCTTGAAATCATTATCTTCCTCTCTTCTCAGCATGGACAATGTGGGATAAAGCAGTGGGATCAGCCAATAGCAGCTTTAGAGCAGAGTTCCTCAGAGGTGAGGTCAGCTTACTCTTTTTCTCAGTAGCTGCACTTTGATTGCCTTCCTTCCAGGGGACACCATGTGATGGTCTTGCGGACCTCAGATTGGTTATCACTGCTTTAGCCTCTTCTTCTCCACTTTTTCCTGAAATGGTTTTATCTAGATCAGGTGCCTGTGTGAAAGGACACAGAAGTGACAAAGGTGTTAAAAAAGAAGAAGAAGACTCTCTGCACTATACAATCCTATGCTATGGGGGAGCAAGTCAGAATTACCATCAGAATTTTAACTGGACCTCTCATATTTGCATTGGTTTTAATTCTGGTATCCCAGAAGTAGTGTTTTAGCAAACGAAAAGTGCACCATTGTCAAAAAGTAAGCTATTGAAAATCCATTGGTATTAGGAAGACCAGTTCTAAGCAGCTTTAATAACTCCAACCCTGCTGTTGTTGATCTCAGATGATACATTAGCATGCCGTCATCGTGCAAGTTGTGATACTTGTAATTGACTCTTTTATGGAGTTTGTATTGGAGCCATAACACAAAGTATAAATTTATGCAACCTGTTTAAAAAGATTCATTAGATACATTCGCAGTCCTAAATAATGACTTGGCTTATCTATCATGTTTCAAAACTTGTAAACATTTAAGATAATTATAAGGACATGAAGTTATGACAAGAACCTTTCTTCTTCTTATCCTGTTATATAATTCAGCTGTTGATATTAGTATCAAAAACAATGCAGAAACAAAAGCTGGCTTATGGAAGGAAATTATTTTGATTTCATGCCATTTACTCTGGACAATTTTGCATCTTAAACTGAATTATTAGTGTTATATTTAGCTAGCATCCCAGTTCCAAGAAAAATAATAAACTACTGTGCATTCCTTGAAATTTAGTTTTGACATGTTACCAAAATATAATTCACTATAAGTATATCTCTTCCTTCAAAATATTTAAATGATGAAGATGGAAATATAATAAAGATGGAGAGTGCCTACAATAATTACAACATAAAACTCACTGCTTGGCCTGTATCAGTAATGCTGACATTTAACACATAAACTTTAAATCTTCCCTCTATCCTCAAAACAATGTTACTTATGAAGAAAGAGAAAGAGAGTCAAATTTAAGTTCTTAGATAGAAAGTTGAAATCCAGAATCTCCAAGGTAGCATTCTCAGAAATGCTACCTGTTTGACGAGCAGGACCCTAGAGGCAAGCAGAGCTCCAGAGTCTCAATGTGTGGATGAGATGATGGTGCAGGACTCAAAACTATCTGTTTAATTTTGCTTATGGCTAATTTGGGTTTTCCTCATAAAAACTAGAGCTGGTGGAATGAACAGTTTTATTGTATGTTTTATTCATGTTTTATTATGGATGTTTTATTGGACATTGCCTAGTCTTGTATGCCTGGCGATTAAGAAACTTTAATAAGCTGTATAAACCATATAAACATTGAAATATCTGTATACAAATGCTAGAAGTCTAAAAAATAAAATGGGAGAGTTAAAATGTATGCACTGGATGAAGAGGTAGATATAATTGACATCTCAGACACCTGGTGGAAGGAAGATAAACAGTGGGACACTGTGATACCAGGGTTATATTGAAATAATAGACTATATCAAATGGGTGAAAGGGTGGCACTATTTATTAAAGAGGGCATTGAGTCAAACAGGATAAACATTCTGCAGGAATCAAAATGCAATGCTGAAACTTTATGAATAGAAATTTCAGGTGAAAAGGTGAATAAAATAGAAGTGGGGGTGTATTCTCATATTCTTGGCCAGAATAAAGAGACAGACAATGAAATGCGAAAAGAAATTAGGGAAACTAACAAAATCAGCAGCACAGTAATAATGGGTGATTTCAGTTACCCCAGTACTAACTGGGTGAATGTCACATCAGGACACGCTAGTGCGGCATGTTCGTAGATAAAACAAGTGACTGTTTCATGGAGTAGTTAGTAGAAGAACCAACAAGGGGGAAACTATTTTAGACCTAGCCTTTAGTGGAACATAGAATTTGATGTGAGAAGTAACAGTGGTGTAGCCACTTGGCAATAGTGATCACAACATGATCAAATTTTTTATTTTAATATGCTAGTTCAAGTTTTTAAAGAAAGTAAATGGCGTAAAGCACCATCACCGACCTCCCTCTCGGCTTACAAACTCGCACTTCACCTATACAAGAGTGCTACATTAAAAACAAAAAGGGACTTCTACGCTCACAAGATCCATCACCTCATCTTCGATTCAAAAGCCCTTTTTACTTACGTTTCGAATTTAACTCAAGTCAACCCACCGGACATCCCACTCAACCAAGCGCACGAAAAAGCAGAGGAGTTGGCCATCAGTAACAAAATATCCAACCTGCAATCACAGCTGAAACCGAATACCTTAGCGCCTTCCAGCGCATACCTCCATCCCTGCAAAGGCATTTCTATACAAGCCTTTGAACCTATCGCAACGTCAGAGACCCAATCAGTATTGAAGAGAATGAAACCCTCCTCTCACCCATTTGACCATATTCCTTCCAAACTACTGCTGCTAATACCAGATACCATCTCTAAAGCCCTGACGGACATTATCAATTGTTCCTTAGCCCAAGGAATCTATCCAGACGACCTGAAAATTGCCTCCATCAAAAAAACCTATCCCAAAGACCCTTCCAATTTTCGCCCAATCTCCAACCTCCCTTTCATAGCTAAGGTAATGGAAAACTTAGTTAACGCCAGATTATCAGACTGCCTCAAAGACCACAATTTATTATTTCCCCACTCAATATGGCTTCCGAAAATCTTTAAGTACCGAATCACTTCTCATATCCCTAACAGATTACCTCATTGTGGGCCTCGATAAAGGTCATGCCTACCTACTGATACTCCTCGACATATCGGCCACCTTTGATACTGTTAATCACTCCCTCCTCCTAAATCAACTAGCGAACATTGGAATAACAGGCTCTGCACTTGCCTGGTTCAAATCATTCCTAGGAAACAGAGGTTACAAGGTCAAAATACACAACAAAGAATCTCAGTTTTATCCTTCCACGCTAGGAGTTCCACAGGGCTCCTCCCTTTCTCCCACGCTCTTTAACATTTACCTCCTCCCCCTATGTCAACTATTAAACAAACTGAACCTCAAATACTTTCTATACGCGGATGACGTCCAGATCGTCATCCCCATCAAAGAATCCCTCACAAAAACTATTAAATTCTGGGAAAATTGCCTTCTAAAAATTGACAAACTCCTCTCCAGCCTAAATCTAAACCTAAATTCTTCAAAAACCGAACTTCTTCTAATTTCCCCCGAAAACAGTAACCTCACCTCAAATCCACCAACCGGCTTTCAAACATAACCGGGCGGATTTAAAAGCCCTGCTCGCGTAAATCCGGGTGGATTTACGCGAGCAGGGCCTTGCGCGCCGGCGCGCCTATTTTCCATAGGCCGCCGGCGCGCGCAGAGCCCTGGGACGCGTGTAGGTCCTGGGGTTTTTCAAAGGGGGCGGGACTGGATGACGCAGCGTTTCGGGGGCGGGGACGGGGCCGGGGGTGGGGCCGGGGGCGTGGTGCCGGCCGGGGGCGTGGTTCCGACCCGGGGGCTGGTTCAGGCCTCTGGACCAGCCCCCGGGTCGGAAGACGGCGCGCCAGCAGTCTGCTGGCGCGCATAGATTTACGTCTGCTTCTCGCAGGCGTAAATCTAGGGACAAAGATAAGGGGGGGGGTTTAGATAGGGCCGGGGGGGTGGGTTAGGTAGAGGAAGGGAGGGGAAGGTGAGGGGAGGGCGAAAGAGAGTTCCCTCCGAGGCCGCTCCGATTTCGGAGCGGCCTCGGAGGGAACGGAGGCAGGCTGTGCGGCTCGGCGCGCGCAGGCTGCCCAAAATCGGCAGCCTTGCGCGCGCCGATCCAGGATTTTAGAGGATACGTGCGGCTATGTGCGTATCTTATAAAATCCAGCGTACTTTTGTTTGCGCCTGCTGCGCAAACAAAAGTACGCGATCGTGCTTTTTTAAAAAATCTACCCCCACAAGTAAGAGACCTAGGAGCTATCATTGATAATTGGCTAAATCTAAAATCTTTTATTAATCAAAGTACCAAGGACTGCTTTCACAAACTTCACGTCTTAAAAAGAATTAAACCACTTTTCCACTCCCACGACTACAGAACAGTCTTGCAATCAATAATCTTCTCTAAGTTAGATTATTGCAACTCCATTCTATTAGGTCTCCCGTCTTCTCACACTAAACCCCTCCAGATGGTTCAGAACACGGCGGCCAGAATATTGACAAACACAAGAAAAAGAGACCACATATCTCCTATTCTCAAAGACTTGCACTGGCTGCCAGTTCACTATAGAATCTTATATAAGTCCATTACCACCATCTACAAAGCTATCCATCAACTCGCTCTGCTTAACCTTCAAATCCCATTTAAAAAACATACCTCCGCCAGACCAATCAGAGAGTCCTACAGAGATTCACTACAGGTTCCTCCTTCCAAAACCTTTCAGCACATAACTCTCAGAGACAGGGCACTCTCCACAGCAGGACCTACTCTGTGGAACTCCATCCCACCAGAACTGAGACAGGAACCCTGTCTTCCAACTTTCAGGAAAAGACTTAAAACCTGGTTATTTATGAAAGCCTTTCCAGACACCAACTGAACCTTAATTCACCTTAATCAACTCTGACCACCCAACAGGGTAATTAAAAATCTTTGCCAGGTTTGGCAGGTTTCTTTTTCTCTGTGAAATTACTATCGCCTCTTCACCGTTCCAAGTTGTATTACATCCCTGTTTTATTGTAACTGCTACTTTTTCTTTTAGCACCTGTTAATGTTGTTATTATTTTCCTTTTGTCACACCTTGTTAATTGTAAACCGGCATGATGCGATTCCATCGCAAATGCCGGTATAGAAAAAACTCAAATAAATAAATAAATACATGTTGAAACTATACATTATTTATGTATTTTATCTATTTTGTTTGTAAAAGCGGTATACAAACATTTGAAAATAAATAAATAAATAACATAAATAACATTAATTTGACTTAATAACTGGAAGGAGGACACTAAAGAAATCTACTGTAACAACATTATCTTTCATAAAGGTGAATATGATAAAATGAAGAAAGCAGTAAGGAAAAAACTGAAAGGTTCAGCTGCAAAGGTTATGAGTTTATATCAGGCATGGATGTTATTTATAAATACCATCTTGGAAGCCCAGACCAGACGTATTCCATGCATTAGAAAAGGTGGAACAAAAAATAATGTTACATTCGCTGGCCACGTCAATGCGCGGCCGACCTCGCTTACCTAGCCGGATCCCGGAGCCAAGCTGTCCTCTCTTGCAGGGGCCAGGAGATGCTGCCAGAATCCTCCCGGCCGGCTGGCTCGCCTCCAAATCCACCCAGGCTGGCTGCAACCTAGGCGCATGTGCGCGCCCCACGTCAGCTCTTAAAGGAACTGAGGTGGGAAAAGTTCCCACGGTTCTTCCCTGATGTCATCCAGCAGACACTATTTAAACCTAATCCCTGCTCTTCAGCTTTGCCTCTGCAACAGGTCTCCTGAAGGTGCTGGCTGCGTGATCGCTCCTCATCCTGGTTCCTGCTCCTCTCCATTCCTGCCCTGCTCCCTTCCTTCTGGAATGTCTCCTGGCCTCGGACCTTGGACTGCCACTGGATTCTGTTGTCTGCCACCTGCCTCTGACCTTGGATTGTTACCAGACTCTGCTGCTTGCTGCCTGCCTCGAACCTTGGATTGTTACTGGACTGTGCTGTTTGCTGCCTGCCTCGACCCTTGGATTGTTACTGGACTTACTGTTCGCTGCCTGCCTTGACCCTTGGATTGTTACCAGACTTTGCTGTTGCTGCCTGCCTTGACCCTTGGATTGTTACTGGACTCTGCTGCTTGTCTCGACCCTTGGATTGTGTACTAGATTCCGCTGCTGACCGCTGCCCGAACAGATACTGAGATCTGCCTCCCCAAAGATGAGAGCCTGGGAAATCTCCTTTCAGGTAGGCCTTGCTCGTCTCGGCTCAGGGGTCCACTCTTGCAATACTAAACGACTGCCAGCATAGTTAAAAGATGAGGTGAGAGAAGCTATAATATCTAAAAGAACATCTTTCAAGAAATGGAAAAGGGGTCTGAATGAAGAAAACAAAAAACAGCATAAGCATTGGCGAGTTAGATGCAAAGCATTGATAAGGAAGTGAAAGAGAGAATTTGAAAAGAAATTTATCATGGAAGCAAAAACTGATAATAAAAACTTTTTTCAGGTTCCCGTATTTACAAATTCAACATTATATTGGATCGTTGCCCTGACTTCACGTCAGGCTTCGACGTTTCTCTCTCTGGATAAGGTCTTTCTGTTTAAGAAAACCAAAGCACCTTCGCTTTCGTTTTATTACAAAAATCTAAAAACTTTAACTGCCATTGATACCTGCTCAATCCTTGTAGAATGATGGAACAGTGATGGTGTCTTTACGCTTACTGAGTCTATGCTCTGAGTATGCTTTAAATGAGTATCCCAAATCTCCGTGAACATGTACTACAGAGAAATGCAATATAAATTTCTTTGACGTAGTTACATTTCGGCTCAAGGCGAATTCCATTTAAAGATATCGCCCATGGCTAAGTGTGGGAAGTGTCATCATGCATGTGGCTCTTTGTCTCATGCTTTTTGGGAATGCCTGCCCATCAAGCAATATTGGACTCGAGTTCTGGGATATATGGCTCATCTTTTCGGTGTCCATATCCCGCTCTCGCTGTACTGGCTGCTTTTTGGTTGCATTTCTCCATTAAAAGTGAGAGATATGGGATCTCGATTACTCATTTGTAAAGCTTGTTTAGTGGCTAAAAAGGTCATTTTAATGAATTGGAGAGAAGAATCTCCCCCTTCTTATTGAGCGTGGTGCAACTGTCTCCACAGCATGATGCAAATGGATGTGGCGTCGATGCGTCAGTCGCTGCGGCTCAAGAAGAAGTTTCTCAATATCTGGGATCCCTATTTGCAGTCGATCACGCATCGATCTCGCAGCTTAATACTAAATGGATGGCCTTGATTGGATCTGGAGTTCAGTGGACTGATTTCTCACTCAGCGTGATGGTTGACATTGCAATTATATGGAACACATAGTTTGAACTGTTTACTGTTTATTAGATAGGGGGTGGGGGAGGGCCAGGGGTGGGGTAGCGGGGGCACGGGGGTCTCTCTGTATGATTGGGAGAGGTTAGGGTGCATGCATTGTATACAGGCATTGGACAGTGCAAACCAATGTTTTGATCTAATATTTACCTTACTATGTGGAGCTTTGTACCCATTGAAAACTTTTCAATAAATATATTTACACATAAAAACAGGAAACGTGAGTTCAGAAATTGGAGAAAAAATTCTGCTTAAAAACAAGAAACCAAAGTTTGTAACTTGGAAAAAAATTTTCTGCTTAAATATAGTAAACAAGAGTTCAGAAAAATTTGTTAGAAAAACAAGCAACATAAGTCCAGCAAACTTGAGAAACATTTCTGAAAAAGATGGTAACCCGAGGTTCAGGTGATGATTCCCTGAGGGGATTCCCCTGAAGGAGGAGTCAGTGGCGTGGCTTCAGCCGCACAGAAGACAAACAGCAGCAAGCCGTGCAGGGCCTCCAGCTGCAAAGAGGAGCAGCAGCACTGGGCCCAGCAAAGGAGAGGTGAGAGACTGTCTGCGGGATGGGTCCGCGGACAGGATTGTAACACAAATGACCTTGATGTGTATATTATATAATGGTCATCCCTCAACAATTTAAATTATTTTGTGTCTTCAGCTTCTAATATATAAAGGGTTAACTTTCATAGATTCACTGCTTACCCCTATGTGAGACTCTTCATTGCTCTAGTCAGATAAATTTGAGCCATTCAGATATTTTTTTTACCTGGTTCTGATGTGTATTTTCACAAGTTTGCACATATAGTTGAAAGGATTGAAGATCTGCATTGTCATTAAAAACTTTAAATGTTATTCAGTATCTAAGAGTTCACATAAAACCAAAAACAATCCCATAAAATCTGAATTGCAAAAATAAAGTCAGATTTCAACCAGGTCAAAGCTGACTGTGACTAGCTGAGTAAATCTGAGTTCAATATTTGCAGATCCAAACCTGAATTAAAACCAGGTTGGAAAAGGTACTCCCATCCCTTGTTCTTACCTTTGAGGGGATTTGTTTTGATTTATCTTTTGTTCTGAATTATTTTATTTATGATCCTTTTCATTGCTGCCTGCCAAAGAGATAGCTTTGAGTGTTGTCCCAAAATAACATAATTTATTGGTCTATATATCTCTCATGTAATTCCAGTTTACATTACTGTGAAATAATTCATTGGACATCTGAAAGAGTCCTACTTGGATTCCCAAAACAAGAGAAACTGAAATACATTTAATCTGGAAGTAATTTGATGTTCAAAATTTGGGATCTGGAAGTGTTTTAACTTACAAAAATTGTCATGACTTCCACATTTGGACCTATTACACGTTTTCCATTCCAAAAACCGTACCTGGCTCTGCTTTCGCTGCGTACAGTGTCGTCGTCGTACTATGCAGTCATGTTGTATCCAGTTCTTAAAAGCTTAGTGCATTCACTTCCTTCTTGCTGTACATGTTAGCAGCACGGCCAGAAAGAGGAGTATAGCAGAGTTAAAACTTTTAATTCTGTTCAGGTTGGAATTAAGTTAAAGCAGGAGCCCCTGGAGATTCAAGATGGAGTCAGCCTGCTGGACACATTTGTTTTGTGCTCTGCTTTCTTGGTTGGATTTCTATGCCTTTTTCTTCTCCTGTTTTACAGTCACTGTTATGGGAAATAATAAAAGGGAAAACAAAAGTTCTTCTTTCTGCAAATATATATCCACCCAGTGAGATGTAGCAATATCTTACCAAAGATTCTTGGCTGAGAACGTTGTCTTCCAAGATGCAGCAGGCTGTTAGGATGCCAGTGGCTTCTGACAATCGGGCAGATCAGATGCTCAGCCCTGAGCTTCTTCAGTCAGAAAAACTGGCTAAGTCTTCAAACTCAGGTTCTCCTCCGATAAGGTTCTTGTGACTGCTCCATTCGACCCACTCACTAAGGTGGAGAGAGTGATGGCAGCCACCGAGGTTGAACTGCACGTGACTGGATTTTTCCCGACAGTATGTGGATCCCGCAGGAGCAGCATTAAGGTCTTGGGAACTGTGTGGTATCTCTTCTAGGTTGCCCTAAACAGATGAAGGTGTGTGCAAGGTTGGAGAAGAATCACTTGTAGCTTAGTAAGCTTCAGAACCTTAGAACAGTTACCTGCTATAATATTGGATCCTTTGATGAAATTGATGACTAATTTGGAGTCTTCTACAATGGACCTGGGATATTCCAAAGGAGAAGTTTACGATGTCTCAGCAGTATTAACTTTAGAACTGGTCTTTAAAGAAATTATTGAAGTCAGCTTGGAAATGTTAAGGAGGGCAATGGCTAGAACTGAATTTGCTGTGATTTGGAATTGGAAAACTAATATTTAGTTCAACTTTAAAAGTTTGGAAAGAAGGTTCCAACAACAGTTGCCTGTTTAAATGAGAATGGAGTCTAAAATAGAAGATTTGGAGTATAAGTCTTTGGGAGCATATGCAGCATTTAACTCACTAAAGGTAATAATTTCCTTAAATGAAAGACTGAAAATACAGAAATTGTGTTGAAAATTAAGAGCTTGATGGTGATTCATTTTGCAAAAACTGAGTTGTTACATATAAAATTGTCCCATAGATATATGGCAAACATTTTGAGGAGAACAAACTATTTCTACCTATTGTCAAATCTTTCTAGATTCTTACTATAGAAGTAATTAAAAAAGAAATGAGGAAATGCATACATCTACAATGTCAACTCCTTCTATGATTTCAAATTTTGTTTCTATTGTTGCTTTGGAGATCCTTCTCCAGCTTACATATTAAAAAACTAGATTACTTATACAATTTTCTCTACAGATGTACTAATCTGAGTTTTAAAGACATGTTTTCAGTATAAAAATCAAGTTTCTAAGTCACCAGGTTAAGATATTTCCAGATTTTTCTAAGTGAGAAAGAGAGTACTTACTGATTTGTAACAAGAAATAGTAGATAGATATTGGAAGACAATTTTCTTTAAGATATCCTACGAAATAGAAAATGATTTATCAGGGTCATGCCTATATATTTTTTTTTTTACTCTATTCTTTGTTCGGTAACTATCAGGACTATAATGATGTTTCTTCTTCTGTTTCTTTGTTGGATTAGATTCAAACTTAAATCTATATATGAAATACACTTTGCCAGACGTGGTGTCTGTTGGCAACTGGCAGTTTGCACCATGCACACCAGCATGCTTTGCATGCACCATCTGCTGCTGAGGAATGCATGCGAGTAGCTTGGAGCTTGAGCACATACATGCCAGCCTACATGGGTAGCTCAGAGGGTGCACTGCAAGAGTCTATGGACCCGATGGCTATTGGCAGGGTCCTAGGGAAAGAAAAAAGCTGTGGGAACAGCGGGATGAGCAGCCTGGAAAAGAGAACTGCAGGAGTGAAGGGAAGCAGACGCGTGGTTAGGAAGGGGCAAAGAGCAAGATTGCTTGAATTGGGTCAGGTCAGGAGGAAGGGGGGAGGGGAGAAGAGAGGGCAGAGATTGTCTGGTTTGGACTGGCAAAGATATTTTCTCAGAGGTTGTGAGTCTACTTCGGAAGGCCCTGTTATCAAGCGTCTCCCCTATTTGGAGTGAACCCAGGCCTGTGTGTTGAGTTGTGTCCAGTCTCATCAGCCCCACAATATAGCACCCACCCCCAGCTCTATGAGGATACGGAGGGAGGGGAGGGGGGTTTACATATACTACAAGAAAACCATAGCAAAGCCAGTCTGATTGACCTAAATGCCACAGTTTCCCCCAACCCCCACCATGAATCTCAGCTATAGCAGAACAAAACTGTGTGTTTTGTGAATGTCAGAGTACTTTGCTGAGCTTGAAGACTCTAACTGGAAACCAATTATAAATAGTGGTCCCTGTGGTGACTGTTTATCTCTGTTGACTTAAAAATAATAGCCAAATCTCTGTCAAGCAGGCCATGACTGACAATAAACACATACACACCTCAGAGGCCAGGGCTGACTGAGTAAACAACTAGTTGATTTAGGTTATCAAGAGATTTAAAATTCTTCAGTTTTAACATTTTATAACAATATGAGATCCAAAACTAACTCTCTGTGCACATTTTAGAGATATATATTTATGTGGTGATATATATATATCTTAAATGTACATAAAGAAAAGCTAACTCACTCCTGGGAGTTAGTTTTGGACCTTATATTCTTGCAAAATGTTACAGCTGAGGAATTTAAAATCTCTTGGTAACCTAAATCACCTCCCTTCTTTCTCTCTTTCAGCTCTTCTCACTGACTACTCCAAGCTGTTTTCCCTTCTTATTTGGACTCTTGTAATGGACAGCTTGCTGGTCTGCTCAGCTCTAACCTTCATCCCCGTCAATTTTTGCAATAAAGCCACTTTCTTTTCTGTCAGGTGTGTTACTTCCCAGTCTCTTTCCCCTCTTGACATACATTCCTTGATTACTTGTTACATTCTGTCATCAAATCAAAATCCTTCACTGGTCCATAAATGTGTCCATCACTTACTCCCTCCTACTTTTCTGCTGCTTTCTCTTGCTGTGTCTCAACGTGTTCCAACAATTGCATTCTCCTTAAAACTTTGTGCCCTGATCAGGCATCTTCTCGCTTTTGTGCCTTTTCTTTTCTCATCCCTTCCCTCTGGAACAAATTGCCTCCAGATTTTGGAATGTCCCTTCACTCCTCTTTCAGGCAAAAGCTCCTCTCAGCTTAACATTCCCATGACCATGCTTCTCATCTCTAGCTTTATAAAGCTGCCATTCATTTATGTATGTACTTACTGTCCAACCTACTTTGCTCACTGGTAGTCCTACTATGCGCTTCTGCTTCTGTTATGATTACTATGCTGCTTTAATGATGCTCCTTTGGCTACAACAACACTGATCCTTCTGTTTACTGAGAGCTGGTATGTGCATGTGCCCAAGGGTAGGTGTGATACAATGGATTCCACAGAGAGAGGAACACTATAGAGGAGGTAGCCCATGTGAAGCATAGGACACTGTGAAGAAAGCTCCATAGGAAAAAGTGAAAGACAGAAAGGAACTTTGGTTATTACAGGGAAGGGCATGCTGGGAGCCATAGTCCCAGATGTTTCTGGCCTCATGTCTGTCAGCAAAAGGCAACAACTGGCAGATGGAAGGAGCAATGATTGCTGGGACCAGGTGAGACTAATGAGGGTCTTACATGGAAAGCACAGAGGCTCTCATAGAGGCATGCAGTCTGAAGCTGTCAGGCAGGCAGACATCTATTATGGCAAACAAGCTCTAGCTAGCCTCAAATCAGTGGATTGCTGGCACAAGAGGCGGGAGCTCAGCCTTTGAGCCACAGGGTGACTCTGGTGCTAAAGCAGAGCAACTCATAAGGTCTGAGGCCAGGACCTGCGGTCCCACCCCTGAGGAACCGGATTGTTGCTTAGGACTTCTAAAGGGGTGCTGAGATGCCAGAAAGGTTTTCCCACTAATTAAATGTGTATCCCTTTTTCCAAAGGGTCACCTTTTCAGCCTTGGGAAACCATAGTGTTAGCTTCTCCAAGGTGAACCGGACACGCTTTCCACCCTCGCCAATATACTGAATGTCCACTCCAGAATTTTTGCTCTAAAATGAAAAATAGTATACTGTAGAAATTGTCAGTCTAATACAAAGACTCAGGTTGGGTTATGTTGCAAATAAACTTGTGAATCACATAGTCCAGCAACAAAAAATCATCAAGTATCACAGTCCATTTTTCTTATAAATACTCCTCCTTGATCCTCTTCTTCTCTCAGCCTAGACCCGGGTTAGATCCAGGCCCAAAAACACTCAGACTCCTCTCAGAATTACTAATCCCAAAGTTCACTACTCACAAATGTTCTAGGATAGCTGTAAAACATGTTCTCCCATCTTCTCTAGATAAGTACAATTCCCAGCCCTGTTCAAAGACTCCACACAGGCACAAGTTCCTTTTACTCTGTAAAACTCCAGAACTGGATCTTCAGTTCTCTTACTTCTCTCAAGCTTTCTGAGACACTTTGAGAGTATCTACACCTGACTCCTGCTTCTCCTACTCTGTAACCCCTGGAGAGGGTGACATCCATACCTGGTAACTTTCCAGAATTGTCCCAGAGACTCCAGAATTCTAATGGAATTGCTTGGACTCTGGGCCAACACCTATAATCTCTGGGTGACCTGCTGCTGCTGATGTGTTAAATAAGCAGCCAGATTAGAAGGTGTTTGATTGGCCTACATGGGCCAATCGAATATCTCCTTCCTTTTTCCTGCCCTGTGACCAATCGGAGACCTCTTTTTTCTTCCTGTGCCTGCAGAATGGTATGCCTCTTCTCTTTTTTCTGACTGTGCTGGCAGGAAGAAGGGAGGAGGCCTTTGATTGGCCTGTGGAGATAGGAAGAAGGGAGGAGGCTGATGCAGAAGCAGCAGCAGCATATTGGCTGGAAGAAAGAGTCCTCTAATCAATCCCAGGAGGAGGTTGCTGCTATTGGTGAGTTTAGGATGGGGAGAAGTAGTGAGTGAGGGGGGTATGTGTATCTATGTTTATGTAAATGTTAAGGGGCATGTCTGTATGTATGTGTGTGTGTCTGTATATATGTGTGAATGGGTGTGTGCATGGGGGAAGGAGTATATTGGGGAGGGGAAAGAACATCTCTATGGGGGTGAGTGTGTGTGTTTGTGAGGAGGAAGAGAAGTGAAAGAGTGAATGAGCATGGGTGTGAGAGTACATGGGCATGTGTGTGTGTGTGGAAGAGGGAGAGAAATGAGTGAATGACCATGTGTGTGAGAGTGTGTGTATGTGGGAAAATAAGAGGAGTAAAGGTATAAGTGAGCATGTGAGAATGTGTCAGAGAATGAGGAATGAGAATTAGCATGTAAGAATGAGCATGTATATGTGTAAAAGAGATCGTGAATATGTGAGTGTGTTAATGTGTATGTGTATGAGAATAAGTGTGTGCACATCTGGTCCCTTGCCCCCCCTCCCCAAAATCAAAAGTTCCCAGGTATGGTAATAGCTAGAGATGTGCTTCATTTAAAGATATCGGTTCAGGCTTTGGATCGGGCGCCTCGCGGAAAATTTCATTTTCCCATGGTTCGTTTTTTGGCAATTTTTGAGTAAGTGCATTAGTGTGCACTAATGGGCCTTACTGCACACTAACAACCACATAGGGTTTGATTTTAAAAAGCATTTACTCGAGCAAAACTGGTTTTTGCTCGAGTAAATACACTTTACTCAAGTAAGTGGGCTTTTCAAAATTGCCACAATATGCCATTGAATTGTCCATAGGATTTACTCAAGTAAGTGCACTTTACTCGAGTAAATAGCTTTTGAAAATTGCTACGATAGTATGTCACATTTACATGCGTAACTACTTTGAAAATTACCCCCTTAGTACGCACTATCTCAGCATTAGTGCACAGTACACCGAACGAGATAGTGCGTACTAGCTAGATGTTAATGCGCAATAAGACCCGTTAGTGCGCACTAACAGGTTAGTTAGTGCACCCTAATAGAACTTACAGTGCACTAAGTATGTAGTAGAATGCTGTAACTAATGTTAGTGCGCACTAAAAAAATGCAACTTAAAATTTAAAAAGTATCAATTCAGAGGAGTTTGTTAGCTAGAAAAACAGTGTGCACTAATTGGTATTTCTGCGTATTAAGAGATATGTAGTGCGCAGTAACTCTGTTAGTGCGCGCTAACATGAAATATGAATTTTGCCGAAATTTTGGCAAAAATCACTTCGTATATAGCACTACCAAACCATGACGAATTAGACAATATTGTTGACATTGTCTAATTTGTGAAAAACTAATGCACATCCCTAGTAATATTTATTTAACATTTTCTATGTCCTCCTTGTTGATCTGTGACTCTGGAAAAGCCCCAGCTCTATTGTGAACCAGAGCTACTCTAGACCTACTCTAGACCATGTCCAAAGGGGCTGTACCAAGCTGTCACTCACATAAATGCCTGTTGCACCTTTTGTCCTTAGAATGAACCTCTCTCACCAGACCCTTCCCACAATCACAATAACACAACTGTACAGGACTTTCCTTAGGAGGAAATCACAACTCTTAAATACAACACATTCTCTCCTAAATAACTTCTGCACCTTTGTGTGGGACACAGGGGCCATATTTCTACTCCCCCTGCAAAAGAAAAATTGTGAACTTAATCAAAACTATTTTTCTTATAACACATCACAATACACATGGCTCAATATGACAAGCATTATCAGGTAGAAAGTGTATTCTCTTCCAGTATAAGATGTCAAATCTGGATATCCTGTGACTAGCACAAGAAAGGCACCTGAGAATAGAAAAAGATGGAATCCAACCTGTAAACACAACAGATTAAAACATCACAATACACAATATCACTTAATAAGCACCTTTCCCCTTAGGAGAAAGAAAACATTAAACAGTTACATTTCATATACCCTTAAAATCCTCCCTGCCTCTTTGCACTCCTGGAGAGAGCACAATTTTCTCAAAAGCTCATTTCCTTTTCTTCATATTCATTGTAATACCATCTTGTTTTCAATTCAACTCACTGATAGATCCTTGGAGGAAATCAGAGTTGTCTCTAGAATTTCAGAATATTCTCTCTTCCATTAGTATCATATAAATTTCATTTAATTATGGTCACATATGGCAACCTAAGAACAACACCTCAAAATTCATATTCCCCTTGAGAGGAAGCATGCAGTACATCTCTCCTTGGTGGTCACTCTGGACTAGCGTGCAACTGCTCAATCATTTTTCCCTGGGGGAGAAAATATCATTAATTATACACCAGCTCATCTACCTTCCTCCTATAGGAAAAAATCTCAGTTTAGCCAAGCTTTTTCCCCTAAGCACCACCATCTCTCCAAAGAGATTAAATTACAGAGAGAAAAAAAGAAAGAGACAAAGATAGAAAGTTGGAGGTTTCTGCAAATTTTGTATTTTTCTAGAATATTTTAAAAACATTTTGTGCATCTTTTTTAATTTTTTCCCAAACATTTTCATGCAAAGCATTACTGTATTAATCAGTATAATAAACAGAATTTTAATAAATTTCTGTCTCTTAGACATTCTAAGCAAATGCAAAGTCCATCTGCTGAAAGCCTCTCCTGATCTTCTAGATCTCTTGATAGAGCAAGCCTTCCACTTCAAGGCTTTAAGCCCCATTATTACTACAAGTCTCCTCATCAAGTTGGTATAATTGGTGTTCACAGGGTTGATTGATTCACTGCACCTGGAAGAAAAGTGAAACAAAACAAAATGGGACCACTCAAAAGAGAAATGTCCATATAGGTGTTCACCCTTCTTACAACTTCTTTTTAAACAGGTTAGGATTTAACTGTAGGTTGAGCACAATTCATTATTGTAGTCTTCAGAAATTCAAGGTGAATATAGGTAGGATCTAGGATCTGAATGGAGTTTGCCCTGGCAAGATACTGGTTTTAGAATACTTCCTTGGCCATCCTTCTTTCCCTACAATGAATGACCATAGCATGTTTGTGAATGCTGTGGCCTTCCTGCTAGATATGGTATTGCTTATTAATTGTGGCTTGAAATACTGGATGCTCCATTGGAAGATCTTTATCAGCAACTTTTCGCTTTATGTAGCTGTAAATTTCCTGCCAAACCCAGTCTTCTGTTCTCCATTCTACTACAGCCGTCATGGGCAGGGGAACTTAAGGATATGTATAATCCCACAGTTTGTATAATGATCTCCTTAAGAAGCTTTCATCCTGAGAACATGGAGGCAGTTTCTTCCCTCTTGGGCAACCTGGCTCTAGCCATGGTATAGTCAATAGGCCAACTGTATCTAGGATCTTGGAAAGATCCCTATCGGCCTCTTCAGTGTCAAGGCCTGGGATTCCCTGGGGCAACCCCAGAATTTTATGCCTCCATGAAATTGTACTACTGGCTGTTGAGTCAGTCTTTATTTTTGGGCTGGAAATTGTCTAGCCTGGGAAAATCTCGGAGGTTATCAAATCTTCCACAATGGACTCCATTGCCAGCATCACAAAATCTAGTAAGATCTCAATTTTGGGGACGCAACCTCAGGTGTCCATGATGTGCATACACTCACTGGTGATGGAGACTCTCTCAGCCCTGGAGGAACTCTGGGCTCCCCAATGATCTACTCAGATGGCCCACAAAGTCCATGTGTCATTACTAGCTTTTGTTGATGAAGGAGGGGCCACAATGGCTTGTGACCTCAGAGCCAGGCCCAAACTGAACTTCCAATCCCGGACCAGCAGTGACAGTTCTGGCTTTGGGGTATGTGGGGGAGCCAGAGCTTCTTCATGGAGCTGTTCAATAATTTGGCCCGGCCCTTTCTTCTCATTCGGGTGGACAGTGCTGGCATCTGCATCCTCCTGGTCTCCACTCCCCTCATAGGTTTTGCATCTGGTATAACAGCTGCTCCCACCTCCACATTCTCTAGCACATCTTTTCCAGCTCCTCTAGCTGGCTCTTCTATGGCCATAGTTTTGCTCCTTTCTTGCACCCCCCCCCCCCCGCAGTTCACCACTATCTCTCAGACCTATCCAGTGCCAGTTTATTCACTCAAGTCAACCCCAAGTTTTTTGGGGGCGAATTTCCTGCCCTAGGTCTCCCCAGTGCTGCTACTATGGGTCCTGGTCGAGTTGAGGCCCTCTGCACTCCACTGCTTCACTCTGAGAAGATGGGAGA
This sequence comes from Rhinatrema bivittatum, assembly GCF_901001135.1. NCBI lineage: Eukaryota > Metazoa > Chordata > Amphibia > Gymnophiona > Rhinatrematidae > Rhinatrema > Rhinatrema bivittatum. The sequence continues at coordinate 762,040,528 of NC_042615.1, forward strand.
TCTTGGAGGTCCCGCAGTGTCTTCACCATCTGACACCACACCAGCCTCGATGAATTGCAGTATCTTACAACTTGTAATTCAAAGTGATATACAATAAAATGTATAATTGTTAACAGAGATTGAAAACTAGTATGTTTAAAACACATGATACAAATGTAAACTAAATTAAAACACATAATATAATTCATTCAGCATGGATTTCAACAGAGCCCTGCATATCGCTACAGCAGTGCCCACTCGCTATTGATATAGCGCCTTTCTGCAATATGCACTTGAATTGGGAGCAGGTTCTGCAACTGGTTGGCACTCCGCTCTGCCTGTGGTATCTCTGCATTATATTTTGAGCCAGCTTTGCCCACATACGGGCCGACTCTGTATTTCTTTGCATTGCTTGCCTAACCCTGCCGCATGCTGCACACACTCCGTGCTGCTTCTCCAAGATGGTGCACAGGTTCACGCCACCCTTCTTATCTTGTATTGTGACTGGTTAATCCGAGAAACTTGGATGGTAACATCAGATTACAAACTGGCTAAAAGACAGGAAACAGAGAGTCGGATTAAATGGACAATTTTCTCAGTGGAAGGGAGTGGGCAGTGGAGTGCCTCAGGGATCTGTATTGGGACCCTTACTTTTCAATATATTTATAAATGATCTGGAAAGAAATACGACGAGTGAGGTAATCAAATTTGCAGATGATACAAAATTGTTCAGAGTAGTTAAATCATAAGCAGATTGTGATAAATTGCAGGAAGACCTTGTGAGACTGGAAAATTGGGCAGATTAAATTTAATGTGGACAAGTGCAAGGTGATGCATATACGGAAAAATAACCCATGCTATAGTTACACAACGTTAGGTTCCATATTAGGGGCTACCATCCAAGAAAGAGATCTAGGCGTCACAGTGGATAACACATTGAATCGTCGGTTCAGTGTGCTGCGGCAGTGTGCTGCGGCAGTGTGTTGCGGTAGTCAAAAAAGCAAACAGAATATTGGGAATTATTAGAAAGGGAATGGTGAATAAAACGGAAAATGTCATAATGCCTCTGTATCACTCCATGGTGAGACCACACCTTGAATACTGTGTACAATTCTGGTCGCTGCATCTCAAAAAATATATAGTTACGATGGAGCAGGTACAGAGAAGGGCGACCAAAATGATAAGGGGAATGGAACAGCTCTTCTATGAGGAAAGACTAAAGAGGTTAGGACTTTTCAACTTGGAGAAGAGACGGCTGAGGGGGGATATGATAGAGGTGTTTAAAATCATGAGATGTCTAGAACGGTTGATGTGAATCAGTTATTTACTCTTTCAGATAATAGAAAGACTAGGGGGCACTCCATGAAGTTAGCATGTGGCACATTTAAAACTAATCGGAGAAAGTTCTTTTTCACTCAACGCACAATTAAACTCTGGAATTTGTTACCAGAGGATGTGGTTAGTGCATAGTATAGCTGTGTTTAAAAAAGGATTGGCTAAGTTCTTGGAGGAGAAGTCCGTTACCTGCTATTAATTAAGTTGACTTAGAAAATAGCCACTGCTATTACTAGCAACAGTAACATGGAATATACTTAGTTTTTGGGTACTTGTCAAGTTCTTGTGGCCTAGATTGGCCACTGTTGGAAACAGGATGCTGGGTTTGATGGACCCTTGGTCTGACCCATAGAAATGAAACATAGAAACATAGAAATGATGGCAGAAAAAGACCAAACGGCCCATCCAGTCTGCCCAGCAAGCTTCACACTTTTTTTTTCCTCATACTTATCTGTTTCTCTTGGCTCTTAGTAACCTTTTGGTTCTATTTCCCTTCCACCCCCACCATTAATGTAAAGGGCAGTGTTGGAACTGCATCTAAGTGAAATATCTAGCTTAATTAGTTAGGGGTAGTAACCGCCGCAATAAGCAAGCTACACCTATGCTTATTTGTTTACCCAGACTATGTAATTCAGTCCTTGTTGGTTGTTGTCTGTATATAGATCCACTTTTCTTCATTCCCCCTGCCGTTGAAGCAGAGAGCTATGCTAGATATGCGTGAAGTATCGGTCTTTCTCTCCTGCCGTTGAAGCAGAGAGCTATGCTAGATATGCGTGAAGTATCGGTCTTTCTCCCCTGCCTTGGAAGCAGAGAGCTATGCTGGATATGCAATGAAAGTGAAGTATCAGGCTTATTTGGTTTGGGATAGTAACCGCCATAACAAGCAAGCTACTCCCCACTTTTTTGTGAATGCAAATCCTTTTTTCCACATTTCCTCTTGCCGTTGAAGCTTAGAGCAATGTTGGACTCTTAGAGCAATGTTGGAGTCGCATTAACCGTGTGTATGTTTATTGAATAAGGGGCAGATTTTATAAATCTGCGCACATGCGTACTTTTATTCGCGCACCAGGCGCGAACAACAGTATGCGGGATTTTAATAGATACGCACGTAGCCACGTGTATCCATTAAAATCCAGGGTCGGCGTGCGCAAGGCTGCCCAAAATCGGCAGCCTACTCGCGCCGAGCCACGCAGCCTGCCTCCGTTCCCTCCGAGGCCGCTCCGAAATTGGAGCGGCCTCGGAGGGAACTTTCCTTCCACCCCCCCACACCTTCCCTTCCCCTACCTAACCCACCTCCCCGGCCCTATCTAAACCCCCCCCTACCTTTGTCGGCAAAGGCTGGCTGCCGCGCTGCATGTTCCGGTCGGGGGGCTGGTCCGGAGGCCGCAGCCATGCCCCCGGAACGCCCCCGGGCCGAAACCATGCCCGCGGCGCCGCCCCCGAAACACCGCGTCACTCGCGACATGCCCCCAAAACGCCGCGCCTCCCGACATGCCCCTCCATGCAAGCCCCGGGACTTACGCGCATCCCGGGGCTTGTACACGCCGCCGAGCCTATGCAAAATAGGCTTGGCACGCGCAGGGGGGTTTTGGGGTAGGTTTTCGGGGGCTACGCGCGTATCTTACGTGCGTACCCCTTTGAAAATCTACCCCTAAGGGTATTATCTCCAGGTAGTAGCCGTCATTCCCGTGAGCCCCCCACTCTTCATTCACGTCCTCTAGACTTTATGGATCCACAGTGTTTATCCCACGCCCCTTTGAAGTCCTTCACAGTTCTAGTCTTCACCACTTCCTCCGGAATGGCATTCCAGGCATCCACCACCCTCTCCATGAAGAAATACTTCCTGACATTGTTTCTGAGTCTTCCTCCCTGGAGCTTCAAATCGTGACCTCTGGTTCTGTTGATTTTTTTCCGATGGAAAAGGTTTGTCGTTGTCTTTGGATCATTAAAACCTTTCAAGTATCTGAAAGTCTGTATCATATCACCTCTGCTCCTCCTTTCCTCCAGGGTGTACATATTTAGATTCTTCAATCTCTCCTCATAAGTCATTTGATGAAGACCCTCCACCTTTTTGGTCACCCTTCTCTGGACCGCCTCCATCTTGTCTCTGTCTCTTCAGAGATACGGTCTCCAGAACTGAACACAGTACTCCAGGTGAGGCCTCACCAAGGACCTGTACAAGGGTATCATCACTTCCCTTTTCTTACTCGATATTCCTCTCTCTATGCGGGCCAGCACTCTTCTGGCTTTAGCTATCACCTTGTCACATTGTTTCGCCGACTTCAGATCATTAGACACTATCACCCCAAGGTCTCTCTCCTGCTCTGTGCACATCAGCCTTTCTCCTCCCATTGAATACAGTTCATTCGGATTTCCACTCCCGATATGCATGACTCTGCACTTCTTGGCATTAAATCTCAGCTGCCATATCTTCGACCACTCTTCCAGCTTCCTTAATTCCCATCTCATTCTCTCCACTCCTTCCGACGTGTCCACTCTGTTGCAGATCTTAGTGTCATCCGCAAAAAGACAAACCTCACCTTCTATCCCGTCCGCAATGTCGCTCACAAAGATATTGAACAGGACCGGTCCCAACACCGATCCTTGCGGTACACCGCTTAAAACCGCTCTCTCTTCAGAGAGAGTTCCATTTACCATCACACATTGTCTTCTGTCCGTCAACCAGTTTGCAATCCAGGCCACCACCTTGGCACTTACTCCTAAGCTTCTCATTTTATTCACCAGTCTCCTATGTGGGACCGTATCAAAAGCTTTGCTGAAATCCAAGTAGATGACATCGAGTGCTCTTCCTTGATCCCATTCCTTGGTTACCCAGTCAAAAAAGTCAATCAGATTTGTCTGACAGGATCTTCCCCTGGTGAATCCATGCTGCCTCTGGTCCAGCAATTCTCCTGACTGTAGATAGTTCACTATTCTCTCTTTCAACAGTGACTCCATTACTTTTCCCACCCAGTATGGCATGTTCTTATGTTCTTACCCTACACCATTCCACCTCAGCAGGTATGTGCATGCTATCCTTCTTTGACCTTCTCCAGCACGCCAGTGGGAAATGCAGCCATGTTTGAATTTAGCTGAAAAAAGGAAGAGTCTTTTTAGCTGCTTTTCCTTCTAAAATGTTTCAGTTTTCAATCTTTTTGACAAAAACATCTGGAGCACAAATGTTCTCACCTAGCTACAAGCACCGAAAGTTGGGCGCCATTTATGTAGCCCTCTTTCCCTAAGAGTCACTTACTCAGCCTTGTGGAGCCATAATGATAGATCATCCAAGATAAAGATCAGTCTCCCTGGGCCGCAGGCTTGGGGCAGGCTAACACTGCTGTGCTAAACTGAACTGGACTCACTTTCCACTCACTCCAATAAATCAAATGTCCACTCCAGAATTTGTGCTCCAGAATAAAGATAGTTTACTGTAGAAATTGACAGACCAAAACAAAATCTACGGTTGGATTATGTTGCAAACAAAACTTGTGAATCACATAATCCAACAACAACAACAAAAAATCAAGTATAACAGTTCACTTTTCTCACAAATACTCCATCTTGATCCTCTTTTTCTTTCAGTTCAGACCCGGGTTGGATCTCACAAATACTAATTCCAAAGTTCACTACTCGCAAATGTTCTAGGTTAAGCTGCAAGACACCTTCTCCCATCTCCTGTGGATGGATGCAGTTCCCAGCCCGGGCTCAAAGACTCCACGCAGGCCCAGGTTTCCTTCTGGTTCTGTTGGTCCTCCGTATAGTTCTTTCTACCCTGTAAAACTCTAAAATTGGCCTTTCACTGCTCTCATTTCTTCTCTTGGGCCTTTTTGAGATACTTTGAGAGTATCCCCACTTGACTCCTGCTTCTCCCGCCCTGAAACCCCGGGAGGGGGTAAGAGCTACATTCTCCTTGTCGATCTTTGGCTCTGGAGAAGCCCCAGCTCTAATGTGAACTAGGGCTATGCATCCTACTCTAGACCATGCCCAAAGGGGCTGTACCAGGCTGTCACTCACATAAATGCTGGTACACCCTCTGCTCTTAGAATGGACCTCTCTCACCAGAACCTTCCCACAATCACAATAACACAACCCTACAGGACTCCCCTAGGGAGGAAATCACGTCTCTTAAATACAACATATTCTCTCCTAAACTACCTCTGTATCTTTCTCTGGCACACAGGGTCCTCAGATGGCTAGAAGGGCCATGGTGAGGTATCCCAGAAAAGACCTATGAGTTCTTGTATTTGTAATTGATTGAAGTGTTGATTGACAACGTGTCTCTGTTTCTATGACCAGACCCTGGATTGATAACGGATTTGAGAAGCCTTGTCGTACTTGAAATGTGAATGCCATCGTTCAAACCTGTTTGAGTTAGTCAGTTGCATGCAGTTTGTAAGCCAGGACCTGTTTATGTCATTACAAGGACCTAAATAAAACCTTCTTGGAACTCTGAAACAAGAATTTGGCTCATATCTTCAGGGCCCCGACCTGGCAACACCCAGAGCTGACTGGAGGACAGAGGCCCAAGATGGTGGTGCCAGAAGCAGCCAGAAAGGCAGATACCTTAGAAACTGTCAGGAAAGCAGAGGTCCAGAGACTGCCAGAAAGGTGGCAAGAGATCCTAGAAGGTATCAAGGAAGCAGTGACTTTGACTGAGTGCGGGGGTGGCTGTAATTTTCTGCCTTACATGTTGCACTTAAGATATTCTTTCCTTTAATAATTTTCTGTGTTTCCTTGTCTCCTTTCTCTTTCTAGGTTTAGAACTCCATGAGGTCCATATTCAGAAGCATTTAGCCGGGTAACTCAGAAGTTAGCTGGCTAAATTAGTATTTGGGCACTTATCCGGCTAAATTCTAGTCGGATAATAGGGGCATTCTGAGGGTGTAGGAGGAATTGAGTTAGCCAACTATGTTAACTGGCTAACTCCAATATTAAGAGTTAGCCCGTTAACATAGCCGGCTAAGTCTGGTCAGGCCAAAGAACTATCCTAAAGTTAGCTGGCTCTCTTTAAGACAGCTGGCTATATTGAAAAGTGTGGCTGCACGTATTGAATATGCTTCTAAAGTTGCTATCCAGACTGTGACTGAATATAGTCTTCTTTATTCTTGTTGGGGGTTATTATTTTCTTTATTTTTGTTGTTATAGCTTTTTGTATTATGTTTTGTCTGTAACTTTACACATGGTAAAAACATAGGGGCAGATTTTCAAAGCCCTACGCGTGTAAATCCAGGAGGATTTACGCGTGTAGGGGGGTTTCGCGCGCCGGGCCTATTTTCAAAAGGCCTGGCGGCGCGCGTAAAGCCCTGGGACGTGTGTAAGTCCCGGGGCTTGAAAAAAGGGGCGGAGCCAGAGGCTTGCAACACAGCGGCCTGAGGCAGGCGCAAAAGGTAGGACAAAACTTTTAGGGGGGTTAGAGTAGGGCTAGGGGAGGAAAGGTTAGGGGAAGGGGTGGGAAGGTCAGGCTAGGGGGAAGGGAACGGAGGAAGGCAGCGGCGCGTGCAAGGTGCACAATTGTGCACCCCCTTGCGCGCGCCGACCCCTGATTTTATAACATGCGCGCAGCTGCGTGCACATGTTATAAAAATCTGCCCCAAAGAGAATTAAAAAAAAAGGGACTAGGGACATAAGAGCTAATACACTTGTAAAGTATATCCCTGAAAAGGCTTGGGATAGCCACCATTGGGTTTTGGGGGCAGTGGGAGAATAAGCCACTGAAAAAGGTGTTTTGAGAGTTGTTGTTTTAAGCTGGTGCCACCCTGTATTAGGAATGCCGATTGTGCTTAAAGGGAAATTAAACTGGACTTTTGACTGTGAAGGAGCCAAAGTCAATAAAGAGACTGTTTGCAAGCCAATTCTTGTGTGGATGCTTTTCTGTTACTAGAGGATCAGTTGATGCAGCCCCTAGGCAAGCGGCTTATCACAGCAGGGTACTTATACATTTCTAAAAGGATATTTGTTCTAATCTAGCACTCTTCATAATGGTTTTGAATAGAGTAACAAGTTGAGACTAGCAGCTAAAAGTGAGCTGTGTAATTTAGCAAATCTACTAGAGACAGACAAATAAGAAATGAACCTTGATTACAACCGAAAATTTTAACCCTTAATCCAGTTATTGGTAGTCAAGTGTTGGAGAAGAGTGGGGAGGTTTATATTTGCAATCACAGACTGCAAAACCTTTTAAAAAAAAAAAACAAGAAAATGCGGAAATCTTGGCAAACTCCCAGAGGCCAAGATTAGTAATATATAGTGCTCATGATGAGCTTCCAGGCAGTGCGATGAGGGCAACAAATGAAAGTCCCTTCTGGTGCTACTAGCACAATGCCGGGTCTAATGCACTTTCTATGAGGATATATCCCACCACTTACGTTTGATTATCTTTGCTTCTTTAACGCTACTCCAGTGCTGTCACTGTGGTCTAGATTTGTCTCAAGAGCTACGTCATAAACCCCCACCCCCACCCCTCTATACAATACAAACCTTGTAATCATAAGGATCTCATACTTTCATCCTTTCCCCTGTTTGAAACTTATGAAACTGGATTTTTAACCAAACTGCACTGTATTGCACTGACTCCAACTAATTGTACTAAATCATCAAAGCTGTTTACTGTTCTAGCTAACACCGCACCCAATGACCCCCACCTGTAACACATATCTATTTAATAATTCTACTGTAGCAACTTGTGCAATCTACTGTGTTATACCTTCTATAACTATCCTTCTTTGTAACTTACTTTGAAAAAGTGTGTCATAAATAAACGATGATGATGATGATGACCATAAAGTAGCTGAACAGTGCAGCCATTTTCTGTGTCAGAACTTCCACTGCCTCCCAGAGCTGAAAAGTTTAGCTTTCTGGATTTCCTCTCTTAACTATGTCGCAACACAATTTGCATGCAGAATGTTTGCTCCGTCGATGAGACGCGGGGGCCCTGTGATACAGGTTAAGGCCTGCACCGGTGGGAGTGTATGTGTGTGTGTGGGGGGTAGGGAGGGCAAGGCCGAGGTTATAGCTTGTCCCGATTGCCTCAAACTGGCCGGGAGCTGCTGTCTGCCATGGACCAAGTGATGCTGGAAGATGTGAGGTTTAGATTCTTTCTCATCTTTCTTTTGCTCGGAGGGTCGGGGCTTGGTTGATGGGGATAGTGATGGAAAGCTGTGTCCAATTAACAGCTAATTTCTGGAATGTGTGTTGGAGGAAGCTGTGGACTGGGAGGTTAGCATCTTGACTAGAGAATGATGAAAGCCTGTGCAAATAAGCCAAAGTAAAAGAAGCCTCTCCTCCTCCCCCACCCCCTAAAATAATAGTGAGGGCATCTCGGAATTAAGCAGGATGCAGATATTTCTGTTACGCTAATCCTCTTTATTTTTGAATTGAAATACATTTGATATACTTGACATATACCTTTAGGGATATAGCGCAGAAAGGGCAATTTTCATTTTAAAAAGACTTAAACGTGTATGTAAGAAACTGAAAAGCCTGGATTTCATCCATTTTCCAATTACTTTCACACCTTGGGGGTCCATTCACTCCTACAGTTTTCAGCCTCCTTTAGGTGAAAAACAGCAGATATTTGGATTTTCCTTAACAACTGCTGTGAAAGAGCATATTCAGCAAATATTCCCGGCCAACTAAAAGATATTCGTTGTGGTTTGATTAAAGCTACTCAGAGTCAGCAGGAGGTGGAGCCAGCCTAGACCAGGGCTTCCCTAACCTCGTCTAGTGACCCCACAGTCAATTGGCTTTTCAGGATATCCACCATCAATATGCATGAGAAATTTGCATATATTGGGTCTCCAACATACGCAACTTTATGTTATGCATATTCATTCTGCGTATTCTGATATTCTGGTGGTGGGAACCATGTTACCCCTGAACTTATGTGGGTTTTATTTACTTCCCAGAACCCTTCATGCCGATTATATTTATTCATGTCTAGGGAAGGCTTAAGTCCGGCTCGGCCTCCCTTTTGCTGTGAAGTTTCTTTATCATTTATGGGAGAAAATGTATTCACATTATTTTCTTTTCCTACCATTGAACATTATGGAAGCTGGATAATGCCATATTCAGTCTTTTCATATTCCAGTCAGCATGAAAGAACTAACAAGGCAGAGATGAAAAGCTGAGGTGAGGAACTCTGGTGCTTGAGGGCCCCTAACTAGTTGGGTTTTCAGGATATCCCTAATGACTATTCATAAGAGAGATTTGCATGCTCACTGCCCCAATTATATGCAATTCTGTTGCATGCATTTTCATTAGGGATATCCTGAAAACCCAACCGGCAGGCCTGGATTTATTAATAGGTACACTAGGCCTGTGCCTGGGGTGGCAAACCTCTGGGGGAGGGAGGAGGGAGGCAGCAGGCTGGCTGAAGATTTAGAGGTCCATATTCAGCCATTATGTGGCTGTGCTAGGTATCTGGTTATATATACTTGGCTACGTTAGAGTTAGCCGGTTATGAACAACTGGCTAACTTTAGGACAGTCCTATGGCCTGACCAGAGTTAGCCACATATTTTAACAGACTAATTCTGAATATTGGAGTTAGCTGGTTAACTTATGTAGCTAACTCTCCTCCTTCCCAGAATGCCTCCTGCCCACCCCTTCTTATCTAGCTAAATTTGAGCCAGGTAACTAGTTAAATATAGCCGGGTAAGTAATTTAGATGGATAAATATTATGTTATTCGTCTAAATGGCTTTTGAATATGGACCTCTTACTGCCTTCCAGCTATGCTGAATCTCACTTAGCAAAGGATAGCCCGCTCCTTCCTGATCCAGCTCTTCCTTTTCCAGGCAGCATTCAGGGAACAGATGGCAGGAGAGTTAGCTTGGAGCACACAGAGCAAAGAGGAGTCATTTTGGTAAGATTAGGAGGTGCTGAATGGGGATCATTGGGTGGGGGGGGGGGGGGTGAGAAGAAAGGCTGCGGAATGAGAATGGATCAGCTGTGGGGGAAGAGGAGAAGTGTTTGTGTGTGTTTGAGAGAGAAGGGATTAGTGTTGGGGTGTGTGTGTGTGTGAGAGAGAAGGGATTAGTGTCAGTGTGTGTGTGTGTGTGTGAGAGAGAAGGGATTAGTGCTGGGGTATGTGTGTGTGTGTGTGTGTGTGTGTGTGTGTGTGTGTGTGTATCGATTTATTTATTTATTTAAAATCTTTTCTATACCGTCGCTAAGTTATATACCATCGCAACGGTTTACATGTAGGCACATAAATTAATGTAGGTGAATGCATACTATAGTACATTCTAACAGGTGCCAAAAAAGGTTCAGTTACAATATATCGTTAAAGACTATCGATTGTTTAGTGAAGTAGGTCATGACCAGGTGTACTTGTAAGGTACTATTCATTGTGTTTACAATTACGTTTATTGTGATATAGTGTTCATAGACTATTCTAATGCGCATTCTTAGAATAGTCTTTGTGTATGTTTGAGAGAGAAGGGATTAGCGTTGGTGTGTGTGTGAGAGAGAGAAGGGATTAGCGTTGGTGTGTGTGTGTGAGAGAGAGAAGGGATTAGTGTTGGTTTGTGTGTGTGTTTGAGAGAGAAGGGATTAGCGTTCGGGTGTGTGTGTGAGAGAGAGAAGGGATTAGCGTTGGTGTGTGTGTGTTTGAGAGAGAAGGGATTAGTGTTGGTGTGTGTGTATGTGTGTGTGTGTTTGAGAGAGAAGGGATTAGTGTTGGTGTGTGTGTAGGTGTGTATGTGTGTGTGTGTTGAGAGAAGGGATTAGTGTTGGTGTGTGTGTAGGTGTGTATGTGTGTGTGTGTGTTTGAGAGAGAAGGGATTAGTGTTGGTATGTGTGTATGTGTGTGTGTGTGTTTGAGAGAGAAGGGATTAGTGTTGGTGTGTGTGTATGTGTGTGTGTGTTTGAGAGAGAAGGGATTAGTGTTGGTGTATGTGTAGGTGTGTATGTGTGTGTGTGTTTGAGAGAGAAGGGATTAGTGTTGGTGAGTGTGTATGTGTGTGTGTGTTTGAGAGAGAAGGGATTAGTGTTGGTGTGTGTAGAGGTGTGTGTGTGTTTGAGAGAGAAGGGATTAGTGTTGGTGTGTGTGTATGTGTGTGTGTGTGTGTGTTTGAGAGAGAAGGGATTAGTGTGGTGTGTGTGTGTATGTGTGTATGTGTGTGTGTGTGTGTTTGAGAGAGAAGGGATTTGTGTTGGTGTGTGTGTATGTGTGTGTGTGTGTTTGAGAGAGAAGGGATTAGTGTTGGTGTGTGTGTATGTGTGTGTGTGTGTTTGAGAGAGAAGGGATTAGTGTTGGTGTATGTGTAGGTGTGTATGTGTGTGTGTGTTTGAGAGAGAAGGGATTAGTGTTGGTGTGTGTGTATGTGTGTGTGTTTGAGAGAGAAGGGATTAGTGTTGGTGTGTGTAGAGGTGTGTGTGTGTTTGAGAGAGAAGGGATTAGTGCTGGTGTGTGTATAGGGTGGTATGTGTGTGTGTTTGAGAGAGAAGGGATTAGTGTTGGTGTATGTGTATGTGTGTGTGTGTTTGAGAGAGAAGGGATTAGTGTTGGGGGGTGTGTAGGTGTGTATGTGTGTGTGTGTTTGAGAGAGAAGGGATTAGTATTGGTGTGTGTGTAGGTGTGTATGTGTGTGTGTGTTTGAGAGAGAAGGATTAGTGTTGGTGTGTGTTTAGGTGTGTATGTGTGTGTGTTTTTGAGAGAGAAGGGATTAGTGTTGGTGTGTGTGTAGGTGTGTGTGTGTGTGTTTGAGAGAGAAGGGATTAGTGTTGGTGTGTGTGTAGGTGTGTGTGTGTGTGTTTGAGAGAGAAGGGATTAGTGTTGGTGTGTGTGTAGGTGTGTATGTGTGTGTGTTTGAGAGAGAAGGGATTAGTGTTGGTGTGTGTGTATGTGTGTGTGTTTGAGAGAGAAGGATTAGTGTTGGTGTGTGTGTAGGTGTGTATGTGTGTGTGTGTGTGTTTGAGAGAGAGGATTAGTGTTGGTGTGTGTGTATGTGTGTGTGTGTGTTTGAGAGAGAAGGGATTAGTGTTGGTGTGTGTGTATGTGTGTGTGTGTTTGAGAGAGAAGGGATTAGTGTTGGTGTGTGTGTAGGTGTGTATGTGTGTGTGTGTTTGAGAGAGAAGGGATTAGTGTTGGTGTGTGTGTATGTGTGTGTGTGTTTGAGAGAGAAGGGATTAGTGCTGGTGTGTGTATAGGTGGTATGTGTGTGTGTTTGAGAGAGAAGGGATTAGTGTTGGTGTATGTGTATGTGTGTGTGTGTTTGAGAGAGAAGGGATTAGTGTTGGGGTGTGTGTAGGTGTGTATGTGTGTGTGTGTTTGAGAGAGAAGGGATTAGTGTTGGTGTGTGTGTAGGTGTGTATGTGTGTGTGTGTTTGAGAGAGAAGGATTAGTGTTGGTGTGTGTGTAGGTGTGTATGTGTGTGTGTTTTTGAGAGAGAAGGGATTAGTGTTGGTGTGTGTGTAGGTGTGTGTGTGTGTGTGTTTGAGAGAGAAGGGATTAGTGTTGGTGTGTGTGTGTAGGTGTGTATGTGTGTGTATGTTTGAGAGAGAAGGATTAGTGTTGGTGTGTGTGTAGGTGTGTATGTGTGTGTGTTTGAGAGAGAAGGGATTAGTGTTGGTGTGTGTGTAGGTGTGTATGTGTGTGTGTGTTTGAGAGAGAAGGATTAGTGTTGGTGTGTATGTGTAGGTATGTATGTGTGTGTGTGTTTGAGAGAGAAGGGATTAATGTTGGTGTGTGTGTAGGTGTGTATGTGTGTGTGTGTGTTTGAGAGAGAAGGAGTGGTTTGTGTGTGTAGGTGTGTATGTGTGTGTGTGTGTTTGAGAGAGAAGGGATTAGTGTTGGTGTGTGTGTAGGTGTGCATGTGTGTGTGTGTTTGAGAGAGAAGGATTAGTGTTGGTGTGTATGTGTAGGTGTCTGTGTGTTTGAGAGAGAAGGGATTAATGTTGGTGTGTGTGTAGGTGTGTATGTGTGTGTGTGTTTGAGAGAGAAGGATTAGTGTTGGTGTGTGTGTAGGTGTGTATGTGTGTGTTTGAGAGAGAAGGGATTTGTGTTGGTGTGTGTGTAGGTGTGTATGTGTGTGTGTGTTTGAGAGAGAAGGATTAGTGTTGGTGTGTGTGTAGGTGTGTATGTGTGTGTGTTTGAGAGAGAAGGGATTAGTGTTGGTGTGTGTGTATGTGTGTGTGTGTTTGAGAGAGAAGGGATTAGTGTTGGTGTGTGTGTAGGTGTGTATGTGTGTGTGTGTTTGAGAGAGAAGGGATTAGTGTTGGTGTGTGTGTAAGTGTGTATGTGTGTGTGTGTTTGAGAGAGAAGGGATTAGTGTTGGTGTGTGTGTAGGTGTGTATGTGTGTGTGTGTTTGAGAGAGAAGGGATTAGTGTTGGTGTGTGTGTGTAGGTGTGTATGTGTGTGTGTTTGAGAGAGAAGGGATTTGTGTTGGTGTGTGTGTAGGTGTGTATGTGTGTGTGTGTTTGAGAGAGAAGGATTAGTGTTGGTGTGTGTGTAGGTGTGTATGTGTGTTTGAGAGAGAAGGATTAGTGTTGGTGTGTGTATGTGTGTGTGTGTTTGAGAGAGAAGGGATTAGTGTTGGTGTGTGTGTAGGTGTGTATGTGTGTGTGTTTGAGAGAGAAGGGATTAGTGTTGGTGTGTGTGTGTGTGTGCATGTGTGGTGTGTGTTTGATGAGAGACGGCTTAGGGTTGGTGTGTGTGTATGTAGCGTGTGTGTGTGAGAGAGCAGGATTAGTGTTGGTGTGTATGTGTAGGTGTGTATGTGTGTGTGTGTTTGAGAGAGAAGGGATTAGTGTTGGTGTGTGTATGTGTGTGTGTGTTTGAGAGAGAAGGGATTAGTGTTGGTGTGTGTGTAGGTGTGTATGTGTCAGATTGAGAGGTTAGAGAAGGGATGCAAACTGGAGCAGGACCAGAGCACAGTAGGGACACTTGCCTCCTCTCCATCTCCCTCCCTCCCTCCTCTCACTGCAATTCAGGTTCTTTCTCCCTTGATCTCAGATTCTATCTCCCAAATCCTGGAACCCCCCCCCCCCCCAAAAAAAAAACACAACAACATATCCCCCCAGATCACTTTCTTCCTCTCCCTTCTCTCCAGATTCTGGAGTAACACCCCCCCCCCCCCCCCATCTCCTCCTCCCTCCTCCTCTTTCTCAGTCCTAGTACCTCCCTCTCTCTCCCTCCTTTTCTCTCATCCCAGATACCTGTTTCTCCCTGTTCCTTGATTTTCCCCATCTCCCATCCCCCCTATCCCCAGTCCTTTCTATCTCTCCTCTCCCCATACCTGGTCCTCTCATCCTCTCCTCTTCTGCCCATCACTGAGATCTCGTCCCTGTACTGAGACTAAAAATCCATTTTCCTCACTCACCCCCCCCAAATAAATTATACAGACACAGGCATGGATGGGAAATTGCTTAATTTTTTATAACATAATATAAAAGATGGAAATGTTTAACATTAGAATGTTCCCATTTTTATTACAGAATAGTCCCCTGAGCTGCTGCAGCAAACTGTGGAGCTGCACAGGAGTGCAAAATCCAAAATATGTCTCTGCCAAGCACTTAGGGGCACTTGAGGACCAAAGTTGTCCATCCTTCATATAAAGGTTCCCTTTCGGCAGCCTTTCTTGCTGCTTTTAAAGAAACAGATTTGCTTTTCTTGCCAGAAACTGTGAGACTCGTCTATTTAAAAGTGCTTTGGCAAACCCTACTTAATAAACAGCTACCATAACCACTCACTAACCACACATGCTCTTTCCTTTCGTTCATGCTAAGACTGTACACATCCTCGTTCATATGTATACATTACCTATATCATCACTGTATATATGCAATCATACTCCTACGCTCATACTCATCATTCATGCTCACATACTACTAAATCTTTTAGAAAAGACGCAAGAGAAAATAATCATCTAGCGTGGATTCAGCAAAATTGACTGTTACAGTTTCTTTAAAGATCACACTTGGCCCATTTTTCCTAGGTCTTTTTTCTTTAGGTCAAGATTGTAAAGCTTCTTTTGGCAATCTTCTATGTTCTAGTCTTTCTACATATTTCCATTATTCTTTACAATATTTGAGAGACTCATTCATGGAATTTCATATTTAGTTCCTTCCATATCTTCATTCCTATTCCTATCTAATCTGTTGTATTTTTTAACTGATTTTAAAATTTAATTTCTGCTGTTTGAATTCTACTAACATATTTATGTATAATCCATGTTTTGGTTTCATATTAAATTGTTGGTGCTGCCATACCTGTATAAAATTAAAGCGGCGTTTCTCTTCTAGAACTTCAGAAATACATTTATCAATTATATCACCTCTGTAAAAACTATAATTTCGAAATATCCTTACAAAAAATAGACAATTACATTTAAAGGTAAATGGCACATCAGAGCTAAGAATGTCATTGACAACAATATTTTTTAACATTTTGTTTACCTTGCTTGTCAATTTTTTTTTTTTAGTTATTACAATGATATAATGAGAGAAAAATACAAACACACCATCCACATTTTGCTAGAAAACGTTTGTAAAAACTGTCTGTTTCTGGTGGGCTCTTCCTAAGAGCAGATGGGGAAGGATCAGTTTCTTTGGACATGCCATGCTTGTCTCCATGTCTACTAGCAGTACTATGCTGAAACATCAGGCGGTCATCAGGGCTTCCTACTACAGAAGTCATTTTCCAAATGTAGGCGATGGACGTGCTGGGCAAGATCCTGGGTTACTGGCAGGAGTGGCATTGAGAAATGCATAGCACCCTATATGAAGGCATTACTGCTGGGGATGTCATGTATGGAGTCCTGCAGCACAAATCAAATCCTTTTGTGGAACAGATGAAGCTCCCAATACTATTAAGCCTCTCTTGCTATCCTGCATTGATATTGTTAATGCTGTTTTGAGGGTTCAAATATTGTTTCTACCACTGACATGCCCTGTGACCTTGGAAATTCAGTTTATCTCTCGTTGTCTTGAGTATCACTTAGATGATAAACTCTCCACAGGGAAGAGACTCATGTCTGTATGTACTTTGTCATATAGTATCCTGGTTTAGGGTACCAAACTAAAAATATTACGGTGTAGGAATTGATTACTGAATGGTCTGTTTAAGGTAAATGTAACTTTTTTTTTTAGCTGAAGTGCTAATTATGCACCCTAATGGATAGCCAGCTGTTCTTGAATGATATAGGAAAAAGGTCTCAGCTAGGAGAAAATATAATATTTATAATCTGATTTTCAGGCACTTCAAATCAGAATATATGCAGGTATTTCCATGTTTCCAGTGGGCTCACAATCTAAGTTCATGCCTTAGGCTATGAAGGATGAAGTGATTTTCCCAAGGTCACAAGAAGCAGCAATGGGATTTAAACTGTAGTTTCCCTGGATTGCAGCCAACTGCTCTATTAGGCTACTCCTAATAATGCTTTCACTTATGCTGACCTTTCATGCTAGCTGTTCTTTATGCTTTGTACCTTTCTAAGCTGTTTTGTGTATTTTATGACCTCTAACAAGCCATTTTCTATAAGTGTCTTAATGCTGACTTTTGCCCCATTATAGACTATGGAACTGGGCTGCATCGGTACTTGACAGGATATTTAAATATTTAAATGAAGCAGGACTATGATTGAACTGTGGGCAAGAATGTTTGTCTTCCTGGCTTTACATTGTGCTGACATCATGCTCCATGTATTTCTTCCTCCCCAGTTCCAGATGATGCTGATGTTATCAGAGTGACTTTGCACATTCAAAAAGGAATAATGAGTCCCATGCATATTTTAATAAGGCAGATACTGTACTCAGACCATAGACTGGATCCTCAATAAAATCCCTAATTACATGATAACAGCCTATTGACCTCTGTTCAACATCTCAAAGACAGAGTATAAGATATTTGTTAATCTATCAAATAACCATTCGCCTCACCCTCCTTATTGACTCCTAAAGTGAATGAATTGACCCCTTGAGTTATAGACAGAAAAATAATTGAGAGGTTCCACATTTTTGGTAAACATCAGCAGACATTTCTAATTTCATATTCTTCCTCTGGAATAAGCTCAGAAGCCAGGGCATGGGGTTCACTAATATCCCTCCATACTTATTCCAGATGCGGTTGAGGGTATCTGAGAGCCTATATGTACATAAAGGAATAATGAGGGGATGGAAGAGTAAGATGAGGATTATAATATATTCCAGGACCAAGAGCAGGCTTTAACAGTCTGCATAAGCCCCAATCACATGCTCTCATTAAGGCATGCAGCACGCCTTCGACCTTTCACATGCTGATGAGTCTGACCAGAATCAAAGCTATTTAATTGAGCTTCTCACTGACTTCCCTGCCTTTCTGTTCATTTTGGGCCTGATTTTAAAAAGCATTTACTCGAGTAAAAACCAGGTTTACTGGAGTAAATTCACTTTACTTGAGTAAGTTGGTTTTTGAAAATTGCTACAATATATGCCATTGACTTGTCTATAGGATTTACTCACATAAGTGCACTTTACTTGAGTAAATGGCTTTTGAAAATTGCTACAATAGTAGCTACATTTACGCATGTAACTCCTTTTGAAAATTACCCCCTTAATGAAGATGGGAGTAACAGATGCATGCTTTTATGTCAACCGTGAATAAAAATGAAGGTTTCTATGCTTTTCGAACTCATACCCCTTTCTTATATATAGAAAAATTAGATAAAATGTAAGCGCATGAATTCCGGATGTGAATCAGTCTCCAGATACATGGCAGGACTCAATTTGAGATGGCCCACACTTGCCATGACACCATCAACATGTCAACAGCTTGCAATGATACCAAAGATGGCTGTAACATCATTCTTTCCAGTAGCGGCAGGACAGTTTAATTTTTATTTATTTATTTATTTGATTTATATTCTGCTGTTCAGGCGCTTTTAAAGCAGATTACAATCAGGTAATGCAAATATTTCCCTATCCCTAGAGAGCTTACAATCTAACAGGTCAATTTTAAAAGCATTGCTCACACAAAAATGTCCATATACTCGTGCATTAGTCCACATGTGAGCCACGCAGATTTTAACCGTAAACCTTTTTCAGATTTTATGGTAGTCCAAGGGCACACAAAAGAATTTATCTCCTTTTGCCACTTCCCCAATTTTTACAAGTCCAAAGGGAGTGCTTTCTTTCTATGGGGAAAAGGCTTGACGTTTTAGCACCAGGTAGTGAACGGGAATCCTCCCTGAGGATGTTAGTGCTGTATAAGCAGGCAGGACACGATGTCGGTATTCAAAAGAAACTTTACTTTGATTTGCAGAAATTAAATAAATGTCCAATCGATGAGTTATTTCTCTTACTTCACATCTGTGTTCAAGTCTGGGTCATACAGAGGGAACGCTCTCTCTCTTCACTGTGTGCAGGTGTCCTTAGTGCTACTCTCTGGGAGCAGTTCACCCCCTTTTCTTGTCTGCAGGGCAAGGGTCCCATCCAGGAAGGGAAACCTATTGAGGGGAGTCCCCTAAACCCCGAAAAAGTCTTGTACCTGCAGTCCAAGAGAGTCCCAGATGTTCCCAGCTTGTGTCCTGCGTTCTCGAGGGTGGAGATCCAGTTGAGGTCTCCAATTTGATCATGAAACTCTTCTCCTCTGGACTCTTTCTGTGGTTTTATCTCTTAGGGGAAAAGATCTTTTTCTGGATAGCAGCAGGGTTTTTACAGTCCAGCCACACAGTGAGCAGGGGTGGTACAAAAACCTCTTCACTAAAATGCAACTCTCAAAAATCCAAAAAACTTCACCAGTGGGTGAGGCGTCACTGAAGTCCTCTCACTGGATGGAAAGGAATAATCAGGTCTTCTCCCTCCTGTCCCTCAGTTACAGGGGTTGCCTCACCAGCTGGAACAGGATTACACCCGGGCACAACCACATTTGGGAAACTCCTTACTAAAGTCCTTTTTACTCTCAGGAAGGGATAGCCCCTACCAGGAAAAGGGTGCACTGGAACTGAGCAGTCTCCCAACCAAAAACAGCGCAGGAGCAAAAACCAGCTCCTCTTTCAACAAAACCCAAACTAAACTGACCACACTCACTAAGGCATCCCACTCTCCCCCTTCTGGATAAGGACTGAACCACTGCAGTAATGCTCAGGGGAAGATGCTGCAAGGAATGGTCAATCCCTTCTAGCTGTTACCTACCAGGCAGGGATCTAGGGCCAGCTAACTAGCTGGCCCTAGATCCCCAATGAAAATCTGCAAAGTCCAAGCATATGTACCTGTGCATGCATAAGGAATTTGGGGGCGGAAAAGGGGCGGGGAATGGGCGGGACATGAGCGCTCCAGGGCAGGGTCAAGAATTATGGGGTAGATTTTAAAAGGTTGTATGCCCGATTTTATAACATGCGCGCGCATGTTATGAAATCCTGAGTCGACGCATGCAAGGGGGTACCCAATTGTGCACCTTGCACGCGCCGAGCTGCACTGCCTTCCCCCGTTCCCTGCCTTTGGGCAGGAGCAAGTTGTGGTGCGCGATCCCTTGGCACAGTGGCAAATATGGCTGCTGTGCTGGGAGCCTCGCCCCAGCCCACCCCGCCCTGGATAGCCCCGCCCATGCCCCGCCCCTTTAGTAGAACCCTAGGACTTACACGCATCCTGGGGCTTTATGCATGTCGCCGGGCCTTTTGAAAATAGCCCGGCGCACGTAAGGCAGATTATGCACGTAACCTTTTTAAAATCCGGCTCTATACGCATAACTCTGAATTTTAAAAATGAAACCTGCAGTGAATATATGCTAGACATCTGTGAGGCTTTAGTGCTGCTCCTGATGAGGAGCAAATCTGTAGATCTCAAGTTTTAGAGCTTATAGGACAGTGTGAGGGGTCTGGATCAACTGGGGAATGTGCAGGATGAAGAACCAGAAGGGTCTGAAAGACCTCGCTATTAACTGGACAAACTGGTGGACTAATTGGAAAACTGGGAATGTGGCTTGCATGAGCATGTTTTAAAATTTGTTGACATATGCGCATAAAAGCTGAGATACGTGTGTTAGCTGTGCTTGAATAACCTCTTAGGAGCACAGTTACACATGGTGAAACATATATGGAAAAATAACCCATGCTGTATTTATATGATGTTAGGTTCCATATTAGGAGCTACCATCCAGGAAAGAGAGCTTATCGGTCATAAGCTCTATTTTATATGTATTCGCATTTATTGCTTCAAGTCTGATTTTGTTAATTCGACAGTTTCTCTAATAGTAAATTTAGTTCTACCCTGTTCTCCCAGTTCATTGTAACCACTGTTCATTGTAATGCTTTTTGCAATGTTTTTGTTTCACTGTAAACCGATATGATATGTAATTTCTCTACATGAATGTCGGTATATAAAAGTTCAAAATAAAAATAAATAAATAAATAAATAGTTGATAATACAGTGTGCTGCAGCAGTCAAAACACCAAACAGAATGCTACGAATTATTAGGAAGGGAATGGTGAATAAAACAGAAAATGTCATAATGCCTCTATATCGCTCCATGGTGAGACCGCACCATGAGTACCATGTACAATTGTGGTTGCCACATCTCAAAAAAGATATAGCTGCACTGGAGAAGGTACAGAAAAGTACGACCAAAATGATAAAGGGGATGGAATGGCTCCCCTATGAGGAAGCGCTAAAGAGGTTAGGGTTGTTCAGCTTGGAGAAGAGATGGCTGAGGGGGGATATGATAGAGATCTATAAAATCATGAGAGGGCTAAATCAGATAAATGTGAATTGGTTATTTACTCTTTTGGATAACAGAAAGATTAGAGGTCTCTCCATGAAGATTGCAAGTAGCACATTTAAAACAAATCGGAGAAAAATTCTTTTTCACTCAATGCACAATTAAGCTCTGGAATTTGTTGCCAGGGTATGTGGATAGTGCAGTTAGTGTAGCTGGGTTTAAAAAAACATTTGGATAGGTTCTTGGAGGAGAAATCCATTAACTGTTGTCAACCAAGCTGACTTAGGGAATAGCCTAGCCACTGCTATTTCTGGCATCAGTAGCATGGAATCTATTTAATGTTTGGGTACTTGCCAGGTACTTGTAGCCTGGATTGGCCACTGTTAGAAACAGGATGCTGGGCTTGATGGACCCATGGTCTGACCCAGTTTGACAACTTCTTATGTTCTTAAGAAACTGCAGTGTACAGATTTACAAGGAATGAACCTATGTAATGGATGGTATTGAGAAACAGCTATAAATTCTACTTTGAAACACCTATCGGTAAAATTATGTTGGAACCTCGCCCTGAGTCCAGCTTGATTATTACTATTTGCTATAGAGACTGTGAAGGATCAAAGCCCAGGCCGCCCCCTCCCCCTACTCCCCCTATGGGAATCTTGGAAAAACTTGGAGCCCGTGAGCCGTGTGTGATGTAAATATAGCATAAGCCCCAGAATTAACTGTGTGCCTCTCGACTCCTAAGCATAGTCCCCCAGTCCCAGGGTTAAATTACTTATGATGTAAATCAATTTGAGCTGCTGTAGAAGCAATGAAGAAAAAATGAATTGATGTTGTGGCTGCCTGCACAGGAGCAGAGCTGTCCTGCCTGATCATTTCCTAAAGAAGTACTAAATAGCTGGCTCAGAATATGGATTCAGCTTTTATCTTTGCACCATTGCTTCTTCCTTGAATCTTATTCCTAGGTTTCCTGTTTGTTTTTTTTAACCCAGCAACTCTTGCATTTGGGCCGTCGGCTGCCGGAGATCGCTGCAGGACCCCCACTGGACCACCAGAAACTTTTGGAAAGTCTTGGAGGGGACTCCTGACCCACAACGTATAGGTCCCTATTTGTTGCATTCGTGGGGTTCCGAAACGTATGGCGAACCCCCACGAATGCAACGTATCATTAACGAATAAAACCCCCACCCTCCTGACCCCCCCAAGACTTTCCAAAAGTCCCTGGCGGTCCAGCGGGGGTCCTGGAGCGATCTCCTGCACTCGGGTCATCGGCTGCCGGTATTCAAAATGGCGCCGATAGCTGGTAGCCCCTGTGACATAGAATGGGCAAAGGCTATCGGCGCCATTTTGAATACCGGCAGCCGACGGCCCGAGTGCAGGAGATCGCTCCAGGACCCCCGCTGGACCGCCAGGGACTTTTGGCAAGTCTTGTGGGGGTCAGGAGGGTGGGGGTTTTATTCGCTAGTGATACGTTGCATTCGTGGGGGTTCGCATACGTTTCAGAACCCCACGAATGCAACGAATAGGGACCTATACGTTGCGGATTGCGCATTCGTTCAAAACGAATGCACATCCCTAAAAAATGGAACCCCAAAAGTGTAAGAATAGTCCAATAACACGAGGAGTCAAGACATGCGCTCGGCTCAATACCCTGAACACCCCCCCAAAGAACACATAACACCGTTTATTTCTTTTGGCTTTATAACAGGCCGCAGTTTATTCACCAACCTGAGCCCTAACAGACAACTAACATGGCAACAATGATAACAAACAACGCCCCCCATTAACTTCCCCCCCCTTCCCCGAATGCTCTTCCACCTCGCCCCAGTGGTGGAGCCCCACCCCCACCCCAACATTGTCCCGCCTTGCTACCAGCGTGGGCAAACCTGGCCTCAAGCTTTAGACCCTCAGCTCACTATCCATCCCGTGTAGCAGCACCCCCCCCCCTACATGAGCTCCCCCCCTTAGCCCTTTTTAACCCCACATTCCTTCAACAATCCCTTGGGCTCGAGTTTCCTCCTCCAATTGCGACAACAGCACCACAACAGTAACACCCACACATAATATAATATATAAAGGGAGAGAGGGAGGGACATCGAGCCAAGCACCTCTCTCGCTGCTAACCTGCCCAATGCAACCAGTCTAAAGAGAGCACGCTCACCCTATACGCCTCACAGCCAATCATAATCTTGGATTTCAAAACACTAACCGTCTCTACTGCTCTCCTGCTCTAACCCTCCTCCACTCGCTCCTCACACCCACCCCACCCTGCCTGCTCCTGTCTCTCGCTTTCACACACTTTTTCCCCGTGCTATCCTCGGCAATGCAGAACAAGACTGCACTGCCTTTTCTTTATTATCAATATGTGATCTCACTTCTAAACGACAAAAGTAATGCTTATCTTATGAAGATGACCATCCTATTTATTTAGCACAGGACTACCTTATATTATATAGTCCTATTCTTGAGCTTAATGATATAATCATCTGTCAAATAAAGAATGCTTCTTTTTTCAGAAAGCTTTCTTTTATTAACTGTGAGAACTGTGTTTTTTTAAGTACATTTTCTTATTGCACATAAAAACATTGTCAAGTCTTTATAAGTAACAGCAATTATCTGAGTGCTTTTGTTTTGGGAATCGCCTTTGTGTGTATTAACTGGCGTACATAAATCTCTAGAGACCCATGGGCAACCTGACACTGCCGGGTTTTCAGAAAAGATCTTAAAAGAAATCGACAATAAAATTGGAATTTATACAAAGAAGAACCGGATCATCTTAGGTGACCTCCGAAAAAGGAAGATCTCTTCCGTAACCCTGCAGTGTCAGGTTGCCCATGGGTCTCTAGAGATTTATGCACGCCAGTTGATACACAAAAAGGCGATTCCCGGAAACAAAAGCACTCACATAAGAGCGGTTACTTATAAAGACTTGGAAATGTTTTTATGTGCAATAAGAAAATTTACTTAAAAAAAACCACACCTCTCACAGTTAATGAACATTACTTTTGATGTTTAGAAGTGGAATCTCAATTCGAAATATGATCGTGGTGTCGTTTCTGTCTGCAGTACTACTATAGTTATTTAATAGCTTCTTGAGACTACTTGTAAAGCTAAGTATCTTGTTTTATTTGCACAGAATTACAAATATTAAAAAAAAGACTATAATTTCATTGCATGAACTGGACCAATGATTAATGATAAGACAATGAAGGCTCTTTTCTTATAAGCCGGTAGTGCCTATTATGAAGGTTTTTGACACTAATTTGTGTTTCATGTAAGAGTATTTTTGTTGCTTGGTTTTCATATTCCTTCTGCACGGTTTAGTAACACTATCTTATATTCTTTTTTTTTTTTTATGTATTTCTTAATGAATGACAACACTTATTGGTTTTTTTTGTCTGTCTCTCTGTCCGCCCATCCACAGTTACGTTTCTCTTGTGCTGTGTTTCAATGGATTTGTGCCAGTTTTGTTTTCCCTAACAGAGGTGGGAAACCAAATTGCAACCAGTCATGTTCAGAAAATGTATCCAAAATGTATCATTTGCCTGTTTATATGTTGTGCGTATTGAGTGGCGTACAGTATAGACTGGTTCTTATTTCACTGCTCCTCCAGGTTGCTTACGCCATGCTGATGTCACCATGCTAGCTCCTCCCTCTCAGCCCTAGATGTTGCCCACAGCAAATACCGGTACTATACTGCAGGACTGAAAGCTGCACGGAGAATTGCATTATTGCACTCTGTGTATATAGAGTAGCTACAAAATTCCAAGTTATAGTATGCAGCAAAGGTGTTATAACTTAAAAATCATTTGTTAAAAAGCTTTATTGTAGTCAGGCTCATTTAATCCCTTTCAATTGCAATGGCTATCCTCATTTTCTTAGCCCAGAATTTTCCGCCAGTCCAATTGAAACTGGCCTCTATTGCGTTATGATGCTATGTTTATATATTTATTTGCTTAAAACATTTTATATCCCACCACTTCCTATACAATAGTCCATGGTGGTTTGGTTTACAATATAACATACAGCACAACACAAATTAGTCATTAAATACAGTCTGACATAATAATGTTTTCAACTATTTTCTAAAACCCTTCACATATCGTTCGTTCCTTAATACTGCTGGAAGTGCATTCCACATAAAAGGGGCAGAATAAGGAAAGGTCCTTTTTCTAATAATCTGCAAGAGATATTCTAGGTTCCAGGAGATCTCAAACATCTCCTCAGCACATATTGCCATAGTTTACTGGCAGTTTTACACTTATTTTCAGAATAAAGCAGTCTATGCACAAGTACCATCATTTTAAAATTGTGACCGCTGGTTAGTGGGGAGCCAGTGGAGCTCTTTAAGCATTGATGTGATATGCTCATATTTTCTTGTTCCACTTATTACCCTGGCTGCCACATTTTGCACCCTCTACAGAACCCGAAGAACTTTCTCCGGCAAAGCCATAAATAGCCCATTACAATAATCAACAAGGCCTGCACCACTGTTTGAAACATAGGATGGGGCAACAAAGGTTGTAATGGCTTTACCATCTGAAGCTTATAAAATGCCACTCTTGCTACATTCTTTACGTGATGCACCTTCATTCTCAGCTACTAGGCAGTTTTCCCCTATTTTATAATCCATCACCTAGCCAAGCCATTGAGATGACAGTCCTTGGTCATGGGCCACAGATCATGATTCCCTCCCGAAGCTGATTCATGTGCACCATGAGTTTGATGTCACCCTTCTATAATGGTCGATACTTCCTCCCTCCAAGGCCTGTGAATGCTGCCTCCACAGCATCCCCAGTTCTGAATGGCTGAGGGAGGAGATGGTAAACCTAGGAATTGAACCCAGGTCTTCCTCAGCGCAACACACGGCACTTCTGCTGAGCTATGGAACTGGCTCTTTCCCCTATAATCTACATATTTTCCCCATATTTCCTTCTTTAGAAGTAGGGACCTTCGTTTTTGTTTTTTTATTTTTTTTTTCCTGGGAATTTATCAGGGTTTATTTTGATAAGAATAAAAACGAGAGAAAAATCAATGGAAAAATGTGGCTCATTATTTTTCTGGGTAAATATCGAAGTTTATTTTGATGGCCAGAAGCTGGAATAATAAAACAATAATAAGTAGATTTTCCCAGTTACTCACTCAGCAGCATTCCTATCTGTACTCCCATCCACTACCATGTCCCTTTCTCTCTCCATACCCCTGAGAACCTCTCTCTTCCTTCCTCTCCAAGTGCAAGAGCATTCCTCCTCCTCTCTCCGTCAACAACAGCTTACTGAGGTTCCTGGGCTCCGCAGCACTGCTCTTCTGCTTCTGGGCAGGGCCAGGAAGCTTGCTGGGAAGTGCTTCTGGTAGGCATGGCCCACTTCAAACGAGGCATTGGTGGCACCAAGCATTAGGCACTTTGACTGCTTAGGGAGAGGGAGGCCGGTGCTCATCTCCAGTGCCACACCAGTGACATTGGAGAGCGAGCGCTTTCACTGGTGGGAGGTGGGGGCTTGAAAAGCTGCAGGTGCTTTGGCCCACACTAGCTTCCAGCAGTGGCTGGAGGCCTTGCGACACTGCATCTGGAGCTGCTCTTTAATCAGTTTAAAATGAGGGTAAAAATCGGTTTAAACTGATTATTACTTTTGGAAAAATCCAGGAACTTATGGCTGAAAATCGGTTTAAACTGACAACAAAGGACCCTATTTATAAGTATCTTGGTTCTAGCTTACGATTTTTTTTCATCTCACTTTTCAATGTAGAAAGAAGAAAGTAGAAGTATTACCCAGGGCCAAACTGTCCTAACTCTAGTTCTGGGTTGTTGATGAGACATTATGCTTCTCTCCGTTATGGTGGCAGTGCCCTCCACTCTACCACTGGCCTGTTTTCTTCAAGTCCAGTAGCTGTTGTGGCAAACTGGTGATTATGAGCCTCGCTAGCAGGAGGGCTATGTGCAGGGTTGCTGAATGGCCAATGGCTGTTTGCCATTCGAATTTTATATGTGTTGATGGAATGTAGCACCCCAAGTTAGAGTGGCTTACTAAGAGGAGGTTTGAACAACTTTAAATATTAATATCTCCCCATAGTTATATGCGAATATGAATTAGGGCAAGCCTAAAGAAGTTGCTTCTTTTAACTGCTGGCTGAGTCATCTGAGAAGTTTAGTTGCCAGTCTGGTACTGTTTAAACAGCAGTAGAAAGGTCAGTGTTTCTTTAACCTTAAGAAGATGCCCTCTGCAATGTAGAAGTGAAGAGAAAAGATTGTGCTGATAACCTTTGTTGACACCGTGTATGAAAGATAAGGGGATATTATACTTCCCTTTTCATCCTCTAGTCTAGTGAATCCTAAGATAGCAGAAAGTCCTTTGAAGTGATAGATTCTGTATATTGACATTAAACCAATGAATCTTTTTGTCCTGTCACTAATGGTAATTTAGGATGACACAGTACACTTGGTTGAGGAGTACACTTTAAATATTCATGTTTTGAACTGCTTTTCATTATCTACCTATTTCTCTGCCCCCCCCCCCTCCCCCTGCTATGTCTGTGATCTTCTCTTATTTCTACTCATTTGTGGGGCAATTTTCAGATTTTCAAACTTTGCCCCAATCTTTTTTATAACTCTTTATTTGAACATTTTCTGACATAAATCAAGAATATGAGATTGTTACGACATGTGATAAGCACATATATACACATCACCAGGACAGGTACCAGAATAAGCTCCACTCTATCAGGAGACATGTACAAAATACAATCAGCAACTACCCATCCTCATCCACCGGTCACCAACATAGAAGTGTATCTATGAGTTAGATTTATCCACCTGAGAAAGATACAAGAGACAGGGACCCAAAATCATTTCAAACATATAAGCTTCACCTTTTAAATCAAAATGCAATTTTTCCAGGTCTGCGGTATCTCGTACCTGTTTCAGCCAATATTGTGTGATGGGAGTAATTTTCCAGAAAGAAGCAATCATTCTTTGAGCTGTTAAAAGAAGTTGTCCTACCAATGACCTATTTTTAATTGAAATTCCCAATCCAACCCACCGACCCAACAGCGCCAATGAGAGGCCAACATATACAGGTAAATCAAGAATATCTGCTATTTTCTGAGTCACCTGAAACCAAAACTGAAGAATTATCTGACAATGTGAAAGTAAATTCTCACTTCTCCATAACTATTGCCAACACATATTAGTGGCTCCTAGAAAAGCTTTGGAATAAAATAAAGATGTACGATATGTTCTAGTAATAATTTGCCCATAAGCTCGGTTGTACATGTACATCTAGAAATATGATGTACCCCAAATGGATTCCAGGCTTTAGCATCTATTAATGCCTAAACCAGCGATTCATGCGTCAATGATGTTTTGCAGGATGGAACCCCCAAGTTTGTCTGTAAGCATGCCACAGTAGTACATTTTAATTCCTTTAGCTGATGCTTCAATATCCATTAAGAAATCTTCCATACCATTAAGAGCTCTAAGAGGCTTGGTCAGATCTAAACTAGTGCTAAATGTTGTGGACTAGCTAGACAGTTGACCCTTAGGCCGGCCTGCGGGAGACCTGGGGTAGTTGGACTATGGTCTCGGGGCAGCAGGCCGGTAGGTAGACCAGGCTGATGTAGACAGTAGGCTTCACCCAGAAGCTGGTACTCCCCGGGAGGAGCCCTTCGGAGCCCAGCCGCTTGGGACTCAGGAGGTTCGCCCTGGAAGCCGATGTCCCCCTGGGAGGAGCCCGTAGGAACCCGGCCGCTGGGACTTAGGTGATCTCTGGTCCGGATCTTGAGTAGGCTGGAACTGAAGTGGATGAAGGAGGCCTGGCAGGAACTGCGGCGGGCCGCAGTCAGGCAGCGTGAAACCAGGCAGGAACTGCAGCGAGCTGAAGGCAGGCAGAGAGAAACCAGGCAGGAACTGTAGCAAGCTGGAGGCAGGCAGAGTGAAACCAGGCAGGAACTGTAGCAAGCTGAAGGCAGGCAGAGCGAAACCAGGCAGGAACTGTAGCAAGCTGAAGGCAGGCAGAGCGGGACCAGGCAGGAACCTGGACAGGTGCTGAAGCAGGCAAGAACTAAGAGGTTAGAAGTGCGAGCAAGTCACGTAGTAGACCAAGCAGGCAGGCAGGCAGGAACGGTGTGCGAGGGAGTCACACACCGGGGCTCAGGGTAACTGGGCACCGCAAGGGACCCGGTTGCAAGGCGTCGTAGTGGGGTCCGCGGGGAGTTTAAGTAGGACTGGGCGTCTGACGTCAGGAGCGGGGGCGGAGCGTGCTCTGGCGGGAAACGAGCTATGTCAGCGTCGTGACAGCGCGCGCGCCTAAGGAGCCCAGGGTAATGGCGTCTCCCCCGCAGAGACGCTCAAGGAGCTGGTTCAGGCATCGAGTGGCCAAGCTGGAACTTTGAGGTAAGGGCCGGGACGTGAGGGTCGCGGAGCGGACCGCAACACTAAAGCTACTTTCAACTGTAAATAAGAGGCATGAGCATTCCTGTGATAATTCAAACTCCTGCACAAGAGGCTGAAAAGTGACTTTTCCTCAGTTTTCAAAGAGAATGTATATGTGAACTTTTGCTTTGAAACCTGCTATAGATACATAGTACCCTGGATATTGGCACCTGCTTTTTGTGTGGGTACTTTTTTCTCATGGAAAATTATGCACATATTTCTTGAAAATGAAATCTCTCGGTATGCCCCTTCCCTCAAAAACACCTCCTTTAAATAAGGAGAAAAATAGCACACATTGTGGAACAACATGCATAGTATTAGCCAAATTCAGAGAGGACAATTTTTAGATGGCCAATTTTATATGTGAAAATGGCTTTGAAAAATTCCCTCTTGGTAACCATTAACTCAGCAATAATCTTAGTGATTTGCTATCAAATTCTTATCAAGGGGCTTTTGCCAGCTCTGCTTCATTCACTGAAACGCCATTTGTTACCATAGTATAATTGAACACAAGGCTATCGAGTGGCTAGCAGAGGCCCCTCCATTATGTGACTGAATATTTCTCTGCCTGGGATAATAAAGGGGCCGATGCAATATGCCGAGCGCACTGTTAACGAGCAGTTAGACGCGGGTAAAATAGGCGCTAATCAATCCCCTAATGCAATAAGGGGATTAGCGTCTATTTATCGCGCGTTTAACGCGGAGTGAATGAGATAGCACTCATCACATGCAAATGCATGTGAATGAGCCTATTACTCATTCGCTCCCAATGTGAAAAGATAAATGTGCGTCTCAGTCGCACATTTATCGCTCAGATATTAATGCCTGCCTGTTGAATGGTCTACCAAACTCGGCGTCGGTTTTCATAACCGGCCATCTGCCAGTAATGAAATTTAAATATTGCATGCACCCCCCCCCCCCTTTGGAGCACCATGAGTGCATTAAGAGAGCGGGCGCTGACTGTTCAGCACCCGCTTTCTACGCACCTTTATTGCATCGGCCCCAAAGGAAGGAACTGGATGGGGTTGTTGAGGACAAGAGATACAGTTTGATAAGAACATATATTACTATGTAACAAGGACTATTCAGGCATTACTAATGAAACTTCCATATTAGCAATTGCCATGTCCAACAATTGCTTTCTATACTACATTATGCTAAGATAGCCATTACTAGGCATGGAGGAGTAGTTTATTGGATAGAGCATCAGGCTAAGAACAAGGGAAGCCAGGGTTCAAATACCTCTGATGCTATGACTTTGGGTAAGTCATTTTACCCTTGATTGCTGCAGGTTCAACTTTTCATTATAAGCCCTCTTAGGACACGGAAATGCCTACTGTACCTGTATGTAACTTACCTTGCACTATAAATGAAATGAGCTAAACATAAAATAAATAAACACTAGGAATGTATAACTATCATGAATGATGCATAATATCAAATTATTCTATGATGTCACCAGGGTTACAGGGTTTGCACCAAAACCCATATGAGATGAGACTGAAGGACCTAAATATATATACTCTAGAGGAGAAACCACCACCAAATAGTCTCTTGTATTTGCTTTCAATCAGTTTAAAAAAAAAACAACCAAATTTTAAATTTAGATATTTAAGACACAGCAACAGACAAATGGTATCTAGAATTTCAATAACCTATCTCTTGCCACACAATGGGCTATAGACAGTGTCAGATAAGTCAGCCTAACTCATTCATTCTCTGGTCTCATATGCCCTTAAACCACTTCCAACCGCAAAGAAACATGACTTCTTAGCTTTATAGCTTCTTCAGAACATTGAAGGCCAGACCAGAAAAATCTATCCAGCATATCTTGCTGCCCGCTGTAACTGATGCTGTATTCTCATTTCAAATGCTCGACCTGACACAGGCTTGTTGGAGACAATCTTCACCTGCAATCATAATGTTCATAAATGTGACACTTCTCCTTCTAAAAGTATAAGTAAACTTCAGATTTTGGTCACATAAATTTAACCATACCATAAACTACTCAAACTCCAGTTGATCACCCATTCATAATACAAGAATATCATAGATGTACCGGCACCACAACTTGATATAAGATTTAAAGGGACATGCAGATAAACAGTGTATGTATGTGCTGTGCACTGCTGAGCTGACTGACTTCTTTTCCACACATAAAAAAACTGTTGAATATTTAAACGAAACCAACTAGGTTGGCAGCCTGGCAAGACCCTTCTTAATCTTCACTTGTCATTGTGCTAAACTCTATGCACTAGACACTTAAACAGATTGAGAGAAAAACACTGCTTCAATCTCCACACTCCTACCCGGTGAACAGAAAAAGTGCAGTGCCATTGCCTGTGTCTTTCTGTCCCAATGAGTGAGACCACTGCATCACAGAAGATAGGAAACAGCCCTTTACCTTTCAAACTCTGAGAAAGCTTCTCAAACTGATCCTTCTCTACCAGCTACTGGAGAGAAAATAGAGAATCTCTTGCACATGCATGTGCATATACCTTGCAGCAGAAGGACATCAGTGTCACTTGATCGAAAGAGCAGCTATAGGTTAGTTAAATAGATACTTCACCGTAATTTGTTCTCCTTCCGATCTCCTTGCCAACTTGTCTCGCCTTGGATCCCAGCAGGCTGTCATATCACACAGGCTACAGTTTGTTGCTATAGTTGCCAGTTAGACCTCACACTTTTTTTTTTGTTTGCTTAGCACAGCCATAGATTTTGATAGAAAATAAAAATGAGACAGATTTGTTTAAATTAATGGGCACACTCCATTTATTTCAGAGGTACATGAATGAAAGAAAAAGGACTCATTTGTTGTGTTGTACCCATTTGTTTAAAACAAATGTGCATCCCTATTAGTTAGTCTTGCAATAACTGCATTTAGTTTTGTCTGTTGCTCTTCTGTTTCCCTTAGATTTTCCCATCCAGCATTTGATTCCTTGAGGTACTCCCCCATTTTAACAAAGTTTTCCTGAAGTTTAGGATCCTCAACTTTGAATGAACCTTCATTGCCTATGTTGTAATACTGAACCACATCAACTGGAGATCATTGTACCCCAGATTATGATCTACTATGACATCAGCTGGTAAGCACCGGGTTCAGTATCACCCCTTCCCTTGTGGGGGAGTTGATGGAACAGTTCTCCGTGCAGAGAATCCAGAATCTTCCTGCTTCTAGATGACACTGCAGTGGCTGGGATCTGTCTTGAGACTAATCACATTAAATTATGGTAACACAACAACTTATTAGGCTGGGATGAGGATAAAAGAGAAGATGAAAAAGACTTAGGAAATCATGGTGTCTCTTTCCATTTTCAGCATGGCAATAATTGTTGGAACAGACTTTGATTGGGCTTGAAGCCCAAGAGCTAGAGAAAGGTTTTCTAGATGGAACAAAAGCAAAAAATAAATCTAACGATGTGTCAGGAATACTTTTAATGCATTCCACAGAATAATAAATATGTTTGCTCTGTTTTCAAAAAGGACCACAACAAACAGTTTATTTGGTTGAGCTTTTATCATGGCCATTAAGACATCTATATTTCTCTAAGTGTGTGCTATGTTTGCTGGTCACAACGGCTAACTGTGACCAGCTGCTCTCACCCCTGGCACTGCCAGTTCTTCTTGCAGCAGAGAAACTGCTGACAGCAACTGCCATGAGCAGCATCTCTTGCCAAGACGCCGCCATGACCCAGGGCCTCTTACGCGCGCACGGCACACATCATGCTTTAAAGGGACTGTGGCAGGAAAGTCCTCACAGAGCCCCTTGATGACATCAGCGGATCTTTATGCCTGCTCTGGACAGCTCTGAGATGCCTTAGCAAAAGTTCTTTCTGCTCCAACAGTCTGTGTTGCTTAGTTTCCGATCCAGTCCTGTTCCAGCTTTCCAGCCTTGCTTTGTCCAGCCTTGCCTCTTCTTGCCTTGTCTTGTTCTCACTCCTGTCCTGTTCCTGTTGCCCCACCATGTTCTCTGCTTTGTCCTTATCCTTGTCCTTGTCCCCAGAGTCTTGCCTTGCTGTCTTTTCCTGTCTTGTCCCTCCGTGTCTTGTTTGTCTTGACCTGATCCTCTGGTTCTGACATCAGCTACGGATCTTGACCATCCCCTTGCTTGCCACTTGGACCTGACAATAGTCATGATTCTTAACTATATCCTGCCTGCTGCCAGCCCTGACTCTTGGCCTGTCTCTTCACTCTGTCTTGACTCCTCAAACCACCTAACTCCTGCTGTCCGCCAGAACCCAAGGACTCAACCCAAGGAGGAAGCGGCTGGTACAGGTGAAGCTCCATCCTGGTCTGCTTCAGGGCATGTTTTCTAGCTGCTGGCATAGGCCCCATGGGGATGCCCACAAGGAAACGTCAACTATGCCACAGCATTAAGGGCTTACCCTCACGCCACTCCTTGCAGTGTGTAACTTAAAATAATATTTGTGCCTATTTACATTTTTAAATTGAATACATAACAAAAATAAGTATGCAAGTGGACAAGATAAGCATACAACTAGCAAATTGCCAGAGCATTGTTTTGGTTCCTTCAAGCCCTTGAAAATTAAGTCTGAGATTATACAATATTATCTTACTCTGTTATTAAAATGGAGACTAGTACATGCATAAGGAGGGCAATTTTTCAAAGCCATTTCCATGGGTGAAATGGTGCTGTACTCACGGTAATGGGATTTTAGGAGATTATCTTTCCTGTTTGCAGGTAAACTTGTGTGCACAATTCCACTATAAATGTAACTTTACCTATAGTGAGAACAAATGTTCTTGGGATGAAATTGGGGAAGGTCTTGTGCTTATGTGCAAATTTTTTAATTTTCAGAAGTATGTGTATTGCGGGCATGGAGGAGGTGTTGATGCAACCTGCAGGGTTGAGCCCTTCAGGTCCCCGCTGGCGGAACTAGGTCCCACTGGAGCATCGCTTCTACCAGTCCAAGTTCCCCTTAGCTTGAGCCCTCAGGTGCCGGGGCCGGCAGGTCTTAGTGGAGGCCTCTGCTGATGAACTGGAGATGTATAGAGACGGTTGGGTCACCAGGGCAGGTGGTGATTAGATGTAGTCGGAGAGGAGGAAGTGGTCAGTGGCAGATGGAGTTCAGGCATGGTCGGAGAGCAGGCAATGAGCAGTAACAAGAAGAGTTCAGGCTTAATCTGAGGGCAGGCAGTGGTCAGTGGCAGACAGAATTCAAGCAGAATCCAAGGCAAGGTGAAGTCAGAACCAGAGATCCATCAAGGGATAGAGGGACGGATAAGCAGGTAGGGAGGCGAGAAACAGTACAGGTAGGCAGATGAGACAACAGAAGACACTGACCACAAGATGATGACAAAAACCACTGGAACAAGGAACATAGGAGACCAGGGGCAAAAGAGATGAAGAACAGAAAATGAAGAGTCGAAGACCAGGAACTGAAGAAACGAAGACTAGGAATACAGTCAGGAACGCTGAGGCAACTTGCTCTACCAATGGTAGTGGACCTATTGCCGAGAAATCTTGCTTTGTGGGGCCTGCCCTTCTATAGGGCAGCATTGATGATGTCATCCATAGGGGCCACAGAGACTTTCCTGCTGCAGTCCCTTTAAATCAGTTAGGATGTTGCGCGCGTGCCTAAGAGCAACGCAGCGTGCAAGGACCAGAGTCGCTAGAAGCAGAAGCAGGTTGAACATGGCAGCCTGCTGTGTGTTCTTTCGTGGGCCTTCCCTGGCATCGGCGTTCTCTCCACTGATTCTCAGGGCTGGAGATAAGACCGGCAGTCCATGGGGTAGGCCTGTGGATCACCAAACGCAGCATCTGAATATTGGGAGGTCATATTCAGTAAGCTGTTTAGTGGCAAGTTATCCAGCTAAGGTGAGCCAGATAACTTGTTCTGTATATTCAGCGGGATGAACACCCCGCTAAATAAATTGCTTGTTCAGCTACATGTAGCTGGATAACTAAAAAACCTAACTGGCTATGTTTGAAAATAGTTGGTTAGGTTTATTACGAAGTGTTCTGATTTGCCCTGTCCGGTGTACACAAAATTATGTACATTATCCGGCCTTGTGTGACAGGATAACCTGTCACTTAACCGGATATCTTCAAAGATATATCTCTAGTGTGAAATTAATGCAGAAGCACTTGGGATCACATCGTTCAGTGATCCCAGGCCTGCGACAGAGCTAGAAGTAGGGCACTAAGGGAGTGGGAGGGCTTGGGGGAGGAGGGATTGAATAGCATAGGTGGATGTGGGATCTGTGGAAACTGGACCTTTGTTTTCAATACTGGGGAGGGAGGGGGAATGGGGAGAGATGACCTGCAACATTTGCACTATTCTTTATGTGTTGGAGGTGTCTGAGGGGTCTTTGCCAATAGCAGGGTCACTGATTATGGTGGTGGTGGGGGTGAGAAAGAGTTCTGAGGCCCGTATTTTTCTTTTTTTTTTTTTAATAGGATCACCACTTAATCGGTTAATAGGATCACCACTTAATCCGGTTAAGTGGAAGTTACCTGGCCACACAAGGCTGGAAACTTTATAACTTGCTTTGAAGCAGGTCTAAAGTTATCTGGTTAACTTACAGGGTCATTCATCAAAATCTGTTATGGCGTTAACGCCCGCGATGACAACATAATGCATTCATTAACGTCATAATGCACGGGATAATTGCGATACCACATGGCGCAAATGCAAATTTTTTAAAGGGGTGGGATTGTAGAGGGGTTTTGACTGAGATTAATGAAAATGAGGGGCATCATTGCACTGTGCAATATGCTATCGCATGTTTTTAATGCCGGAAATAACTACACCTTTTTTCCTGGCGTTGAGCTGTTCAATATGCCCAAAATAGCTGTAATGCAATTTGCAATAAAGATTGCAAATTGCATTTTGGCCATTTCTGAGCTTGGGGAGAGGGAGGAGAGAGAGAGAGAAAGAGAGAGAGATGGAGAAGGTACCATCAAGCAAGGGTGAGAGAACATTGTAGAAATTTCATCTTTGTGAGACTTTCTTCACTCCAACTGATGACAAATTTTCACCGAGGTGTACTGTGCTGTTTGTATGTCTCACTCTGCATGTCAAACTCACCCAGAAACCATAAACCACCACCAAAACCTTATCTCGTTATTAGCTGACCTTCCTGTAGTGATATAAATAGTTGAATTGTTATGAGCTCTGCCCGCGGGTTCCCTGCGAGCAGGTACCTTACCCCATGCTGCTGCCTGTTTCCTGACATGGCTGGACACCGCCATTGTCAGGCCTTCTGTGCGGCCGGAGCCGTGGACTTTGTTTCCCTTTGCGGCCCGGAGACTGCCGTTTGTGTCCTGTTTTGCCGCGGCCGGAGCCGTGGACTTCTTTGCCATCAATGCGGCTTGGAGCCGCCGCCGATGTCCCGTCATCTTCGCGGCTGGAGGCCGCAAGCCCCAGTCTGGATTGGGGGCTGGAGCCGCCCTAGGGGCCTCCTACAGCGGCTGGAGCCACTACCATTGTCGGGGCCTGCTCCTAGGCCCGGCCCTGCTTCTGCGCGCTGATGTCGGTGCAGGGCCACTGTCCACGGTCCTGCACAGTTCCTGCTTCCTGCTCTAGGTGCACGGCCGTGCCTCTCTTCAACATTTAAAAAGCCCACAGCTGGATATGCCCTGGGCCCCACCTTGAGACTGTTTTCTGAGCCAGCCCTATAAAAGGGCTGTTCCTGCATTCCGTTTTCGCCTTGCATCGGAGTTACTTCAGTCCTGGAGGCTCCTGCCTGCCAGCGCTCCATCAGGTCCTTTGTCTTCTTCGTGGGAGCTCCTCATCTCATCTTGAACCATGTCTTTGTTGTCTGAGGTCCCCATCCAGGTGTCCTGGTGTCTCGTCTCCTGATGTCTCACTTCCTGGTGTTCCAGCCCTCCTTGGTGTTTGTTCTTGTGCTCGTGAGCCTTCTGTTATGTCGGCCGTGGATCTCCAAGTGACGCTTCTCCGTCTTGGGAGATGCCGGCAGTGGACTGGTGTCCTGTGCTCCTGAGCCATCCTGTCCTGCCAGCCTTTGTGGTGCTTTGGATGACATCAGCTTCGTCTTCGAAGTCCCGCCTCGACTGGATTCTCTCCTGTGCTTGTCCCGCTCTCCGCATGGTCTGTGGTCTGTGTAGGGCGTGCAGTGGGACAGGGTGGTCCACGACCAGCCCATTGGGTCCGCCTGTGAAGGTGGGCTGTGTAGGGCACCCTGAGAGACAGTGCCATTGTCTACCTTCCCAGCTTCTTGTCTCGTCAGGACTTTGTCAAGTTCTTCGTCTCGTCTGTGATGCCGTCGCATCAGCCTTGGTGTCATGTCTTCGCATCAGCCTTAGTGTCATGTCTTCGCCTTCTCATAGTCATGTCTTCATGTCAAGGCCTCCATCTGCCCTCATCCTCAGGCTGGCCTGCTGCTCCATGCTGATCCAAGCGGCAGGTCCGAAAGGGCTTGGAACGGTCGGAGGACCGTTCACCTTCCAACATCTTCTTGTTGGCCTTGGGAGCTTGCAGGCCTGGCAGAGGGTAAGACCGTGTCTCCGCCATGCTGGAACACGTTGTCAACCTTTGGTTCAGTCCTGGATCCATCTGGGGTTGGGCTGAGGCCCATGGGCACACAAATACCCGTGTCACGTAACATGAATACTGTGAAGGCCTTCCCAGATGTGCTCTCTCTCTTTCTCTCTCTCCCTCTCCCTCCCTCCCCCTCCTGTCTGGGCACTTTGCAATTATCATAGCCATGCTCCTTTTCCTAATCATGGGCATTATTCATGCAAACTTTCGTGCATTTTGATGAATCTAGGTCTTAGCTGGATAATTTTTATACCACCTTGAAATGCCCCTGGAATGCCTCTTTTTATTCAACTAAATTATAGCCAGATAATTATTTATTCGGCTATAATTTAGCTGGATAAGTGGCTGGAGATTCTAAATCTTGCCATTTAGATGGATAACATGAGTTAATCATCTAAATGATTTTGAATATGGATCTCAATGTTTATCTGAAAATTGACCCACACAACTTAGCAGGTACAAATATGTATGGGTAGTTTTCCTGAGATAATTTTCAAAGTTAATTTATACACATATGTTCCCTGTGAAAACTGGTGCAAAATCTGCACTGCAGATAAAAATTACCCACAGAATTTGTACCAATGAGGCAGTTATAAAATTACCCCACAAATGATCTATTACATACATGCATTCTGTTTAACTGTGGTTACATTTTGTCAGAAGTTTGGAAAGATTTTTTAGTTTGACATTAATTAAGTGTGGCAGATTTCTCAGACTATATGAATGCACTTACTCTTCATTGAAAAATTGGAATGTTCTCACCACACTGCAGTAACTGATGTTATGGTTATAATATTATAAGAACTATACATGGAATGACATTTTCTTTTGCAATTATTATAGACCAAAGATTTATGTAAAATGCAATTTATTTATCATCATTTCTCCACTTGTGAAACATGTTTTTCTATTCACTTAAGAGTGTTATTACATGAATGGCTGATATTTTAGAAGGATTTCATTACCAAGCAGTGGGCTGCAGCAAACTGTATCCTTATATTGCACATTATATGTTATAAAATAGTTGAGAAATAAGGATCATGGTGATTTTGAAAGAGCAACAGAAAAATAATGATTTAAATAATAAGCCTACAAATAGGAAACTATTATGAATCAAATAAACATGACGTTTAAAAAAAATCTTTTAAAAACAGAACTGTTCATCCTGGAATCACTCATTTCCTGATTTCCACCCATCCAGTCCTATTTAACTCCAGCTAGAACAGCACAACCTCAAATATATACAGAGACTCCAAATAACAGGTCACCGAGGGTGTCTCAACCTTTGTATTCTTAATGCAACTTTGATGTTCAATGAAGCTTGTTTAATATGCAGAAAATCAGAGGAACATTTTATGTCCGGAATGATATAGAGTCGAACAGGATAAAGATCCTGCATGAGACTAAATGTACAATCAAATCTTTATGGTAAAAATCCCTTGTGTTTTGGGGAAGAGTATAGTGATAGGAGTATACTACCGTCCACCTGGTCAAGATGGTGAGATGGATAGTGAAATGCTAAGAGAAATTAGGGAAACTAACCAAATTGGTAGTGCAGTAATAATGGGAGATTTCAATTACCCCACTATTGACTCAATAAGTGAAACATCAGAACATGCTACAGAGATAAAGTTCCTGGATGGAATAAATGACAGTTTTAATGCACAATTTGTTCAGGAACTGACAAGAGAGGGAGCAATTTTAGATCTAATTCTCAGTGGAGCATAGGATTTGGTGAGAGAGGTAACAGTAGTGGGGCTGCTTGGCAATAGTGATCATAATATGATCAAATTTGAATTAATGACTGGAAGGGGACAGTAAGTAAATCCACCGCTCTAGCGCTAAACTTTCAAAGGGAAACTTTGATAAAATGAGAAGAATAGTAAAAAAAAATCCTGAAAGGTGAAGCTACAAAGTTAAAAAGTGTGCAATAGGTGTGGACATTGTTAAAAAAAATACCATCCTATGAGGACAGTCCATATGTATTCCACGAATTAAGAAAGTTGGAAGAAAGGTCAAACGATTGCCAGCATGGCTAAAAAGTGAGGTGAAAGGGGCTATTTTAGCTAAAAGATCTTCTTTCAAAAATTGGAAGAAGGATCCTTCAGAAAAAAATAGGATAAAGCAAAAGCATTGGCAAGTTAAATGTAAGTCATTGATAAGACAGGGTAAGATAGAATTTGAAAAGAAGTTGGCAGTAAAGACAAAAACTCACAATAAAAACTTTTCTAAATATATCC
The DNA here is from genome assembly GCF_901001135.1 of Rhinatrema bivittatum. Classification (NCBI taxonomy): domain Eukaryota; kingdom Metazoa; phylum Chordata; class Amphibia; order Gymnophiona; family Rhinatrematidae; genus Rhinatrema; species Rhinatrema bivittatum. Next base: position 762,080,667 of record NC_042615.1, read on the forward strand.
GAAGCAGAAGGTCTGTGAGGGAGTTGGTTGGACCATTAGATGATCGAGGGGTTAAAGGGACACATAGGGAAGATAAGGTCATGGTGTTTCCTGAAGAGGATATTGGGGAGATACCCGTTCTGGAGAAGGTTTTCATGGGTAATGATTCAGATGGACTGAACCAAATCACGGTGAACCTAGAAGATGTGGTAGGCCAGATTGACAAGTAGTAAATCACCTGGACTGGATTGTATACAACCCAGGGTTCTGAAAGAACTAAAAAAAAAGAAATTTCAGACCCATTTTAATTAATTTGTAACCTATCATTAAAATCATCCGTTTTAACTGAAGATTGGAAAATGGCCAATGTACTCCCAATATTTAAAAAGGGCTCCAGGGGTGATCTGGGAAACTATAGACTGGTGAGCCTGACTTCAGTGCTGGAAGAAATCATGGTAACTGTTATAAAGAATAAAATCACAAAACATTTAGATGGTTTAATGGGATACAGCCAGCATGGATTTACGCAAGGGAAGTCTTGCCTCACAAATCTCCTACATTTTTTTGAAGAGGTGAATAAACAAGGCCATCGCGGAAAGATTAAATGATTTCTTTTCTTCGGTGTTTACTGAAGAGGATGTTGGGGAAGTACCCATACTGGAGAAGGTTTTCATGGGTAATGATTCAGATGGACTGAACCAAATCACGGTGAACCTAGAAGATGTGGTAGACCTGATTGACAAACTTAAGAGTAGTAAATCACCTGGTCTGGATGGTATACACCCCCGAGTTCTGAAGGAACTAAAAAATGAAATTTCAGATCTATTAGTAAAAATTTGTAACCTGTCATTAAAATCATCCATTGTACTGAAGACTGGAAGATAGCTAATGTAACTCCCATATTTAAAAAGGGCTCCAGGGGCGATCCGGGAAACTACAGACCGGTTAGTCTGACTTCAATGCCAGGAAAAATAGTGGAATGTATTCTTTTTTTTTTTTTTTTTATTTATGCATTTTAAACATTTTATACAAGAAACACTTGCATTGAAATTTTTTAAGTACATAAATGACCAACAAAAATTCTAAGACCAGAATACTGAAACATTATTCTATAAGCAATTTTTACATTTATGTACCTAAATAATAAAGGAAATAACAGGAGAGCATGTAATCTAGGAGCTTACAAAAGGAAACAAAATATTTCAAATAGATTGACATTCTGAATTCAGACCACCGTTATATTCCCAAACGCCATTGGGCTATCAAGGGGCGCTATGTGCGTTTAGGAAGGACCTTAACTGTACAGGTTCCATAAATACATACATCTGTTGTTGATATTGCATGCAACATTTACAAGGAAAGCAAAGTTTAAACTTAGCTCCAATTTTTATCACCTCCTGTCTCATATTTAGAAATTGCTTTCTTCTAAACTGAGTTTGTTTAACAAGATCTGGGTAACACCAAATTCTTTGTCCAAAAAATAATACATGGCTACTTCTGAAATAATTTTTAAAGATGTTATTTCTGTCCATCAACAAGGCAAATGTAACTAAAAGAGGTCTTCTCACAGTAATCTCCAATTCTTGTGATGAGTCCAATATTGAGGACAAATCTGGTAAAGCTTGTTCTTCTTGCACGTCAACGCTTCCTTGCTTAGCATATAAGTAGTAGGCTTTAGTAACCACTGGTTTTATTTCATCAGGTATTTTAAGGACCTGAGCGACATACAGCCTAAACAAGTCAAGTGGTGTAACATTTTTTATCACAGGGAAATTTAGGAAGCGTAGATTATGGACCCTTATATTATTCTCAAGTTTTTCCAATCTTCTATTCATGTCATTATGAGTTAATATCACAGTTGTATGTACTTTTTCCAGTTCAGTCATACGGTTCTCCATTTTATGCTGATTTTGTTTCTGTTGTTCTATTTCTGTAGCATTTAAATTTACTTGATTTTTTACCTCAATAACCTCTTTTGTTAGCCCCAAAATAGCTTTTTCCAGGGATTAAAGTGCTCCCCATATCATTGTTAAAGATATTTCCCCAGGAGGTTTTTCCAACTTCAACAGTTTTGGTTCCTCCTGCGCTCGAGCAACCCCTCCTCCACCCATTGCGAGGCCAGCATTCTCCTCCATTTCCACGGAGCCAAGCCCTTCAGAAAGGTTCTGTCCCTTGGCACTTCCTGCCTCCTGGGACCTTACCTTCCCCTGGTGCTCCTGAATAGTAAGTCCTTCAATCACTTCAGGTTTCCCCGCTCTCATCGCTGTCCCTTCTCCGAGCTGCTCGGTCGTTCCAGCGGCCATCTTTTCTCTCTCTTCCGCTTCTCCTGGAGGTGCTGGTCTCGCTGGCGAGCCAGGACTCAACGATGTCTCGGTCAGGGAGAGCCGATCTCGCTCCGAAGATTGCCCTCCAGTGACCTGATCTCCCAGCAAAAACGGAGGTATGGCTGGGAAGAAGCTGCCAATATGGGGCTGTGATGTCTGTAGAGGTGTAGAAGTCATTTCTGCACCTCTAACCCGCCCCTTCTGCTTGGTATGGGGCATTGTAGCTATTTAGAAACAAAAATCAACGAGGAAATATTGCGGAAGGTTGAGAGCTTCTTCCAGCACGTCTGCTCAGGACGCCACCTTGAAAGCTCTCCCCAGTGGAATGTATTCTAAACATCAAAATCACAGAACGTATAGAAAGACATGGTTTAATAGAACAACGTCAGCATGGCTTTACCCAGGGCAAGTCTTGCCTCACAAATCTGCTTCACTTTTTTGAAGGAGTTAATAAAAATGTGGATAAAGGTGAACCTGTAGATGTAGTGTTCTTGGATTTTCAGAAGGCATTTGACAAAGTTCCTCATGAGAGGCTTCTAGGAAAAATAAAAAATCATGGGATAGGTGGCGATGTCCTTTCGAGGATTACAAACTGGCTAAAAGACAGGAAACAGAGAGTAGGATTAAATGGACAATTTTCTCAGTGGAAGGGTGTGGGCAGTGGAATGCCTCAGGGATCTGTATTGGGACCCTTACTTTTTAATATATTTATAAATGATCTGGAAAGAAATACAACAAGTGAGGTAATCAAATTTGCAGATGATACAAAATTATTCAATCACAAGCAGATTGTGATAAATTGCAGGAAGACCTTGTGAGGCTGGAAAATTGGGCATCAAAATGGCAGATGAAATTTCATGTGGACAAGTGCAAGGTGATGCATATAGGGAAAAATAACCCATGCTATAGTTACACAGTTAGGTTCCATATTAGGTTCTACTACCCAAGAAAGAGGTCTAGGCGTCATAGTGGATAAGACATTGAAATCGTCAGTTCAGTGTGCTGCGGCAGTCAAAAAAGCAAACAGAATGTTGGGAATTATTAGAAAGGGAATGGTAAATAAAATGGAAAATTTCATAATGCCTCTGTATCGCTCCATGGTGAGACCGCACCTTGAATACTGAGTACAATTCTGGACGCCGCATCTCAAAAAAGATATAGTTGCAATGGAGAAGGTACAGAGAAGGGCGACCAAAATGATAAAGGGAATGGAACAACTCCCCTATGAGGAAAGACTAAAGAGGTCAGGACTTTTCAGCTTGGAGAAGAGATGGCTGAGGGGGGATATGATAGAGGTGTTTAAAAACATGAGAGGTCTAGAACGGGTAGATGTGAATCGGTTATTTACTCTTTCGGATAATAGAAAGATGAGGGGGCAATCCATGAAGTTAGCATGTGGCAAATTTTAAACTAATCGGAGAAAGTTCTTTTTCACTCAACGCACAAATAAACTCTGGAATTTGTTGCCAGAAGATGTGGTTAATGCAGATAGTTTAGCTGTGTTTAAAAAAGGATTGCAGGAGAAGTCCATTACCTTCTATTAATTAAGTTGACTTAGATAATAACCACTGCTATTACTAGCAACGGTAGCCTGGAATAGACTTAGTTTTTGGGTACTTGCCAGGTTCTTATGGCCTGGATTGGCCACTGTTGGAAACAGGATGCTGAGCTTGATGGACCCTTGGTCTGACCCTGTATGGCATGTTCTTATGTTATGTTCTTATGTGGACAAAGATGAATCAGTAGATGTGGTGTATTTGGATTTTCAGAAGGCATTCAACAAAGTCGAGCATGAGAGGCTTCTAAGAAAACTAAAAAGTCATGGGATAGGAGGTGATGTCCTTTTTTGGACTGCAAGCTGGTTAAAAAACAGGAAACACAGAGTAGGATTAAATTGTCTGTTTTCACAGTGGAGTGCCTCAGGGATCTGTACTTGGACTGGTGCTTTTTAATATATTTATAAATGATCTGGTAAGGGGTACTATGATTGAGGTGATCAAATTTGCAAATTTATTTATTTATATTTTTATATTATACTTTTTGCAATACTTCAAAGCAGATTACATTCAGGTACTGTAGGTATTTCCCTATCCCAGGAGGGTTTACAATCTAAGGGTTAGATTAATCAAACTATGACATGCCCACCTAGTAACTTTAGGTGAGCCTCCTATAGAGATATAAATACCTAACTACTAGAAGGGCCTTATAGCTAGGCTCTCTCTCTTTCTCTCTCTTTCTCCCCCCCCCCCCCAGCTTAAAATACCCAAAACACAATTTGTGAAAAGATCGCAAAGTGTGTTATGGGCATATCGCACAGCTTAACGGCAATGAAAAAGGTGTCGTTATTTCCGACGTTAAAACTGGGCGATATGGCTTTGCAGTTTGCAAAGCCTGCCCACTTTGACAAAAATCCCGCCCCCAAACTCCTCCCCCTTTCAAAATTCGCATCGCTCCATGCGTTATGATGTTTTTTGCATGTGTTAAGGTGTTTTTTGCATGCAAAAAGGTCATTATGCAAGTTGGAAAATAATCCCCTAAATTTGTACCTGTGGCAATGGAGAGTAAAGTGACTGGCCCAAGGTCACAAGGAGCAACAGTGTGACTTGAACGCTGGTCTCCTTGCTTGTAGCCCACTGCTCTAACCTCTAGGCTACTCTTGACACAAAATTATGCCGAGTAGTTAAATCTTAAACAGATTGGGGCGGATTTTCAGAGCCCTGCTCGCCTAAATCCGCCCAAAACCGGGCGGATTTAGGCGAGCAGGGCCCTGCGCGCCGGTGAGCCTATTTTACATAGGCCTACCGGCGCGCGCAGAGCCCCGGGACTCGCGTAAGTCCCGGGGTTCTCTGAGGGGGGCGTGTCGGGGGTGGGCCCGGTCGTCGCGGCGTTTAGGGGGTGTGTCGGCAGCGTTTTGGGGGCAGGTACGGGGGCGTGGCTACGGCCTGGGGCGGTCCGGGGGCGTGGCTGCGCCCTCCGTACCCGCCCCCAGGTCGCGTCCCGGCGCGCAAGAGGCCCGCTGGCGCGCAGGGATTTACGCCTCCCTCTGGGAGGCGTAAATCCCCCGACAAAGGTAAGGGGGGGGGCTTAGACAGGACCGGGTGGGTGGGTTAGGGAGGGGAAGGTGAGGGGAGGGCAAAAGGAAGTTCCCTCCGAGGCCGCTCCGATTTCGGAGCGGCCTCGGAGGGAACGGGGGTAGGCTGCGCGGCTCGGCGCGCGCCGGCTATACAAAATCGATAGCCTTGCGCGCGCCGATCCCGGATTTTAGCGGATACGCACGGCTCCGCGCGTATCTACTAAAATCCAGCATACTTTTGTTGGCGCCTGGAGCACCAACAAAAGTACGCCTATGCGCGCTATTTGAAAATCTACCCCATTGTGATAAATTGCAGAAGGACCTTGTGAAACTGGAAGATTGCGCTTCTAAATGGCAGATGCAAGTGCAAAGTGAGGCATAAAGGGAAAAATAACCCTTGTTGTAGTTATACAATGTTAGGTTCTATCTTAGGAGTTACCACCCAAAAAAGAGATCTAGACGTCATAGTGGATAATACTTTCAAATTGGCTCAGTGTGCTGTGGCGATCAAGAAAGCAAACAGAATGTTAGGAATTATTAGGAAGGGAATGGCAAATAAAACGATGGATATCATAATGCCTGTGTATCACTCAAAAAAGATATAGTTGCAATGGAGAAGGTGCAGAGAAGGGCAACCAAAATGACAAGGGGCATGGAATGGCTGCCCTATGAGAAAAGGCTAAGGAAGTTAGGGCTGTTCAGTTTGGAGGGGGGGGGGGGGGGGGGGGATATGTTAGAGGTCTACAAAATCATGAAAGAATTTGAACAGGTTAATATAAATCAGTTATTTACTCTCCCAGATAATAGAAGGGGAATTCCATGAAGTTAGCAAGAAGCTCATTTAAAACAAATAGAAGAAAATTATTTTTTACTCAGTGCATAGTTAAGCTCTAGAATTCATTGCCAGAAGATGTGGTTACAGCAGTTAGTGTAAATGGGTTTAAAAAAGTTTGGATAAGTTCCTAGAGGAAACATCCATAAACTGCTATTAATTAATAAGCAATAATAGTTTGAGATTTATTTAATGTTTGGGTACTTGCCAAGTACTTGTGACTTGGATTGGTCACTGTTGGAAACAGGATACTGGGCTTGATGGACCCTTGGTCTGACTCAGTATGGCATTTCTTATGTTCTTAATGGTTAGCCTGAACAATATCTTATCTTTACACTGAAAGATCTTTAGTTTCAACCCTTGTGGATAAGCCACACAGTTAATGTATTTGTAGTGTCCCTTCAGTTCAAGGGTGGTCAGATGTTCACCACTGATACATAATGGTCTCAAAGCTGAAGACACTAAATTATCTTTCAAACTGCGTATGTAGTCAAAGGTTATTGCCTAAAAACTTGATGCAATTGTATGTGGTCCTAGTGCACAATGGTCTATGCTTAATCATTTCTAAACCTTACTTAACATCTACCTATAGAAAACAATAGGTTGTATTTGTTTCATCAGTAGTGTGTGTATATTTGGTTTCTACCTTTAAATCTTGATGAAGTCAGCAGAGGTATAAAGGGTGAGACCTGCAGTGATTACTGGGCCATTTTTCTGTGTTTTTTACTCAGCTCTGAGTTGAGTTGTTGCCTGTTTGTGCTTCCTGGTGCAGAAACCAGTGGAGGCAACATCTTTTCATGGAGAAACGTCAAGTAGCACTTTCTGAATTTTCAAGATGGCTCATCACCCAGGAAAAATGTTGCTAGCAGTAAATTGTTTATGGCTTATAAGGCATGGGGATAACTCCATGGAGTGCCAGTTGTTCCCCTTAAGAGAAGCATGGGGGTAAGCTGCACAGCATGGCAAATACTATCATAGGAAGCTTGCTGGGCAGACTGGATGGACCATTTGGTCCTTTTCTGTCTTCATTACTATGTTACTATGTAGGAAAATTTGTGTGTGTGTGTGTATGGGGGGGGGGGGGTTTCTATCAATTTTTGTGTGCATTATTGCAAACAATGTGCATTGGCAACCCATTGCCCCAATCATGTGACAAGGGCTGCCCAATGGCACCAGTAGCCTCTGTCACAAGATATAGACAAAGGGCGGCTGGTGCCATTTTGAATAATGGCAGCCACGGTTAAATATTGCTTTTATGGCTGCCCTCAAAAAACAATAGGAAAAACAACACAAAATTTAATGTTTTTTCTATCTTTATTAAATTTCAAAATGAAATGAAATAGGAAATATTGTCTGTATTTCCTATTTTGTTACAAACGAATGCCCACCCTTAGTGCACATAGGTAATCTCCAACAAACATACCAACCTGGAAGTCTCTGGAAACCCTCTATCTCCCCTCTATCCTCCCCCCATTTTGGGGAGGGTGAGAGTATTTGGGGGTGGGCCTGGAGATGTTTTATTTTTTTAAATGTTTATTTCTTTTTGTAAAGAAACAGAAAGAAAATAAACATAAAAAATACCCAAAATGAAAAAAAAAGAAACAATTTTGAGGCTGCACACCCCTATGAAAAATCTATTTGACAATAATCATGCAGAGCCAATTCTACCACTGAAGGAAGGTGAAAAGTGCTGATATCTTCCTAGCTTTGGCATATACCATCCTCAGAAACGTAGTCAAATCAGGTCTGTATTTGATTCAAGTGCTCAGTTTTAGACTTTCTCTGAATAATGTGCTTCTTATTGGACCAGATTTAACAAACAGCATTTTAGGAGTCTTAATCCACTTCAGAAAAGAGTCTGTTGTTGTAACTGCTGACATCCAACAGATGTTGTCCTGTTTTGTGATCCAAGAAGATAACTGAATTACTGAAGATTTCTATGGCAGCATGACAATAAATTAGTAATAACATCATCGAGTATTGTATGTGAGTGCATGCCTTTGACAATAGTCTATCAACAGCCGTGGCTACTATAGACTCAGAAGAACAGCACAAGAATGAGAAATGGAGTATGATACAGATGCCAGAGAATTTGTGGATAGGAACTTTTATGTGGGTGAGGGACTCAAGTCAATGCCCTCAGATGAAGCCATTGACCTGCTGAAAAGGACACAACAGATGTCAGCTGTAGCTACCTTGAAACTGTACAAAGTAGCTTTCCAACAGTGCAAAAGTAATGAAGATGCTCTTTTTGGATAATCATGCAAAGAATCTAAAGGACCTAGACCTAAGAGTCGACACACCTCCAATTCAGGGCAACCTTGGCCTTAGCTGGGAACTCAAGAAAGGTACATTCACATTTCAGGCGACAATCGAGGAGAAACCATATACTGTACCAGGCTTTGGATCCTATCAATGGTGAACAGCCCATATGATCCACTTGGATTTGTAACCCCAGATATTATACAAGGGAAATCTTTGCTAAGAGATTTTTAGGCAGAGACACGAGAATGGGCACCATGCTGCCCCCTAAGCAAGAAAGGAGAGTAGGAAGCATGAAGAGTCTCTCTAGAAGTTCTTGATCAGCTCCATATTCCATTTACCTTTACTTCTGTTTCACTGCAGCACAATACAGGGAAATCTGTATCTTTTCAGATGCCTCAGTGAAAGCCATAGCTGCAGTGTCCTACTTGAAGATTATAGACAATGAAGGTAAGCCCCATGTGGGATTTATCCTTGGTAAGACTAAATTAGCTCCACAGACTAGCAACACCATTCCAAGACTAGAATTGTGTGGGGCAGTTTGCAGAGGAAATTGCTGAACTGATACCAAAACTTGCAACTCTACGTTGTTACATTATACACTGGCAGTAAAGTGGCACTGGCTTACATATACAATCAGAGCAAGAGTTGAATGCATCAGAAAATCAATGCAGCCAAAGCAGTGGTACTGCATTCCCACTGAACTGAACTCTGCTATGTCATAAGGTCCATCTCTGCAGTCACCTAATGCAGACTACATGGTTGACAGGGCCAGAATTTCTTTGGAGCTGTGGTGAGACAACATAAAAATCAACAGTCTTCTTTGACCTGGTAAATCCTAAACTGGATGAAGAGATATGTCCTCAGGTCACTGTTCTAGTTATCAATGTTCCTAGTAAAAAGCAACTGGAAGCACACCGCTTCAATCGAGCTACAAGATGGGCAATGCTTATTCTGACCACTGAGATAATTGTAGTCTCAGACATCATTAATGCCAGTTCCCTGCATTGACAGACCCAGATTCTCCAACCATCCTGACTCCTACTACCATTCTTACCCAGAAGACTGATGTGAATCTGGCACTATCTGGAGAACTTATCACCAAGACGATTCCCAGCAAAGATAGGAAGATCCTAACAGTTGATATATGGACTGCCCGACAAGGGAACGCAAAGAACTGACAAGGGCCTAATGCACGTTAAAAGGGGTCTAATGCACGTTACTCATGTGATAAATAGTAACTCAAGGTAGCATACAAATTTTATTTTTAGTATGCAAGTGGGAGGAGTTAATGCAAATTACAGTCTCCAATCGCATTCCACAGTAGATTAATGACCAATAAGGAGGGATTTAATGTGAGAAATAACTACATCTGTTTTGTTTTTTTTTGCATTAGAGGAACAAAAAGTTTTTAATCGTGCAACAGCAGCTGTTATCACGCATTGCAATTATTATCGTGGGCAATAAAATTAAGCCTTTTATCAGACATACCTACCAAACCCTCCTGGACCAATAAAAACACCTCTTCTTACCTAGCCTGTCTTCCTAAAGCTGCTATGTTTGGGGCAAATTTATTTGTAGTGGAATACTGGCTGCTTCAGGATGCTTGGCACAGACAACAACAAGAACAGCAACAACCACAACAACAGACAAGGGAAGTTTAAACCCCTCCTAGGCAAGTCCCTGCACTGGAGCCAGAGCCGCTGGCCCCACAGGGAGAGCATCAGGGCCCATGGCAGCACTTGCCATGCAAACAGGCCCGGTGAAGATACAGGGAGCACATCTTTCCTCCAAGAACCACATTGCTGGGCATGCCAGAAGAATATGTGGTTAGCAGGTATCATCTCAGCTCTCAGGCTATCCTGGAATTATATGAAGAAATCAGAGGGGATCTGGATCCGATCACGGAAAGGTCCCACACTATACCGGGCCTCACCATACGCTTCTCCACGCTGCATTTCATGGCATCCAGCTCTTTCCAAATGACAGTGTCAATGGGGGAATGTCACAAACCTCTTTTTCCTGCTGTCTGGGGCAGGTCATAACAGCTGATGACATCAGTAGCAGGTAGGGACAAGCGTGGCACATATCATTGATGATTGATGAACTGTCGGAAACATCACACTTGTGCATGGTAAGGTAACTTAAGTGCTGGACACAGTCTGTACCAAACAATGACAGAATATATAGGTGGATATATGTGAGTGACATGCTGTGTTAGCCTCCTTCTAGACTGCTCTAAAACAGTGTCAGCTGCTATCTGACAACTGAGGAGGAGTGAGGGGATTGTGTAGAAGAGAGATTCCCCACTGCCTAAGAGCAGACAGCGTATGAGATTATCTTTAGCTAACAGGTATTATTCAGATCCCCAACCCAGGTCAATACAGATGAGGCATCCAGTCTGTGGAAGTCTGCCAGGTCCCAAGCAACAGCAGGCATCAAGCTGTCTGCTTTTGGGCTGTGGGCATTCTCTAGCCTACACAACTCCCTCACTCTTCCTCAGTTCACACACAGTAGCTGACATGTTATTAGAGCAGGCTACAAGTAGATGACATATTTTGGTTAGTGTGAGACCTAAAAAGGGTTTGGTATAGTTAGGCTTTTAAGTGGAGTAAAGTCAGAAGGGGTCCAATGTGATGATGAGTCTAACTTCATCTTAACACCACACAAGATTTGCATGTAAATTATGTACTCTCTGACCCTGGCACCAGCAGTTGCATATTTCTGCTCTCTTGAGATGAACCAGACCTAGGACCTTATGTACTTTTCAAGTAGGCTTCTGACTAAAGACTTATGTCATGAGAGCATTCGGTGCTAGATCCAGACAGAAGGCCTATTGTTTGGTCAGAGGTGATATATCTTCACAATGGAAGAGGTCAATGGTTTGTTAGAGCTGCACTATGACCTTTAAATAGCTAGACAACTCATTGGCCCCCAACAGAGTGAAGACATAGCTACTGCACAAGGGCGGATTGCCCTATTGGGGGGTTGGGCATCCCCCGGTGGGCCGGTCACTCTAGTCACGTGGTCTGCCGAGCACGGCTGTGACAGAGCTGCGCTCGGTAGTTCACGTGGTATCCCCAGGCCAGTTGTCATCCGGAATCCGCCCCTGCTACTGCACCTCTAGCCAAGCCTTTATACACAAAATCCACTAGACACCATATATAGTGCCCATCTCATTACATGTCCATGTACCCAAGAGTGAACTAAGAGTATGCTCTTTGGAGAAGGCAACAGGAGTCAAATGTGAAGCTCCACAGTAAGTAGGTTTCTGTTTAGCTCTTGCTGTCTTCCCTGGGAGCATACAATGAGTTTTCAGTTGTATTGCCTAGGCCATATGACCTTGCATGCCAGAAAAGTGCCTAGTTGGAATGGCAACTGGCACTCTAGCATGCAAGGTCATGTTGGTCCCAACCCTTTTATCTAGTGAACCCTTAAGTCAAAAACCACACAATGAAAAGACACAACTAGAAAGTGCTTTTTCAAATTCTGTGACAACTGTATTACACAATAAATGTCGTCAACAGATTCAAAGCAAGTCAACATCTTTGATAATGATATTCTGCAAGGACAAGATATCAAATAGCACATGACATTGTAACTGAAATGACAAGCACATTGAGTGCAGAGCTGTACATACATTGTTACAAATGGCAACATTACATAAACAGTATTAGGATCTTATCCTTTTGCACAATCATGAATACAGCAAAGACCAAAGAAATAGAAATGGCAACCCAATAGCTACAGTACAGTTCTAATATTAGAGCTGATAGCAGCATAACTATGTGATGGCAAGAGAAAGGTATATAATATCAATACATAAGGGTACTTATTGGTAGTGTTTAAATTATACAGATTAACATATATATAATCTATACTCTTTATTATTTACAAATACAATATCTCAATACATAATCAATCTCAAATGCTTGAATCCTGGACACCTATATAGTACACCAACACCCCTATTGCACTGTTATAAATATCCCTTTTCTTTAAAATTCACATACATTCATCCATCCACATTCATCTTCATTACATCGGTATTATTTTGATATGTCTTGTGATGTAATGAGCAGCATGGAGGCAGGAGCCCCAGGAAATGAGACAGCAGCATGGAGGCAGCAGCACAATGAGATGAGATGAGGAGACACCAGCAGCAGGAGCAGAAGATGAGACTTGATGAGAAGAGACAGCAGCAGGACTGTGACTAGAGACCACATCAATGAGACTGGAGTACGGGCAGAATATCAAGGAGGGCATTAGAAGTAGACAGGAGGACAACACAGGCAGACAGTATACCATCACCTTCAGCAAGCCAGCACAGGAACGTTACAGTCAGGATGGGCCCAGCAGGCTTCTTCCATCTAGCTGGCACAGGAACTCTGTACAGGGGCCTGGCCAGGCTTTTTTCCACAAGTCTTGTTACTTGGCGTTAAATGCCACCACTTCTGCCTCATCATAGCCCTTTGCCACAGCATGACTTGCCACTTGGGGCAGCATCTGTTTTGGGGGCCTACTCCTGGGTCACCTCTCAGGCCAGGGACTGCTGTGGAGCATGGAGTCCTGGGATGCTGGGGAAGGCACAGATGGAGGGTCAGGCATGTGTTGGAAAATTTGAGTTAAGACACTGTTCAGGTTGTTAATGGATGTGGGCTGCAGGTCATGCAGGGCCTGGGTCTGACTGTTGACAGCCCTCCTCAGGCACACTAACTCTGCCCATATGTGGTGGAGGTGTACACCATGCCTCTTTTCGAGCCGGTCCAGCTGCCTGTGTATTGAGGGCTGTGTTGGTGTTAGTGCTGTGCTAGGTGTGTTGGGCCTTCAAACGTGGCATGATGGGGCTGGTAGGCTGCTCTGGTTCAGTGCGTGCTGCCTCCTGCTGGTGATGTGGTGTGCTGGAGATGAGTTGTGCTGGCTCAATTGCCTCCTACTGCAGGTTCAGGTCTTCCATAAAGCCTGATATACAGAGGCTTATATTGTGCAAGCTTGCTGAGCCAAGGGGTGCCAGTATCTACATCTGCTAGGAAGCTTGTGCTGCTGCTCCTCCTCCTCCTCGCTGAACTGAGTCTGTGCATCCATCAGTAAGGGGCACAGAAATGTGTTACAGTGCTGCTGGTCCCTGGGGCTTGACTGCTGGTCCCTGGGGCTTAATAGCTGGGACCGGTTGAGTCCTGGGTGAGAGCTATGGAAACAAAGAAGACATAACCATCAATGCTAAGAAGTACACATGTATTGTTTTGCATCAGATGTGCACTTTGCAACAATCAATGTGAGCATCTTATGCAAAATTATGTGGACAAATTAGCAGCCTTGCCATTTACAGGTGAGGTGAACTAACTGGCTCTGGCTTGTGTGGTGTCCAGCTGCTCATCTATGCCCTCGAAGACATCCAGCCCCAGCCATTGAACAAGGGACTCCTCCAATGGTATCAGAACAATTGGACAAGGGGCTCCTCCTCTGGCCTACCGTATATAGTTGCTGCAGTTAGCCACCTTGCTTTTCAGTAGGACCTTGATGTCGCAGTACATGTGGGCCACCTGCTCCGCATTCCATTTCATGTTGCTGTGCCTGGATATAGCCTGGGCAATCATGGACCAGATCTGGCCCTTGGATGCCCTTGATGTCTTGGCTGCATAGTTTTGAAGAGCATTGCATAGTGCTCGAGAATCCCTGCGATGATCATTTCATTGTCCTCCATGCTGAACTTCAAAGCCCTCAAATGAGCATGCCCTAAGATCATAAGAGCATGCCATACTGGGTCAGACCAAGGGTCCATCAAGCCCAGCCTCATGTTTCCAACAGTGGCCAATCCAGGCCATAAGAACCTGGCAAGTACCCAAAAACTGAGTCTATCCCATGCTACTGTTGCTAGTAATAGCAGTGGCTATTTTCTAAGTCAACTTAATTAATAGCAGGTAATGGACTTCTCCTCCAAGAACTTATCCAATCCTTTTTTAAACACAGCTATACTAACTGCACTAAACACATCCCCTGGCAACAAATTCCAGAGTTTAATTGTAAAAAAGAACTTTCTCCGATTAGTTTTAAATGTGCCCCATGCTAACTTCATGGAGTGCCCCCTAGTCTTTCTACTATCCGAAAGAGTAAATAACCGATTCACATCTACCCATTCTAGACCTCTCATGATTTTAAACACCTCTATCATATCCCCCCTCAGTCGTCTCTTCTCCAAGCTGAACAGTCCTTAATACTAGCAGTCACCACTCTGACCCGCTTGTCCGTCGACTACCCCTTGTACCTTAAACATACCTTATATCACAGTTATTCATTTTGTATCATATAGACCACTCAGAAACTGATGTTGGTAGAATAAGGTCACAGCTTTTATTTACACATCATGTCAAAACCTTCCTGGGTACCTGGGCCGGTAAGATGTGTCCATCGCTGCCCGCCGTAGGGACCAAGCAAGGCAGCATTAATCCATGGCCCCATACCTTGTCCTCCAGCAAGGGGGCCCTGCCCGTTGGCGCCTTCCATGCTGCCACCTTTTGCACTTCTCCCAGCGCTAATCGGCTACCCAGCCGTGCTGGGATGCCCCTGGCACTACTTGCCATATGCCTAAACCAGCCCAGGTCACCGCCAAGGCACGAGGTAGGGAGGACCCTTGCCTCGTGTCCCCCCAACTAAATAATAAGCTGCGGCCCTTGTTGTCTATGTCAGTTATGCCATGCCTCAATGGCCTCCTGTATTGCATTATAAAAAATGTCGTAACCCACATCAGGCAGGTGCACTCCATCCTGTCTGAAAAGGCCTGGACACGAAACATCAGCCCACTGGTGTCTTATCTGTTGGCCACCTCTCCCTTGTATCCATCACCCGATTTGATGATTAACTTTCTTTCTGCCCCGAGTCCATAACTTAGAATCCTTCCACTTGATTTGTGGGATGATTTCCAACCAGAATATTGCGGTTTTCGGGTATAAATCAGCAATTCTGGCTAGATCACTTTTTGCCGTTTTTATCAGTTGCTTGCATGTCAATAAGCACAGGTCATTGTCCCTCAGATGTATTACAATTACCTCTGGAGCAGCCCTCGAATCCCTCAGGCGCTGTAGTAGGGGATATAACTGTTCCCATCGCATGCCCAGTTTGCCCATCCATGATATGGTCCATCTTTGTGATGCCAGTCCTAGGTGCTGTCCGTATGTTCATTCCTTTGCTCTCTCAGCAGCCCAACGAACATAAGAGTGTCCCATGATTCAAGCTTAGTGCTGCACCCCTTGCTGATCTGTAAAATACAAACAAGACTTTTGGTTATCCATGGTTACCTTGTCCAAACGGAAATATGTATAGACAGCATTAGAACGCCATCGTCCAATTCTCTTTATTGTGGACGTTTGCAGCCCAGCTGGTGCTGCACTTGTTGCCGCCCCAATTCTAAATGAAAGCATTGTGAATTTTTTTGTGTCCAAATTCATTTTATTAATTGATGCTTTTAATACTGATGCAAATTGGTATCTGGTTAGCAGTGTACCATCCGCATGTATCAGTAGATTTACTCCCTTATCCGGCCTCCGATCCAAATACTTCCTTGCGTTGTTTATTGAGCAAGTATCGCACCCTGCCACCCGTTTTAATAACAGTGTGGCTCCTCTTCTGTCTTGATCCATTTTTGATTTGTGTATTATGATAGTTAATGTGTCTGTTGTCCATATCACATTCTTCCGAAGTAACCCGCTGTGGCTGGAGTCTTCCTTGTTGGCAGCTGTCAATTCGCTCACTCGCAATGCTCCAAAGAATGCTAGTGAAAAAGCCAGACGAAATAGCTCAGATTCAAAATTCGATGAACAAATTGTTGATAAGATTGTCCAGAGAGACCTCAACAAGTCATGTGTAATGGGATGTCTTTTGTTGCTGGTATGATTGACTTTCCTTGCACATCCTGTCATCATTTTTTTCAAAATGAAGGACTTAGTGGGGTCCCCCCAGCCCCTCGCCTTAAAGAAGAATGACAGTCCGGCCAAGTGTTTTATTACAGCATTCCTTGATATACCGTTTTCTTTTGATGTGGTGACATATTTGATGATCAAGTTGTCACTGACTGATCCTTGTCTCCATCTGTTCTCTCTGAGGAAGGTAGTCACATAATCGTAGCCTCTGCAGTATGACTTCCATGTAGATGGTGCGACAGATCTGCACACTAACTAAAAGGTGGTTTCGGACCAATTCTCCGTAAGTGTGCCGGCATAGCTGTCCCTGCTTCCTCCGCTGTTGGTACCTGCTTGTGAAACGAATGCCATTTAGCATGAGATAAAGCATCTGCTATGCCATTGCATATCCCCGGAACATGCCTAGCTCGCAGCTCTGTGTTGTTTTGCAATGCCGCCAACACTATCTCCCTGAGAAGATTGACAACTTGTGGGCACTTGGCTGATTGTGAGTTCAACACCTGTACCACTGCTTTGTTGTCGCACCAGAAAATGACCTGTTTATTCCTGAACCTGTTACTCCATAATATCAGCGTAACCAATATAGGAAATAGCTCCAAAAGAGTTGTGTTCTTTGTGAGCCCATTTTCGATCCATTCTGCTGGCCATGGTTCCACATACCATGCTTGTTGGCAAATGGCTCCGAAACCCCAACCTCCTGATGCATCTGTGTGAATGTTCAAATCTCTGTTGGAAAGCGGTGCCTCCTGTATCACAGATACTGTGAGGAACTCCTTCCATATCTTTAAATCCTCGCTTATTTCTTTTGAGACTCAAAGGAAATGGTGCGTACGTCTTACCCCTGCTGTTGCCTCTGCCAGTCTTCACATGAATGCCCTTCCCATGGGAATGACCCTACATGCAAAGTTCAATGTTTCAAGAATGGATTGCGCCATCCGCAGGGTTATTTTCTTTGCTGATACTGTTTGTTGGATGGTTATGCGTAGTTTTTCCACTTTTTCCTCTGGGAGTTTGGCTAACATTCTGGTGGAGTCCAACTCGATGCCCAGGAATGATATAATTGTTGTCGGACCTTCCATTTTTTTGAGGACCAAAGGTACTTCGAATTCCTTTGCGATCTTCTGGAATTCTGTTAGCAAGTTGTAGCATATGCTTGTGTCTCTTGGACCGATGAATAGGAAGTCGTCCAAGTAATGTATAATATTGTCCGAAGTTGTCTTCTGTGCTGTAACCCAATGTAGGAATGAACTGAATAGTTCAAAGTACACACATGAGATGGAACATCCCATTGGCATAAATTTATCAAAGAAGAATTTGTCTTTGAATGCAAACCCCAGTAAAGGAAAACTCTCTGGATGCACTGGGAGAAGCCTGAAAGCCAATTCTATATCCGCCTTCGCCATCAGCGCCCCCTCTCTGCATGTTCTGAGCATGGCAATAGCCGAAACGAATGATGCATATTGAACTGTGCATTCTTCTTGCGGCAATAGATCATTTACTGACTCTCCCGGGGGTATGATAGATTTTGAATGAGGCGGTATTTTCCTTTTTCTTTTTTGGGAATGACTGCCAATGATCAGAGACACATGTTCTTAAATGGTTGTTCTTGGAACGGACCCGCCATTTGCCCAAGTGCCAATTCGGTCTCCAATTTCTCTTGTACGATGTCCGCTTGTCTTGTTGCTGATTGTGCATTGCTGTTCTTTGTATTCTTTATCTGGCCTTGAACTGGGATAATGAATCTGTTGCTAAAACCTTGCATTAACTTCCATGCTTTCTGGCAGTTTGGGTAACATTCCAGCCATGGCTTTATTTTTTCTAGGTTAATGGGTGAGTATGCTTTTTTGAAGTGCGCCATCTCAATTTGCTTTGGCCTTACTCCCTGTTGCTGGTTTCTTAGGGCATCTTGTCAGTGGATGTTGAGCTGTGCATGCTGAACACACATGCTTAAATTTATAGTCCTGGAATGTGCATGTTGCTCTGTTGTATCGCCAACATGTGTTATCCTGAGACTGGTACTCAGGATAAAAACCTGTTGTGGCTGTTCAACTTGGTTGGTGCTTATAATCTCCCCTGTGTTTTGCTTCTCTTGTCGCCCTCCTTTGTCGTTCTGTGCCTCCATGCCAGCTGTTCCTTTCCCGGCTGCCGATGTCTCAAGAGTGTGAGTTTCGACCGCACCTCTTTTGTTGCCTCCCTCTCGTGGTCTTATTCCCGTTTTGTTGTCTGGTGTCGGTGTTCACTGCACCTGTCCTCCTTGATTTTGGTATGGCCCCTGTGGCGGTGCTGGCCATGTCCACCAAGGTGGCTGTAAGAAAGGGTGGCTACCCATTCCTCCATATGGCCCGCACTCCCATGGCCTCCCCTGTTGGTTCCATCCTAGGTATGGGCCTTACGCACTTGGTCCCCATAGTGGTCTTGAATACCAATTGTCGCTGTCTGGGTTCTGCCACGGTGGGGGGGGGGTGCATTTGATTTCTGCCTCCTGCTTCTCCTTGCATCCAACTGGCTTGTGGCTGTGGGCCTCCAGTAGTGTTCTGGTTTGTCGTGTCTTGTGCCATTGCACTCTCGGAGGTGTGCTGCTGCTGCGGACCTGATGTCACGTTCTTGTCTACTCTTGTCTCCATGTTGGTGTAGAGAGCTGGCACCACCTCGTTTTCTTGAGGTTTTCTCGTATCCGCATCTGCACCGTGTAGCTGCTCGTCTCAACTCTTTCTTCCTCTGCTCCCTGCTCGTGTTCTCTTTCTTCCCTGGCACTCTTCTGTCCTGCATTTTGCATTGTCTCTCTGTTCTGTCCGACCTTTGCTGAGCGTCTTGCTTGTAGTTTCCGATTTGTCTGGTCTGCACTCTCTCCAGCTGTCACCGAGGTGATGCTACCGTGACCGGATGACATATTGTTTAATTATTGTCGCTGTTAGATGGAATTGATAAAGGGCAGCCAGGGCAGCCACATGTTCCACTGAGGCCGGAGCAGCCACGAGGTCCGGGCGGGCACAGGACCCGAGGTAGCTGGTGGGGAGGTCTCCGGTCGCCGACTGGGCCGGGCGCGGGCCTATACCTGGCTGTCCGGAGGGCTCTCCCTGGTTGCTGTAGGCCTTCTCCTGGTCGATCGTGGGCAGGCAGGCGCTGTCCGGGTGCTGGTCGGCCACATGGAGGGCCCCTTCCGGGTCAGGTCACTGGCTGCAGGCAGGCCGCGAGTTCCAGGTCTGCGCGGTGCTGGCTCCCACTTCTTCCTAGCAAGGTCGATGCGATGCTGATTTTTAGGCTCCCTTCCTCCGGCCTGTATCACTACGCTGCGCTTCACCCTCCCTTGTGCTGGGAACGCTGTGGTGCTGCTTACTTTTCATTGGGAGGGATCCAAAAGGGCTCGCCTCCCTGCCGTCACGGCCCTTCAAAGGGCCTGCGATGTCATCGGTGGTTACCGTCGTCACTCCCCCTCGTGTCACATCCCTCGGCGGGGCTATGACTTGGGTGCGTTCCTCCTCTCCCATTCGCAGGGAGAAGGGAAAGGGGGGGGGGGGGGGGGGGCGCCCGCACCCATGAAGGAGTGCGCGCTGATGCTCCCCCTCCCATGTCACCATCCGTCGCGTGGGGGGGCCGTCGTCGCGGTTAAGGGTGGGCTCTGGCTATTGCCAGGCCCACCTATAACCTCTTTAGTCTTTTCTCATAGGGGAGCTGTTCCATCCCCTTTATCATTTTGGTCGCTCTTCTCTGTAACTTCTTCATCGCAACTATATCTTTTTTGAGATGCGGCGACCAAAATTGTACACAGTATTCAAGGTGCGGTCTCACCATGGAGTGATACAGAGGCATTATGACATTTTCCGTTTTATTCACCATTCCTTTTCTAATAATTCCCAACATTCTGTTTGCTTTTTTGACTGCCACAGCACACTGAACCGACGATTTCAATGTATTATCCACTATGACACCTAGATCTCTTTCTTGGGTGGTAGCTCCTAATATGGAACCTAACATTGTGTAACTGTAGCATGGATTATTTTTCCCTATATGCATCACCTTGCACTTATCCACAATAAATTTCATCTGCCATTTGGATGCCAAATTTTCCAGTCTCACAAGGTCTTCTTGAAATTTATCACAATCCGTTTGTGATTTAACTACTCTGAATAATTTTGTGTCATCTGCAAATTTGATAACCTCACTCATCGTATTCCTTTCCAGATCATTTATAAATATACTGAAAAGCACGGGTCCCAGTACAGATCCCTGAGGCACTCCACTGCCCACTCCTCTCCACTGAGAAAATTGTCCATTTAATCCTACTCTCTGTTTCCTGTCTTTTAGCCAGTTTGTAATCCATGAAAGGACATCACCATCTATCCCATGACTTTTTACTTTTCCTAGAAGCCTCTCATGAGGAACTTTGTCAAATGCCTTCTGAAAATCCAAATACACTACATCTACCAGTTCACCTTTATCCACATGTTTATTAACTCCTTCAAAAAGTGAAGCAGATTTGTGAGGCAAGACTTGTTCCATTAAACCATGTCTTTCTATATGTTCTGTGATTTTGATATTTAGAACACTTTCAATATTTTTCCTGGCACTGAAGTCAGGCTTACTGGTAGTTTCCCGGATTCCTCCTGGAGCCTTTTCAAATATTGGTGTTACATTTGCCACCCTCCAGTCTTCAGGTACAATGGATGATTTTAATGATAGGTTACACATTTTTACTAATAGATCTGAAATTTCTAGGTTCACCATGATTTGCTTCAGTTCATCTGAATCATTACCCATGAAAACCTTCTCCAGTACGGGTACCTCCTCAACATCCTCTTCAGTAAACACCGAAGCAAAGAAATCATTTAATCTTTCCGCGATGGCCTTATCTTCTCTAAGTGCCCCTTTAACCTCTTGATCATCTAACGGCCCAACTGACTGCCTCGCAGGCTTTCTGCTTCGAATATATTTTAAAAAGTTTTTACTGTGAGTTTTTGCCTCTATGGCCAACTTCTTTTCAAATTCTCTCTTAGCCTGTCTTATCAGTACCTGGCTGCCAGAATGGGGTGCCACTTCCACTTCCGAAGATGTGTCCTTCCTTTCCTCAGTCTCGCTACCACTCCCCTCTCCCCCTTCCTCCCCCCCCCCCTCCTGCATTTGCCCTATCAACTCACCTCCCCTTTGCCCTCTCTGTCTATCCCTAGCCTGATGTCATCCTCCCTCCGTAATCGCTGCCTATCCTTTTCCCCCTCCTGCCTCTTCCTATCTCTTCCCTCCTGCCTATCTCTACTTCTGTCCCTGTCCCGGTCTGACTCCTCCACCTAGCACTCCTGCCCTTGTCCTCCCTCCTCCTCTCCACCCTCCTCCCCCTTCCTCTCCTCATGCCTGACCTCTCCTCTATACCTATGCCTCTCATGCCCCAACCTCTCCACTCCTCGACACCTTCACTCCTCACCACCATGCCTCACCACTCCTCATCTGCCTCACCACCATTCCTCCACTCGTCAAACACAGAGAGACAACCAGGACAAACTGACAAAAATTTTCATCCTCATAAAAAAGACAAAGGGAAACAGATAACAACAGAAGACAAGACAATGCCCTCAGGAAATCAAAAATCTATAAGCTCCTACTCCCACTAATTGACTCACCAACTCTCCTCTCCTCTCTCCAACGCCTAACATACTCTCAAAGAGGAGGCTGCAGGCTATATATAAACTGAAAAATAATGCACCAAGCATAAATCAACACATGCCATGTAAAATAACATGCACATGTTGATGCTACGCATGATGCAATTATGTATCATGATTCATGAAAATTGCCTACACAATGTGGTAGATAGGAAATGAGCTTAACCACAGCCATATTTTATGCTCTCCTGCTTTCACAGTGTCCTACTTCCACAACAGCCTTTTCATAAAGATAATTATTACAGAACAAGTAAACAAAAACATTCACACATAACAGAGGGATATGCATATTACAAAAATTAGATACATATGTATCAGTATTGTTTAAAAAATCTTCAAACTGGATTCTATATATCAGATGCTACTTTCAGTCTCCTACTCTTATCAGTAACAAAGATTTCATTTGTTATTCTTACTGTTCTCCACCACCACAAATAATAATAATTGGTAAACTTCTTTTCAATCACTCAATGCTCTCTGAAGCACCAAAGACATGAGTATATCTAATAATCACTTAATGCACATTATTACAGATTTTGCAAATGCAGCAATCTAAATATAACTAGTTGACAGGAAGTATTATTCATATCCAAATATAAAATAACTGTAATGAGAGCCCAAAAGTGGCACCAAAACTCCAAAATTTTGGACATGAAAAAAACATATGTTCAAAGACTCCAATAGTTATATTACAAAACCAACATTTGTTTGAACTACGGAAAACAATTTAATGGGATTTGACAGGAGTACAAATTGTTTTCTGTGCAATAAAATATACTGACTGTAAAGCATTTGCTGATGATACACATTTATTAGATTTAGACAAGGCTGGTTTTACCATTATGTGATAGGTGGTTGCCTATTGTAGGTAGTCAAATTGTGGGGTGTGGCAAAAAAAACACTGCGGTGGGGCCGAGTGGGGCCAATGTACAGCCACACAGCATTCCTCCAGTGGCCACACACACCCCACATCCCACAGTATCTGGCAGAAGACGTGACTGGAACCCATCCTGCCACCCTGCTTTATCCATGCTGGAACTACACACATATTCAAAATTTGTGGGTTGCACTTCCTCTTGCTACTTTCATGCATCATCAGCATCAGCAGGTTGTGCCAGCCCACGAGTTTTGAACATAGTTGTTGTGCCAGTATGGATGAGGCAGAGCAGTCGGGAAAGGTGGAATGGATCCTGCCATTCAGTTAAGACTATCTGAGGGAGGCAGGAATGGGGGAGTGATATTAGGGAAGGGGGAAGGGGAGGAGAAGAGTCAGGGTGCAGATGCTAGAGGGAGGGGGGTGGGGGGGGGGAAGATTCAGAAGGGGATAGATGCTGGAAAAGAGGGGGAACATAAGTAGGGTTGCCAACTATCTGGATTTTTTCTGGACTGTACAGATTTTTATACTAATGTCTAGAAGCCAGAAGGATGAATATAATGCCCAGAAAAGTCCGGAGTTTAGACCTCCGTCTGCATCTTCCTGAAACCTTCTTTGCTATCAGTGAGCTCGCTCCACTCCAGTATAACCAGTGGCACCAGCAAACCTGTGAGCAAGAGCACTACGGCCAGCTACAGACGCATTACCGCTTCTCCCACCATCCTAGCAAGGCCTGAGAAGGGACAGGAGGCAGAATGCCCACCCTGCCTCAGCTAACTCTGTCCTGGTGCATGGAGGCCTACTCTGTTCCCCTCTTTTCGCTAGTGTTCACTGTCCATGGAAGCTGAACGTGGAAACAAGGAGTTGTGGCTCGTTATCAGTGGTAGCACAATAAAAAATTCCACTGTAGGAAAAAAAAAATGCCTATAAATTTAAAAAGCAAGTGAGAGATCAGAGCTGGTGAGGGCACCGGGTGGGTGAGTTCCAGCGTTGGCGACGCTTGGGACAGGAGCAGCCTTTCTGAGAGTAACCAGGCCCCGGTAGTGACTTTCCCCCACTCATTCTCTTCCAATGCCTTCTTCTTTCTTTGCCTTCTGCTCCTGAAAGAGTTCCTTTGGTATTTTTTATTTTATAGCCTTGGAAGAAGCCCAAATAGGTAAATATTTGTTTTTTAAAAAAAAAGCTACAAATGTCTGTCTCGATAGAATCATGTTGGCAGTTCAAACAAATTTTCTTTGTAGCCTTTCAAAAAGCAATCTCACCCTATCTCAGAAAACAATATTTCATTAGTATGCCATGGTACTTTAACTGATGTCTTTTTACATTTTGTTACTGATTAATTATTTTGAGTATTGCGTGGGAAGAGAGGAGTGGGGGGTTTATGATGGCACAAAACCAAATCTGAAAGTTAAGCTGCCGTGGCTCTTAAGTGCTAGTATGGTGCATCCTTCCTCACACAGAGACCTCTCTAGCCAAAAAGGTAAAATATGATTTAACTTATTGTGAAATGTTTTGCTTTTTATAATTTTAAAGCGAAATACTGCAGGGAGAGTTGACAAAAATTGTTAATTTGTTTCTATCATGTCAAAAATATATTTTTTCCTTTAAAATGGCACCTTACTGACACATATTACCCAGACTGTTCAGTTGGTTTATTTGAGTTTTTCAAGTACCTAAAACTCTTATCCTTGAAAGCCTATGCCTTGATAAATTGTTTAATCTGCCAGGTACCAGCAATCTTTTGCTGGTTTTTTGCGTCTACAGAGGGTGATTAGGTGCACTCGATAGGTGCACACAAACTACTTTGCTCTCCCCTGATATAAATTTAATGGTAATGAAGACATTAACTGGAGTTCCAGTGCCAGGGACTGTAGTCAGGACTTTAAATACAGAAAACTTGCTATATGCACACAAAGCATGTGTTTTGAGCATGAAATATGATTTATGAACATAAAAATGCTTTCTGCACTTAAACCCAAACAAAGCAGAATGGGGAGGACAGAGCTTCATTTACTGTAGCAACACTAATTAGTTGCTGTGGGGATTATTACCAAATTTAGGCCTGGATTCATCATTCCTTGCGTAATGATGAATGCGGCGGTAAAGGGGGGGCAGGGGGCGAAGAAGGGGGCGGTTGGGCGATAGCCTGCAGCCGGCCGTACCACGGTGGTGCGGTTTTGCCTGCCATGGTGCGGCCATGCTGCAGGCTATCGCGGGCAGAGCACCACCATAAAAGGTGGTGTTATTTCCTATGTTACTGCCGACGATAATGTTCTAAACATTATCGCCGGCAGCGGTGCTACCTTTCCTATTTCCCTAATCCCTCTCCCTAACTCCTCCCCAACTCCTCCCCTCCACCTAATTTGAATGCTACCGCTGCGATAAGGCCCTAACGTACGCGATAATGGCCTTTCATGGGATGGAAAAATAACTCCGTTAGTAATAAGAGATGGAAGGAGACCTAGGTGTTGGCATGAGGCAAAGCTGAAGATGGCAAGGCCTAAAATGACCGACTAGTGGAGGTGGTGGGGTCCGTCACTGTGGTAGTTTTTGTCTATGATTGGGACAGCTGTGGAGGATAGATAGAAAAAGGGTTGAGTGAACAAATAAAAGAATGGAGGACTAGGGATAGATAGAAAAAGGGTTGAGTGAACAAATAAAAGAATGGGGGACTATGGCATTGGGTGGCATATGAGATTTTACTTGTGCATCTACCTAAAGTGGATGAATCTTAACTGGGCAGTCTGGATGGGCCATTTTGGACTAGATCTGCTTTCATCTACTATGTTACTATGGCTAGACTCAGGCCCAGATATTCAGCCAGTAGCTAGAGCAGCATCTTCAGCATTTAGATCAGGGTGATCACCTGCTCTGAGCTGTGCATCTGCATCCTACTCTGCCTGCATCCCCTGCTGTGGGATCCTCCGCCCATTATACAAGTGAAACTGAAGAGGGATGTTGTCGGGTTGCTTTGTAGGCTCTCAGAAGATGCTCTGGAGATGGTCATAAGTGGAAAGACACCATTGGCAGCTTCCAAATGTTTGGAATTTTCATAGTTGAAAGTTGGTGATCCTAAGTATAAGGGAGAAGGGAAACAGATGCTGGAGAAAGGGAAAGGGGATGGGGCAGATGCTAGGAAAGGGGAGAATGAGGCAGGAATTGGATGCTGGGGAAGGGGAAAGGAGGCAGGAAGAGGGATGCTAGGTAAGAAGGAAAGAGGCAGGAGGGCGGAAGCTGGAAAAGGGAGTGGAGTCAGTGAGGCAGATGTTGGGGAAAGAAACAGGAGGGCAGTTGAAAGGGGGAAGGGTGGAAGGAGGCAGGGAGAAGATGCTGAGGAAAGAGGCAAGATGCCAAGAAGGAGTGAGGAAGGCAGGATGAGAGCAAGGGTTAAGAATACGAAAGAAGGGATTATATGGATGAGGGATAATTTGGAAAAGGAAGTGGAGGGCATGGGAGACAAAGAAAAGAAGTAGAAGGGTAGGACAGAGGAAAACGGAGCAGAGGTATAAGGGAGAGGGCTGAAAGATATGAAAAAGCTAAAGAGGACTAAGAAGAGAAGAAATGGAAGCTTAATAGAGATGACAAGAATGAGGGAAAAAGACAGAGCTTGTGTCCCTAGCCATGATGGTGGTGGTAAGTGGTGGAGCTGAGAAAAAATAGTCCAATTATTTATTTGCATGAAAACATTTGTTTTTCACATACACACACACATGTTTTAGGAAGATTCCAAAGTCGACATGCACAAAAAGAAGATACAACACTTATAATAAGCCAAACATTAAAACTTTGAATGTCCCTGATCTGAAAGGACATACACAACTGTGCCGTCAAAATCAAAATGAAATAATTCAGTTCCAGTTAGCTTTAGACATGTATTGTACAAACTCAACAAGATTTGAAATACCCAAATGCTTGCAAAAAAAGGTAAGTCTGCAATGTTTTTTTTAAATGATTTTGTACTTGCGATGGAATGAAGAGGTTTAAGAAAGGAGTTACACAGTTTTGGACATGCAATTGAAAAGGCCCTCTCTCTAGTTGACTCAAGATGGAATCTCCAACAGATTTTTGTTTGCTGACCTTAGTATACAAGCTGCAGTATAGTGTTAAACCAAGGAATTGAGACATTATGGAGTAGTTGCAAGGATTTTATTTTTTTTATTTTTATTTTTATTTTTTTTTAATTTTTATATATTTTTTTTTGACTTGGGTACTATGGTCATGCACCAGTAAGTGTGCCACTCAGTTCTGGATTATTTATTGAGAGCGAATAGTGTTGGAAGGGAGTCCTATGTAAAGAGCATTGCAATAGTCAAGATTTGTCAGAATTAATGCCTGTAGTACAGTTCGGAAATCCTGAGGACCAAGTAATGGCTTTAGGTGTCTCAAGAGATGTAACAAGTAGAAAGCTTTTTTTTTTTCTTACCACAGATTGAATATGCTTCTTCATAGATGTATATTGATTATTACTCATCTTTGCATGCTGCTTGACTGGAACAGTACATCCAGAGAAATGGAATACAGATGTGATGTCAGCAGGTACATTTCTCATAGTTGTGAGCATGATAAGATAAGTTCAGTTTTATCAACGTTTAGTAATGACATGTTATGGAATGTTCACAGATTCTAAGTGAAGTGAGATGTGTTTGAAAGTGTCAGTTCATGAATACTGAAATGGGATAAAAAGCTGAATATCATCCACGTAAAGTCTGTAGTTCTCGCTGGGACCTGCCAGTAAGGGAGTGAGGTATCTATTGAATAATGGCGCAGATAAGTGATGAACCCTGTGGTATGCTGGTTGTTACAGAATTGCAATCACAGGTAAAATTCCCAAATCGTACCTGATAAAAGCATCCAGATAGGTATTAGGGATGTGAATCAGGCTTCGGATGATTGAAAATATCGTCGATATTTTCAAAATCGTCAGAAATCGGGGGCTCCCCCAAAACGATAGGAAAACCCCATGATATTGTTTGTGGGGGTTCTCTTATCATTTTGGGGGAGGGCGGGAAAAATGGCACACAAAAATAACCCCTAAACCCACCCCGACCCTTTAAAACTAATCCCTTAGCTTCCCCCACCCTCCCGACCCCCCCAAAAACCTTTTACAGGTACCTGGTGGTCCACTGGGTGTCCCGGGAGCGATCTCCCGCTCCCGGGCCGTCGGCTGCCACTAATCAAAATGGCACCGATGGCTCTTTGCCCTTACCATGTGACAGGGTATCCGTGCCATTGGCCGGCCCCTGTCACATGGTAGGAGCACTGGATGGCCCGCACCATTTTTAAAGATAGCGCTGGCCAACCAGTGCTCCCTCCATGTGACAGGGGCCGGCCAATGGCACGGATACCCTATCACATGGTAAGGGCAAAGGCCATTGGCGCTATTTTTATTAGTGGCAGCCGACGGCCCGAGAGTGGGAGATCGCTCCCGGGACCCCCATTGGACCACCATGTACCTGTAAAATATTTTTGGGGGGGTCGGGAGGGTGGGGGAAGCTAAGGGATTAGTTTTAAAGGGTCGGGGTGGTTTTTTTGTTTAGATCTATTTCATCGCTTGGCCAAGTATCCACCTCCCGGTCTGTATCTCATCCATGGAGACTTCTCTTCTCACCATCCATCCTCTCCGTCAGGCTGGCCCAAGGGTCCACCGAAACACTCACAACAGCTTAATTGGGTAGAGGGTGGGGAGAGAAGGGGTGCTGGACAGGGGGTAATGGGGACACTGCTGGGCATGGAAGGGGCGAGAGAAGGAGGCACTGAAAACAAAGTGGGGGATAGAGAGAAATGTTGGGCAAAATGTGGGAGAGAAAGAGGGGATACTGCTGGACAGGGATGGGAAGAGAGAAGAGGATTCTGGGAAGAGGGTGAGGGAGAGACAGAGAAGGATAGTGTGCTGAAGTCACTGTCAGTAGGAAAGGTGTCTGTGTGTGTGTATGTGACAGAGAGAGAGTGTGAGGAGGGAGGATAGGAAGGCAAGACTAATGATTTGCCTAGGGTGCCACCTTGCATCCAATACCACTGGACCATTAATGATAGCTTACTCATACTATTCTTAAATTTAGAAATCAAATATCAATGTACTGCCAAATGAGCAATTATTCCATACATTAAACTTATTTAGAAGAATCGAAGGAATTAAATCTCTACTTCAACTTTCAGAAACCAAAGTAAATGAGATATGTCTTAATAATTCTTCACAGTTATTCAATAAATACCAAAAAAGATCATTATTTCATTTAACTCTTTGTTGTCTGATAATATCTATCTACCTATCTGTCTATCTAGCTATCTATAGATGCAAAACATAATTTATTGAAACATTGAATATTCATTATTTAAAAAGCAAAACAGTATGTAGCCTCTTTTTCAAATGTAGACTTCCTAGTTTGACACCACCTTTGCTCAAAAGTTATATAGTTTCAAAATCCCAAAGCTGAAATTCATCCTTTTCCCTTAACGTCTGTCATTAAAATGTCCAGCTATATGGTGTTGTGAACTGGCACCCCTCTCCCCCCAGTAACTCCCAGCGCTAAGGCAGCCTTAAGCACCCCTTCTTCAGGCTATCACAGTATCTTCTAAGGAGGCTGAAACTGCTACCTGTATGGTGAGCCCAGAGTATGACAAATAAAAGGCGAATGACATGGGTTCTCGTTTCTACAGTGAAAATAAAATCAGAAGGGTCTAGCGGCCTCGGGATATTTCCAAAGGGCAGCGTGCATGAAGGGATTTCAGGGAACGTCCAGGGTGCTGAAGGTATCTGATACTGCATCCCCCAGGGCCAAGTAAGCCTTCGTGACAGCTCTGCCATCAAGATGAATCGCTGGAATAATTTTTTTGTGTGTTTACAAAAACTGAAAAAAAAACCCAACAACCCTGTAACCAGCAAGAAGCCGTAGTGTGTGTAACTGATTGTCAGGAGCGTGCAGCTCCCTGCTGCAGGGCTTCAGACAGAGTCTCAGGACCTGGAGCATTACTGGCACGCTGAATCCTCGGGGAGTTGCTGGGTCCTCCCTGCTGGGCTCCAAAGTGACTGATCTCAGTACACGGTGCTTCAGGATTACCACCTTCCCAGATTTATGACATAGCATGAGGTGTGAACTTTAGCCACAGACACTAAATCAGTTTTGTTTTTTAAGCAGCTTGACAGATAATTGGTTGCCTTCATTCTTTTTCTTAAGTGTGTTTAACTTAGATTTAGTACAGGGACTTTTCCTAACCTTGCAACCATCTTCTCCAACTTCACACATGGTTTAGTTAGCGGAAGTGAGGCTACCCGAAGGGCTGCAGTGAGAGGCATATCACAGGCACCCCTCACCAGTCAGACTCCCACGACCCCTCCCTAATAAACACTGCCATTTGTTATTCCATATACAAATACAGACACAATCTCCAAAATATTATCTCTAATAACCAAACCCATAACAGTAGAACAAAGAGGATACAGCTTTAAAGGAACTAAACTCATGTATAATTGAGAGAACCCAACCCTTACAATAATGCAGTGCTCACCACCAAGGAGACCTTTTCTGTTGTTTTTATTATATTATTATTATCCACCTTTTGCCTTTCATTGAGCTGCACTATGCAAGATGTTTGAGGCATGGGACAGCAGTGCCCACATGAGACCTCTGGGAGCAGTAGGCCTATACATTCAGCACTGTGTGCCGTGTACCATGGAGGCAGTTTATAGGCTCATGAAGTCATCAGTTGACAACAGTTTCTCTATCCTTAATGCTTTACACAGAGCAGCCCTGCCCTGCTCACCACTAACCTGCCCTGCTCACCACTAACAGTAAAAGTGACTTACAACTCATGAGGCACAGCATAGAGGACAGCAGCTTTTCCTGATTCCCCACAAGTCATGACAGGCATGTGGATTAGCAAGGGCCTGCAACCATTAAATCACGGAAGCGTGTGGAGTGCAAGCTGTTTGGTGCAGGAGTGCTCAGCCTATGTGCTTTAAGGGTGGTAACAGATAGCACCAGGACTGTAAGAGATATTAGCTATTGTTCAAAGCAAAAAAACGCTGCATACTTTCTGGGTACATACATACGTACATACAGCTGCACCACATGACTATCAGTGAGCCATAACAGTCAAGGGCCTTACAGCACCCAGACATCTCAATATCTCTGTAAGGCTAGCTGTGACAGGTGATGTGAAGGCAGGAGGTTCAAACACACCTAACTGCTGGCTTCTGTGATGTCAGCCTTTGCTCAGGAGAGATGGGTATGCTCTCAGTCATTAGAAACTATATGGTGATGGTGACATCTCCGAGCTCATAGGAAAATACAAGTGAAGGCAGGACACCATCTGATTCCCAATCCTGCCTTCAGTCGGAAAGTAGCGGGGGGGGGGGGGGGGAAGGGAAGAGGAATTGGAGGGGAGAAGGTAGTGGGAGGGAGAATGAGGAAAAGGAGGACCCCCCTTCTCCGGAAGCAGAAGTGGTACCCCCTTCTGGCAGCCAGGCAGCAGGACGCCCTTGTCTCAGGGCTATCAAGTTCAGCGTCCAGGATAATGAGCTGGTCATTGCAGGGGGTCCTGGAGCATTATGCCATGCATCCTGGTGTAGGCTTGCTGAGAAGCTAACCAAACCTACATGACGTTTATTTATTTATCTATTTATTTATTTAAAAGATTTTATATACCGTCATTCGTAATTACATTACAATGGTTTACAAAAGCATAAAACAAATTCAAAGAAATACATTGCAGTAACAAATTCAAGGAGACTATAAAATACATACAAAAAACAAATATTAAAGATTTTTTAAAAAAGATCCATAATAAAAGTAAAAAATGTAGAGGGATTAAGAAGTTAGTGACCTGTTAGTGACAGTACAACGGCCAAGGCCCTCACCTTCTGCACATTGTAATTATTATTTACAAATTGCATAGGAGGGTGTATTTCATGTCATTTTTACTTTCACAACTATTTTTCCAGTACACTGAATGGCTTCATTGTCAAGACGAATTAAGAGTAGGCATATGTGTTTCAGTTACACAGTGACCCAGACAGAGAAGCAGTGAAAAAAAAGAAAGATGATAGCGAGGAGAGCAACAGCTAACAGTCTACTGGCCTCCCTTTCCTGGAAAGGGTGAGGCCTATCAGGCAAAGTAGTGTTGTTTAAGGTTTTGGAGAAGTTGGCTGCTACTCAGCATGGTGTCCTCGGCTCATGCAAGGATGTTTGAGGGATTCGGGAGGAGATATGGAACTACAACCATTTGTAGTCCATGGTATAGAGCGAGATTTTGGAAGACACAGCAGAGCAGCTCCAACTTTGGGTGGGGCATACATTAAAGCTCCACCCATTTTGTCCAAACAGCGAAATCGACTTTTGAGAACACTGAAGATGCATTTGAGGACACAGCGGGTATTACATAAGGTCTCTGCCGGCGTGTTGGAAATAGTAACAGGGTGAGAAGCAACCGAACCCTCAATCTCCTGCAGCAAAGACAGATTTAAGCCATCAATCATACATTGTAGAGATGTGTATCGTACCGACAATCGTTTCCAGTTTCGTTTTCGTAGAACCGCGGGAAATTTCGTTTCCTGTGGTTCTGACCGTTTTTTTTGGCTGTCCTGATCCAAAAAAAACTCCAAACACCCCGATCCTTCAGATTTAATTATTTACAATCCCCCACCCTCCTGACTCCCCCCAAAACTTGCCTAAAGTCCCTGGTGGTCCAGCGGGGATCCCAGGAACGATCTCCTGCTCTCTGGCCGTCGGCTGCCAGTAAACAAAATGGCACCATGTGACAGGGGCTATCGGTGCTATTGGCCGGCCCCTGTCACATGGTAGGAGCAATGGGCGGCTGGCGCCATCTTAAACTGTGGCCAACACCTTGAATGACGTTTCACGAACCAGCCACACGGGATCATGGAGTAGCAGCAGTGTAGACACTTCAAGCTTGCCATTAACCAGTGAGATTTAAATAGCTCCCAAAGGGAGGATAAGAACAGGCCATTTTCACACTGAACATGTTGAAAGTGTATAGTTTCAGCACACACACCAAGCTTTAGGGCCGGTGCATTGTTTGCCATCACAAGATTAGCTGGCCTATGCAGCATGGGGATAAAAAGCCAGGCCCTGGGGCAATGCCTGAGGACGTAAGTGTACAAGTCACTTGTCATGGCAGCTATGCTTTCCCTCTCCCCCAGCCACTCCCTATGTCCATGTCATTTGCCACAAACACATAGCCAGAGATAGAATATAGAAAGAAGCATCTCTCTTACCTATAAGCCAACCATCACCGTTCAGGCCATCCTCAAAATGTTCACGCACTCCTGACTGCCTAAGTATAAAGGAATCATGCGCTGCTCCTGGGTGCCTGGCCACCATGTTGAAGATGAACATTTGAGCATCACAGACCACTTGCACATTGATGGAGTGGAAGAGCTTTCTGTTGCGGTACATCTCCTCCCAGTCACGGGGTGGAATGATGGCCATGTGAGTGCAGTCGTTACCTCCCAGAACATTGGGAAAGTTTGCGAAGACATAAAAGCCTCTCTTCAAGCCCATCAAGCCCTGCCTGTCCCGAGAAAATGCAATGTAGTGATTAATGCAGTCAGAGACTTCTACGATGACCTGATCCAGACAGCGGGGAAAAAGTGGTTTGGGACATTCCCCTCACAACCCCTACCGTCATTTGGAAGGAGCCAGTTGCCATGAAATGCAGGGTGGCCAACAGTTTGGTGAGGCCAGGCATAGAGTGGGACCTTCTGTGACCGGATCCAAATCCCCTAGGATTTCTTCATATAATTCCAGGACAGCCCGAGAACTGAGGCGATTCCTGCAAACCACATAGTTCTCTGTCATGCCCAGCAAGGGATGTTCATGAAGGAAAGATAAGCTCCCTCCACTGTGGCCACCTGCATGCCAGGTACTGCCCTGGGTCCTGACCCTGCCTCCAGTGCAGGGACTTCCCTAGGAGGGCTTGGAACAGGCCTTGCCTGTTCTTGAGGGGGGGTGATGTTCCGCTTGTTATCTGCAATGAGCCTCCCGAAGCATCCTGCATTCCTTTGCAATTAAACTTTCCACAAACATTCTGGCTTTAGGACACAAGACCAGGTAAGAACAGGTGGTTTTACTGGGGAAGGAAGGCCTGGTGAGTGTGTCCGTTCTCATTCCTTTTTTTAATCACACGCGATAATCACTGCGATAATACCCATGATCTGCAATATTTATTTATTTATTTTATTTATTTAAAAAATTTTCTATACCGTCGTTAAGTTAAATACCATCACAACGGTTTACAGAAGGGCACGATAAAGAGAAATATGGGTGGTATAGATTACAAATTACTCGTGTGCCATCATAGTACGGTAACAATGTAAAATAATAAACTAGGTGTGTAAATTAAACCTGATTGTTAGGAACAAATTAGGCAGTTTGATTTTAACATTAATGTGCTTATGTAGGTTACTAAAAACTTCTAGCTTGGTGCATCCTTATCGCTCAACTATTTTTCTCCTTTTCTTTATCTTTATAAAATGCTTGTTTAAAAAGCCAGGTTTTCAGATTAGATATTGGCCGCGGGAGCACAATAAATAGTTTTTTCACCGTACTACAAAAAAAAAAAAGGTGTAGTTATATCCAGTGTTAAATCCCGCAGTAGTGTGCATTACTCTATCACACGCCGCACTAGCAGACCCTCATTTCCATTTACTCCACCCAAACTCCTCCCACTCGAAATACTCAAATTTTTAATTTGCTGACACATGATACGTTGCGTTATTTATCGCATGTGTTATGGCATTATTGTGTGCGTTACAGCATTTTCACACATGATAAGGCCCTAATGCGAAATGATAAATGACCCAGTTAGAATGTTATGTCACTTGAAAATTGTTTTAGAACACACTATGTTGTTCCATACTGTTCTTCAAACCTTAATTTTCCCCACCATAGACCTTGGCAACTCACTCTTCATTGGCTGCCCTCAAACCTCCATTAGATCTTTACAGAAAGTCCAAAACTCCATCGCTCGCTTGCTTATCGGCACATTACTCCTATTCTTAAAGATTTACACTGGTTACCCATATCCTGGCACATCAAATAGAAAGTCACCATCACAATACATATTCTTCTTCACAATGCCTTTTCGCCACTTTGCCCACGTACACTCCACCCTGCGCTCTCCCGTCTTCCAGTCGAATTTCTGCTAGATTTTCCCTCTCCCAAAGTGGCCCAAAAACATTCCTTCCCCATAGCTGGGCCTTCACTCTGGAACACTCTTCCTTTACTCGTGAGGCTCACACAAAACCCCAAGCAACTCAGCAAGCTCCTGAAAACTCATCTGTTTAGTGAGGCTTTTAGTAACTAAATTCAACTTTGCAAATGCTTTCCAGCCTTGATGTCTTATTTGTTGTATTACAGTTTGCTCTTTTTTTTATGAGTGTTTTATTGTACCCTGCCCCAAAGGGTGTGAAATAAATATTATTAAAGAAATAAATAGCTAAATAAATGAAGACCCACTGTCTGAACAATGCTTAATTGTTGGCAAAACTAGATTTCCTACATTGGGAATGACAGTGGAATTTTTATTAGGTCCTCAAGATATCTAAACAGAATAGGTTGATCCCCTCCCCCTCCCCCCTTGCCTTTTGTGTGAGAATAATTCCCATCTTTCATTATTTCATCGTTATCTCCTCCTGAGTCTTCAACAAACTATTAGCATACCTTTAATGGATGGTTTAACTCTTATCCCACAGGTAGTGGTTAATTATCTTTTTGTTTGAAACCTTTTGTACAGCAGTGCTCTGCAAACTTTACTGTCTGACCTGCTCCTGTTAAGCTGTGAAGCTCCAGGACTTCCTCCTGTTTGCCTATCCTTTGAAATGGTCAAAGCAAATTACCTTGCGTAGTAACATAGTATTGACAGCAGAAAAAGACCGGTGGAGCTCACTGTTAACCCACGTTTGGACGAGCGTTTTCGACGCGCTAGCTTTACCCCTTAATCAGTAAGGGGTAATAGCATGACAAAAATGCACGTCCAACCCCCCCCCCCCCCCCCCCGAAACTAATAGCGCCCGCAACATGCAAATGCATGTTGATGGCCCTATTAGTTATTCCCGTGCAATACAGAAAGTAAAATGTGCAGCCAAGCCGCACGTTTTACTTTCAGAAATTAGCGCCTACCCAAAGGTAGGTGCTAATTTCTCTCAGCACCAGGAAAGTGTACAGAAAATCTGCTTTTCTGTAAACCCTCCGACTTAATAGCATGGCGATATTAAGTCGGAGATTCCAAAAGTTAAAAATTATCAAAAAAATTTAAAATCTGCCCGCGGCTCGAAAACCGGACGCTCAATTTTTCCAGCTTCCGGTTTCCGAAACCGAGGCTGCCAGCGGGTTTGAGAACCGACGCCGGCAAAATTGAGCGTTAGCTGTCAAACCTGCTGACAGCCGCCGCTCCTGTCCAAAAAGAGGCGCTAGTGATGCGCTAGTGTCCCTAGCGCCTCTTTTTACTGCGGGCCCTAATTTGAATAAATTTTTTTCTGAATCACGCATACAGGAGAGTGACCTGTGCGCACGCCGGGAGAGCTCTCCCGCGATTTTCACTGTATCGGCCTGTCTGGTAGCAACTGCCATTTTGTGCAGGTTACCCCCAGGTTTCTGTTAAGGGTGGTAACTGCCACTCTGTACAGTTTTACCGCCAAGCCTTATATATTAACAAAGCAGCATTTTTACTGGGTGAGGAGCCTTCTTGAAAATTCAGGCAATGCTACTTGACATGCTTTGCTTTTGAACTTGTCCACAGAAGCAGTCCTGTTCTTTTTCCCTCATGTCTGTGTGTCAGTTACCCTAGGCCATAAAAGTTGGGGCCCCTGTTGGTTGTTCTCTGAATCCAGGTCCCCTTTTCCCTCCACGGCGTCAAAGCAGAGAGTGATGTCAAAGTGGAGAGCAGTTGCCCCAAAGCATCAAGGCTTATTGGTTAAGGGTAGTAATCCCCACGCATATTGTTAAGGGTAGTCACCACCACCCAGCAGGTTAACCCCATGTACCCTTTTCTTCATTTCTGTCCTTTAGGGATCCACAGTGTTTATCCCATGACCCTTTGCATTCTTTGACTGTTTTTGTGTTCAGCACGCTCCTCCAGATGGGCCTTCCAGGTATCCACCACCCTTTCCATGAAGAAATATTTTCCGACGTTGGTTCTGAGTCATCTCCCCCCCCCCCCCCCAGGAGTGTCATTTCATGATCCCTAGCTCTTAACTTCTTAAAAGCTGCCGTCGGTTTCTTCCCCTTGCATCTGTTCAGGATTGACAAATGCAATTCTTTGGCGCTATTTTCATAAAGAGCTGGTACAGATATGCATATGACGTGCCCCGCTGTATTATTGTATATTCTGTGAAAAAACCATTACCGATCTCATATGTTAGCTCCTAATGCATGTCCCGTTAATCTGCTTGCATACATGACCGAGAATTGCTTAATCTCATCCTTTTGTTCCCACAGGTCCTAATACCTGTCTGTCCATTTTACTGAGAGAAGGCAATAGTTCTGACAATAAAGTGACTGCCACCTGATGTATAAGTGCAAATGTTTTCTTGCAGGAAACCATCCTTCTGTCTTTTTGTTCAT
Organism: Rhinatrema bivittatum; assembly: GCF_901001135.1. Classification (NCBI taxonomy): domain Eukaryota; kingdom Metazoa; phylum Chordata; class Amphibia; order Gymnophiona; family Rhinatrematidae; genus Rhinatrema; species Rhinatrema bivittatum. The sequence continues at coordinate 762,118,163 of NC_042615.1, forward strand.
CATTGCTCTGCCTGACCCCCGCCCACTGAGCTGTGAAACCCCATGGCTTCCTCTTATTTACATATCCCTAAAAAAGGCCCACTCAAATTAATTTACACTTCTGCTATATACCCTTTTACACTGCAGTAAGCTTCTTACTCTTGCATCTGTTCAGCATCATCAAATGCAATTTTAAAGCCAATTTAATGAAGCGCTAGTAAAAATGTTAATATACTGCCCCACTGCTAGATTCTGGTCTCAGAATTGCATGACCAAGACCTTTTCCAATTTCACAGGTGATTCAATAAAGTGCACTCAGCCTAGTGCACAGGTTTACGAATGGCTGGACTTGGGTTTTGGATGCGCTAGACTAGCACCTGGTACAATAAGGAGATTAGCGCATCCAAAACACATGCTCAAACAAATGCATGGCTGATAGCGCACATCACATGTAAATTCCATGAGGATGACACTATTAGTAATTACCCCCAGTGCAGAAAATTGCTGGGCACCCAAAACACACTTTTTAATACAGTAAATTTAATTCCAGCCCTGGAGATGGCTTTAAAACAATCCGCAAGTCAATGGCTCAGGAGAAATTTTAAAAAATTGTGTCCTGTGTGGTTCCTACCTTTATTCTTAAACAACTGCTGCTTGCAATGTTTAAGAATAAAGATACAATGTAATGGCTTGCTGAAAATTATTTAATTTTTTTAAAAATTAGATTATTTAGATTTTTATATTTTGCTACTTGGCACTTCAAAGCAGAAAACATTCAGGCACAGTGGGTATGTTCTTATCCCCAGAATATTCTGGATGCAAAATATACACGCACAATAAACACGCTCCATGTTGATTTTGCCTCAGGCTGATTTTCACCCCTTGCTATTGTGCGTGTGTATTGGGCATCCAGAAATGGACCTGAACTGGGATAAGACGGATGCTCATTTTGAGCACCTGTTGCAATTGTGAGCACACAGCCACGACTCCTGGGTGCCCGATGCATTTGAGTGCTAGGGTTAAATCATTCTTCCTCAGCGTGTCCTTTTTAACGCAGCAGCTCGTTAAAACATAGCTTTGGGCGCCCAGGAGATGTGACTGTGCGTGCGATAGGGAAACAGGTGCTCAATAATACGAGCACCTGTTTTAACACAGGTCTTACTGCATCAGCCCTTCAGGTGTTAGCTCCTAATGCATATTGTGAGCCTCCTCTATTTAACATTCCTGCATCACACGTCTCCCAGAATTGCTTATTCTCAACCTTTTGTTTCCACAGCTGCTGACTTCCTGTTTGGCCAGTGTTACTTAAAGGAGGCATAGTTTGCTTTGTCAGTAAAATGACTGTCTCCCAATATATAAAACTTAAAGGTGGAAATGTTTTCTTGCAGGAAAACCATTCTTCAGTTAAACTATTAAGTCAGTGGAAAATATAGCTATTATAATTTAATTCAACCTCTTCTGGAAGCTTTAGATCTACAAATGTTTTCATATATTCCCCTTGAAGTCTTAACCTAACTTCAAAGTAACCTTCACCTCACCTTTAGCACAAAATTAATTATATTCTCTTGTATTATATATGCTCTTGCCATTTAAGTTAACTCCTCCAAGGATATAACTTGTAGGCAAGCTTACCAAAAAGCTAATTACATATATCTATAATCCTTTATACATTAAGAATGTATGCTGCACGTTAGCTAGTTTATGATATATATATATATATATACATACTGGGGAGAGAGACAGAGAGAGAGATGTCTACAAACCCACACATATATCTATAACCTCTCTCCTCCCTTCCCTCCCCCTAAGTATAACCTCATAGTGCCTGGTGTTATCAGATTTTTCCAGCAACACATAACTAGTAAATATGCTAATACTCATTCTTTTATAGAAAGAGGCAGTTTGATATTAGCACTCCCACATCCACGACAGCTTCCTATAAAATGTGCTGTTTCTACTAGCAAATTAATATTATCTGCTTTACTGCTCCTGGCCTGGATTGCTGCCAATGACCCGTTCCACATGCTACCACAGATACACCTTTGTTGGTGCATTAATTAAACAGCTATAATTATCTTCTTTATAGAATTTTGCCATCTCCAGCATGTTTTTGTAAGAAAATTCTCTCTCTCTCTCTCTCAAGCCCCTTCTCCACTCCCCACTCACGTTCGTCCTTCCTGCTGCTCACCCGATCTCTGGGCCAGCAGGGGTCCCTCTGCATAGCCATCTCACTGGTTTTGATCTCTGTATTTCATCCCCAGGGCATCCTGCATTTCTCTTTAGTCCATCGCTATTCCAACTCTGTCTGTCTCTCTCTCTCTGTCTGATCTGCATCTCTCTTTCTGGCCCTCTGCCATTTTGCTTCAAACCATCATATCCCTCTCTGATTCCTCCCTGGGCTGCATCTGCGTGTATATCTCTCTCTGGTCACTCCCTGCTCTTTATCTGTCTCTTTCTGGTCGCTTGCTGCGTCAATCTCTCTCTCTCTCTCTCTCTCTGGTCTCCTGTCTCTCCATGTCTGCCTGCATCTCTCTCTCTGGTGCCTTAGGGCTCCACTTCTGCAATTCTCTCTGATCTGATCTCTCTTCATCCTGTATTACCCTTCGGATCCCTCTCTCCCCTGGTCCCTCACTTTTTTTTTCTCTTTCCTCTTTATTCCCATCACAGGCTTTGTCATGCCCCCATATTCTGTTGCAATGTACTGAAAGTGCAACTACAGGTTTTCACTCTCTCCCGTCTACTGTGCCCAGCTCCAGCTCCAGTGCGTTCCCGAGCTACATTTTTGAAATCCCATTCTTCCAGATCCTGCTAGTTGGCTTTTTAATGAAAAGGAGTTACTTGACAGGACAGCCCTTACGCCTGGCATCCAGCTGCTGCTGCGCTGTAGCCCAAACTCCTCTCCTGCTTCCCCCGGCTCTGGGCCAGGCTGGCACACGGTGCTGCTTCAGATCTCCTCAGTGGGCACTGGACTGGCAGCTTCTCCCGCACCTTTCCGGCTGGCTCCCCTGCCTCTGCTCTGGCGCCGCTGCTATATTTCCTCGCCCACCACCTGACCTGGCTCCTTTGTATCTCCTTTCCTCTTTCCCCCACCCCCCTTCCCCACCTTGACCAACTGGTTCTGGCAATGCTGATCGCCAGCTGCCCCCCCCCCGGGGACCTCCTCATAGCACCTTGCACACTGTTCCTCTCCCTAGGAGGTCCCGACAGCTGGAAGTGGGAGTTGGGGACCCCTTCAAACAGTGTGGGAAGGGGGAGGGGGCCAAGGGCCATAGCTGGGTTATGTTATGGCTGCCAGTTCATTAACTCTTTGCCTCCTGACATATTGTGCTCTTCAGTGCATTCCTTATTTACAAAACAGCTCTCTCAACCTATGGTGACATTATCTGCTGTGTGGATGCCCAGTATGCAGTATTGTAGTAGAGTGAGTTGGCAGTTTGCTCAAAAGCTGTAATATTTCCAAAATCCCCAATCTGAAATGCATCCTTTCGTTAAAATGTCTGGCTACGGGGTAGCGAGGTTTGCCGTAGTGTGAACCCGCAGCCCAGAATGTAACCATTCAGGTTATCACAAAATCTTCCAAGGAGGCTGAAACCGCCGCCCTGTGTTGTCAGCCTACACCAATAGCAATAAAAGGCGAATAAATAATACCGGCTGGGTTTTCTGCTTTGCAAATAAAATGGGAAGGGTCTGGGGGATATTGCCGAAGATGAGATTTCAGGGAAAGTCCCGCGCGCTGGAGGTGTCCGATGCGAAGCGGGACCCCCTCCCCCCACCCTGCACATCCTGAAATCCTTCCGAGTGCCCCTGCCTACAAGCAGCACGGTGGCCCCCACCGGAGAGAAATGCAACCTTTTCCTTCCTTCATTTAGCTTGCGAGAAGTGTAAGGTTTGAGGGTTTCCAAGAAAAGCAAATCTGCAGTGCAGGAAGGAAATCCAATTAAAACGAGTGTGCGTGTCCCCTGGAAGGATTCTGCTGCTGCATCCTTCGGGGGGGGGGGGGGGGGGGGGGTTTGGTTTTTTTTTTCAGTACTTCTTGAAATCCATTTTTTCCCCCTTCTCGTCTTGCGGCAAACTGCTAAAGGCAGAGCGACACTTCTGGATCGGTTGCAGGGAAAAAAAACCCCAAAACGCTGTCCCGGGTCCCAGGTCCTTGCAAAAAGAAACTGACAGCAGCGGGAAGGAGGATCGCAGCTCCCCCCGCGGACTCTGCCGGGGCAAGTGACTGGCAAGAGCTCAGCTCCTCCTCTGGGACAGGAAACGCACCTCAGCTTTGATTCCAAAGAAGCGCTGCGGCATCTGGGGGGGGGGGGGATAAAGCCCGGAGAGGGAGGGGGAGAGGGAGCCAGGAGAAAAGCAGAGAGAGAGAGAGAGAGCTGCAAGCCTCGGTGCAAGCGGGTCTTGCCTTCTGTCCTTCCAGCCTTCCTCGGCCCCCCCCATCCCCCCCGAGGGCTAGTAGTTGCCCTCCTCGGCTCGTGTCCGGGCCTCCGAACAGCGGCGCCCCCTGCCGGCCGCTGCCCACCTGTGAGCGAGAGGAGGAGGCAGCCGGAGCCGGAGCCGTGCCGAGCCGGGCCAATGTGGCAGCGAGGTGCCCGGGGCAGGAGGAGCTGCCTGGGCCTGGGCTGCCTCCTGCTGCTCCCCACCCTGGCGCTGGCTTGGACGTACAGAGAGGAGCCGGGGGAGGCGGACAGGT